>NC_090727.1:152057153-152234653 GCF_036898095.1 Palaemon carinicauda | reverse complement strand
TTCATTCCTATTTCTAGCACGCTCTCTTGCCTCTCTCACATCTATCCTCCTATCACCCAGAGCTTCCCTTACTCCATCCATCCACCCAAACCTTGGCCTTCCTCTCGTTCTTCTCCCATCAACTCTTGCATTCATCACCCTCTTTAGCAGACAGCCATTTTCCATCCTCTCAACATGGCCAAACCACCTCAACCCATTCATATCCACTCTAGCTGCTAACTCATTTCTTACACCCGTTCTTACCCTCACTACTTCGTTCCTAACCCTATCTCCTCGAGATACACCAGCCATACTCCTCAGACACTTCATCTCAAACACATTCAATTTCTGTCTCTCCGTCACTTTCATTCCCCACAACTCCGATCCATACATCACAGTTGGTACAATCATTTTCTCATACAGAACTCTCTTTACATTCATGCCCAACCCTCTATTTTTTACTACTCCCTTAACTGCCCCCAACACTTTGCAACCTTCATTCACTCTCTGACGTACATCTGCTTCCACTCCACCATTTGCTGCAACAACAGACCCCAAGTACTTAAACTGATCCACCTCCTCAAGTAACTCTCCATTCAACATGACATTCAACCTTGCACCACCTTCCCTTCTCGTACATCTCATAACCTTACTCTTACCCACATTAACTCTCAACTTCCTTCTCTCACACACCCTTCCAAATTCTGTCACTAGTCGGTCAAGCTTCTCTTCTGTGTCTGCTACCAGTACAGTATCATCCGCAAACAACAACTGATTTACCTCCCATTCATGATCATTCTCGCCTACCAGTTTTAATCCTCGTCCAAGCACTCGAGCATTCACCTCTCTCACCACTCCATCAACATACAAGTTAAACAACCACGGCGACATCACACATCCCTGTCTCAGCCCCACTCTCACCGGAAACCAATCGCTCACTTCATTTCCTATTCTAACACATGCTTTACTACCTTCGTATAAACTTTTCACTGCTTGCAACAACCTTCCATCAACTCCATATAACCTCATCACATTCCACATTGCTTCCCTATCAACTCTATCATACGCTTTCTCCAGATCCATAAACGCAACATACACCTCCTTACCTTTTGCTAAATATTTCTCGCATATCTGCCTAACTGTAAAAATCTGATTCATACAACCCCTACCTCTTCTAAAACCACCCTGTACTTCCCAGATTGCATTCTCTGTTTTATCCTTAATCCTATTAATCAGTACTCCTTCTAAAACCACCCTGTACTTCCAAGATTGCATTCTCTGTTTTATCCTTAATCCTATTAATCAGTACTCCTTCTAAAACCACCCTGTACTTCCAAGATTGCATTCTCTGTTTTATCCTTAATCCTATTAATCAGTACTCCTTCTAAAACCACCCTGTACTTCCAAGATTGCATTCTCTGTTTTATCCTTAATCCTATTAATCAGTACTCCTTCTAAAACCACCCTGTACTTCCAAGATTGCATTCTCTGTTTTATCCTTAATCCTATTAATCAGTACTCCTTCTAAAACCACCCTGTACTTCCAAGATTGCATTCTCTGTTTTATCCTTAATCCTATTAATCAGTACTCCTTCTAAAACCACCCTGTACTTCCAAGATTGCATTCTCTGTTTTATCCTTAATCCTATTAATCAGTACTCCTTCTAAAACCACCCTGTACTTCCAAGATTGCATTCTCTGTTTTATCCTTAATCCTATTAATCAGTACTCCTTCTAAAACCACCCTGTACTTCCCAGATTACATTCTCTGTTTTATCCTTAATCCTATTAATCAGTACTCCTTCTAAAACCACCCTGTACTTCCCAGATTACATTCTCTGTTTTATCCTTAATCCTATTAATCAGTACTCCTTCTAAAACCACCCTGTACTTCCCAGATTACATTCTCTGTTTTATCCTTAATCCTATTAATCAGTACTCCTTCTAAAACCACCCTGTACTTCCAAGATTGCATTCTCTGTTTTATCCTTAATCCTATTAATCAGTATCCTACCATACACTTTTCCAACTACACTCAACAAACTAATACCTCTTGAATTACAACACTCATGCACATCTCTTGATACTTAAGATGTCCTAATAGATTTAATTAATCTCTCAATCATCTTGCCTAATCTAGTTTATTCGAATTCAAACTAGTTATCCAGATGATTACCATATATATTAATTATTTGAATATTTATTAAGGACGAGAATGTATTTTTAAATGTATTTAATGTATTTTGTTGAATTAATAAATAAATTCGTACGCTGCAAAATATCCTGTTTGTTGACATCCATTATGGCCTTGTCCGAATGTGTTCATCTCAGTATTGCTAGAATGTCATATAATAATTTATTTAGTAATATATTTGAATATATATATTAAATTTGTATTTATAAAATTTATAATTATATTTATATATATTATAAATTTGTTATTTATTAATAAAAAAGGGAAATTTTGGTTATTTTCGTCCTAAGTCAAATAGTAACGCATTCGGACGATCCAGTTGACTCCAGGGTTGCCAGGTTTTCTAAATGAGAAAAAGGTCAATTTCTAATCAACAGAGGCTTTAAAAGGTCAACCCATTAATAGAAAAAGGTCAATAATATAGTATTTAAGGCTCGGCATTTTTCATATTACTAAAGGCCAACCTATTTAAATAAAAAAGGTCAAATTTGAGTTTTTTTTTGGGCCGGAAAAAAGGCCAAACTGGCAACCCTGGTTGACTCATTGGAGCAAGACGACGTAAGAGTTAATTCACAACCAAAGTTAACAACCGATTGTTTTACAACTTGTCATTATGGGGTTGTTCTCAAAGTCGCCCTCCAAGGCCCCCAAGGATCAGGTAATGTATTCATAAACTCCTAAATTGCATTTATTCAATGTATATGATTTTTAAGGCTGGCCATAGCGAAGGATTTTCACCGAGGCTATTTCAGACCTACGATGGATTTGAGACTGTTCAGGTTAGGTTAGGTTAAGTTTTCATGGTTGGAGTTATAGCTTGGTCGTTTTTATATCCTTTCGAAGATGAGGTAACGGTATGGTATTGCCATGTACGGTAACGGTAATTATTAACCGTATAATAACGTTAATATGTAATATATTATAGCCTTAACCTAACCTAGCTTAGCTTACTTAGGAAAGTCAAATCAACATATATTAAGAAAGTCATCCGTCATTTGGTATATTGAGTATTATGAAGTGATATTTCTATCTTATCTTAAAGATATTTTACATGTATGATTCATTACTTCTCATATATATAGTTTATATCCTTAATTTCTTTCCTCACTGGGCTATTTTGCATGGAGCCATGGACTAGTGGAGCCCTGCTTTTCCATTTAGAGTTGTAGCTTAGCTAGTAATAATGATGATAATAATAATAATAATAGTAATGATAATAGTAATAATAATATTGATAATGGATAATAATAATAATGATAATAATAATAATATCAGATTCAATTGAATGGTAATTTATTTGCTTAGTAGAATTAACGTCTTTTTGGTTTTACATTATAGTCCTTCTTTTTTGTTAATAATAATAAGAATAATAATAATAATAATAATAATAATAATAATAATAATAATAATAATAATATAAAAGGTGGAGAGCATTCTTTGAGGAAAAATTGTCCTTTGATAAAGAAATTACAAGCTCTATATCTTAAGGTCAATATCGGGACTCTGAAGAAATAGTTAGGATGAACCACTTGGAAGGAGATATAAAAAAAGGAGAAGAGTCTTTGAGGAAGGATTGTCCTTTTATAAAGAAAGTACAACCTCTTTATCTTAAGGTCAATATCGGGACTCTGAAGGAATAATTAGGACGAACCATGTGGCTCTTACTAATTCTTCAGAGTCTAGATATTGACCTTAAGATAAAGAGCTTGCACTTTCTTTATCAAAGGACAATCCTTCTTTTGAAGACTCTTTTCCTTCTTTTTTTTTTCTCCTTCCAAGTGGTTCATCATCTCCTACTACTACTAGAGACTCTTTGCGTCAATAGGCATATAGATATATATATATATATATATATATATATATATATATATATATATATATATATATATATATATATATATATATATATATATATATATATATCTATATATATATATATTAGTCATGATTACTAATGAAACCAAGGCATGGTCAGATGCCCTTACTGGAGAACCAACCTTACTTGTTACAACACAATGGGTCCAACCAGTCACCAGACCTCTGAGTAGCTTACCGATTTGCTCACAGCCTGATTCAGCGACAAAATCCAGAGCCCTTGAGTCACGGCAGTCAGTCGGAGAAACAGAATTTAACGACTATGATGAGGCCTTTCTGTCATTTTGTATCTCGGCTATAATGGTAAGACAATCGAAGTAGAAATCATCCAAGTCTGGATTCTGATAGATGAACGCAAATAGAAGTTGCCGAAAAGCCGGGGAAGGCCCAGTTCCTAACTGGTGCTCAACCACAGCAGTGGCCTCCCCAGTAAACAAACTCATACTCATTCCCGGACTTCGATCGATCCGCTGCCATGCGAATGCTAGGCAAAGACATTACCACTGGAAGAAGGAGCTTAGATGAGTGTCTCATTTGTGAAACCAAGTGAGACATTCATCAGAACACCCAAGTTTTGGAAATTTGGAAAAGTTATGACGACTCGATCTCTTTGTACGTGAACATTAAATTTTTGCTAACATCAAGAGCAATTTCTTATGATTTATTCCTTAATTTTAAGGGCTACTGTAATAATAATTCGTCTGCTATAGTTTTGTATGTTTCATATATGTAAGCAGCTCTTCTAGGAGGACACTCCAAAATCAAACTATAGTTCTCTAGTCTTGGGTAGTGTCATAGCCTCTGTACTCTTAGTTATCATTAGATAAAAAGTAAAAAAGGTTTTCACAGAAACACTTGCGTAAGTTCTTAAGCCATATAATAAGTGAAAATAATCAAAATAAACGTATTACACTGGAGGAGCTGTGAACAGTGGCGGGCTACGGGAAAGACTGGTTGCAATAATGCCAGATAATTAAAATATGAAATGCATGCCACATGAGATGATATAAATGTTACATATTATTCCCTATGCTCCAATAAACAAGAATACTTGCATACATGTATTCCTAACACAACATATATGCTAAAGGTGTATTAGCAATAAAGGTACATATAACAATGATAATCATATATATACTGTATATGTAAATAATTATAATGATAATCCATCACGTACCATAGTCTGTCACTGTCTTGGGCTAGAGTTCTCTTGCTTGAGGGTAGACTCGAGCACACTATTCTATCCTATTTCTATTCCTCTTTTATTGTTAAAGTTTTTATAGTTTATTTAGGAGATATTTTAATGTTGGTACTGTACTGTACCTAAAACATTTTAATTTACCTTGTTTCTTTTCCTCACCGGGCTATTTTCCCTGTTGGAGCCCCTGGGCCTATAGCATCTTGCTTTTCCAACTAGGGTTGTAGCTTAGCAAGTAATAATTATAATAATGATTATATTAATAATAATGATAATAATAGTAATAATTATATTAATACAGTAATAATAATGATAATATTAATGTCTTCTCCGTTATCCAGGTCAACGAATGGTGCAGTAAGATAAGGAAAGAAGGATATGGCCTGGATCGTCAGATCAGAGGTAATGTAGTTATTTCATTATTAAACTTCAAGTTTACTATAAATTCTGTTATGATTTGAATTTTCCTATTTAATTATGTTAGTCCCACATTTTGTCGTAATAATATGAATTATTTGTAGATGTTGGAAGCTTAAACCAAATGCAATAATTATAATAAATTGTTGCTTCCCATGGTATATTCAAGAACATACAATGTTTGGAGCTTTTCTGTGGTTTTATTAATGTACTGAAAATAATTGATTAATGCTGTATTTTAATACTGTAAGGCTGTATCTTAATCTCAAGAGCTATACACATATATACACTTACTATCTGCTAATTCTTTTTCTCGAAAATAGCCGTCCAACGCGAGGAGGAAAAAGTGAAGCGTTCACTCAAAGAAGCTGCCAAAAAGAATGACAAAGAAGTGTGTCGCATGCTCGCCAAAGAACTTGTCCAGTCGCGGAAAGCCATCGCGCGCATATACACCAGCAAGGCCCACCTAAACTCCGTTCAGTGCCAGATGAAGGCTCAGCTTGGTAAGCCGGCGTTTCGAACACATCGTTATTATTCTTTCACTCGTTAGAATACCTCTTCTATGTTGAGCCATGAATTTGCCATTCATGTGTGGATTTGTAAAATCTTGGTGTGGGTCTTCATTCTTCTTCTTCTTCTTTGTCAGTATCTTTTCCCACTTCTATGTAGGGTCAATGTTTCTGGCCAGCTTTCTCCATCTACATTTGTCCCACACTTCATCACTGTTTAATCCCTTTGATCGAATGTCATCCTTGATACAGTCCATCCACCTTCACTCTGGTCTCCCTCTCCGTCTCGTTCCCTGTACCTCCATTTCCATCATTCTCTTCCCAATGTACTGTACATCTCTTCTCATGACATGACCATACCACCTCAGTCTACTTTCTTGGATCTTATCGGATAGTTCTCTAACTCCTGTGGTACCCCTAATTACCTCATTCCGTATCTTATCTCTTCTTGTCACCCCACGCATCCATCTCAACATTCTCATCTCTGCCACATCCAGTTTCTTCTCTTCTGTCTTCTTTATTGCCCACGTCTCCGCTCCATACATCATTGCCGGTCTCACAACTTGGTGTGGGTCTTCATTGGAATGCTTAAAAAGAATCTTGCACACCAAAACTAGATGTTATTGTTCTTATATTTTGTTTTATTCCTCCTTTATTGTTTGTTGGCTCTTCATATTTACATTTCTTGCAATGGGCTGCTTTCCCTATTGGGCCCCTTAAACTTGAAGCTTTTTAAATTTCACCTGGTTTTAATCACTAAGACTTTCTTTTTCCCATTTCAGCCACCCTTCGAGTCGCCGGCTCCCTGCAGCAGTCGACGGAAGTGATGAAGGCGATGCAAGAGTTGGTGAAGCTCCCCGAGATCAGCAAGACCATGATGGACCTGAGCCGAGAGATGATGAAGGCTGGGATCATCGAGGAAATGCTGGAGGACACAATGGAGAGTCTGGAACCGGAGGAACTGGAGGAGGAGGCGCAACAGGAAGTGGATAAGGTGAGTTTAGAGGGTGATGGAAATGGAGGTACAGGGAACGAGAAGGAGAGGGAGACCAAAGCGAAGGTGGATGGACTGTATCAAGGATGACCTTCGATCAAAGGGATTAACTGGTGATGAAGTGTGGGACAGATGTAGATGGAGAAGCTTGTCAGAAACATCGACCTCACATAGAAGTGGGAGGAGATGTAGACAAAGAAGAAGAAGAAGAAGAGGGAATTTTTTATAGTTTGCCTACGACCGACTTACGTACCTGGAGGGTTTAAAGCCTTAAAGGCTGCTCATGAATGGCAAAGGCAAGGGAAAGTGACATTGCCCTATCAGGGAGGACAATGCCCTAGAGACTGACCATATAAACAGCTAAGACCAAGGACGGCCAGACAATGGCTGCTGATAACTCAGCAGACGGACCTATAGGCTTCCCCCCCATCCTAAGCTCACAAGGATGTTGAGGTTGCAGCGACCAAAGACACTAATGAGTTTGAGCGGGACTCTAACCCCAGTCTGGCATTCACCAGTCAGAGACGTTACCGCATAGGCCACCAGAACCTGTAAGTGTGCCGTTGAGGGGGGGGACTAAAGAATCTCCTTCGCTTGACTCGTATTTCCACCTCCCATTCAAGACAAAATGCTAAAGGCCAGAACGGTAAGACTTGAGGCACCTGAATTGTTGGTTTAATTGAATTTTTAGGCTCTTTAAAGGTTGCTTATGAGTGGCTGAGGCAAGAGATAAGTAAAAGTCCTACAGATCATCCATAGACACATTTGATCACCACCTAAGCCACTCTCCACCCAAGCAAGGCTCAGGGAAGAACATTCCTAGTTCACAAGGATGGCTCAGTTGTGAAGACTGCTGAAAACTAATTGGGCTTGAGTGGAGATCAGACCTCAAAGGGACTGAGAGTCAGGGATGTTTCTGATAGGCTACTACAACCATAAGAATATTTCTAACTTTGCTGTATGACCAAATCAGGGTTATTAACCCTTTTACCCCCAGGCTATTTGGAACTTTCCAACCCTTAACCCCCAAGGCATTTTTTTTTCAAGCACATTTTGCAATATATATTTTTTAAATTGCTCTAACAGCCTTAATTTTGGTCATAGAGAGGTCAGGTGGGTCTCATTCTTTTGGAAAATGCCTGAAGTTTCTCAAAAAGTTATCAAATATATGCAAAAAAATGTAAATAGCAGTTTTTTGCAAGGACATACCAGTATGTCCATGGGGTTAAAGGGATGAGTTTTGTGAAATGTACCAGTATGTCCATTGGAGGTACTGTAAAAGGGTTAAAAGTCAACACAAGCAGAATGAAGCTTATGGTGAATGGAAGGAAAGCAAAATAAAAAGCACAGTAGAGAAAGGAAGCTAGACATGTAGCTTACGCAGGAAAATTATTGGGCGTGAACGCAGTCTAGTGCAAGGACTGTAACAGATGGCATCACAAGAGGCACTCAGGGTTTCAAATTAATCAAAGAGTAAGAGATTTTGTTCCTGAAATCTATCAGAAAGAGCAAATGAGGGGAAGGGAGGTTAGTGGAGAAGAGTATTGCGGTAGAGGCAGAATTTTTCTGTTGGTTTTGGGGCGTACAGGACATTGTAGCAGATTAAAATGTCAATAAGAAAAGTGAAAAAATACTAACTGCAGCTTGATTTAAATAGAAGGAGATGGCAGAATTTTTCTGTTGGTTTTGGGGCGTGCAGGACATTGTAGCAGATTAAAATGGCAATAAGAAAAGTAAAAAAATACTAACTGCAGCTTGGTATAAATAGAAGGAGATGGTTAGATTACTAGAAATATCCTGTTAAAAAAAAGAGAGAGCAAAGTCTCATGGTCTGTTTATTAAACTTGGACTACTGTAAATTCATCGGCAAGGTAGCCTCTGACAAAGAAGATGAAGATTGTAGAAAAGTGTTGTTATCAAAGGCTAAATTCACATAAGATTGCTTTGCAAAAGTAGCAGAGGGCTCTCAAGGCCCGAGATAACCGAGACATAAAACGGCAAGTCGAGCAACAGTTTGTCAAAGACGTATTAGAGATAGCGGTATCAGGGTGAAGGATAAGGAAGTATCGGAAAACCATCGCAAAAAAAGGGTAATACTGTAGATAATGACTTAGACCCCGTATAAAAATAATTAATACTTTTAATTAATCCTCTAGCATCCATGGGAAGCATAGGGCCTCAATGAATTCATACCAAATGTCTCTTTCCTCTGCCATCGCTCTGAGCTCAACACAATTCTCAGATTCGCCCTTCCTGCTCTTTGTCATTAGCCATGTTTTTCTTGGCCTACCACATCCTTTCAGGTACAGCCTTGACTAACTCACCTTGATCTTGACAATCTAACTACTGTATATCGTTCACATTGGGCACCCCTGCCACCTCGTTAATTGCCACATTTGTTACATGTAGCTGCCATTTGATTCCTAAAATCCTTCTCAATGCTCTATTCTCAAAGGCAAGAAATTTTGCATCAGTTGTTACAGTGTTGTACCACAACAGGTGCCCTTAAGTTAATATCGTTCTTACAAGTGAAATGTATATTTAGATTTTTCTGTGAACTGATACTAAATTTGACCTCTTGATTTATATAACTGTTGATTAACCCTTTTACCCCCAAGCTATTTGGAACTTTCCAACCCTTAACCCCCAGGCGTGTTTTTTTTTTAAGCACATTTGGCAATATATTTTTTTAAAATTGCGTTAACAGCCTTAATTTTCGTCATAGAGAGGTCAGGTTGGTCTCATTATTTTGGAAAATGCCTGAAGTTTCTCATAAAGTTATCAAAAATATGCAAAAAAAATGTAAATAGCAGTTTATTGCAAGGACGTACCGGTACGTCCATGGGGGTAACGGGATGAATTTTGTGAAACGTACCAGTACGACCTTTTGGGGGTAAAAGGGTTAATTTGGTAATTACTAACTTCTCACTTTATCACAGATTCTCTGGGAAGTCACAGCCGGCCAGATGGGCGAGGCCCCTGCCATGGTGACGGACGCCCTACCAGCCGAGCCCGAGGGCGCCGCGGCCATCGAGCCGGAAGAAGCAGAGCCGGAAGAAGACATGGAAGAAATGAGGAGTCGCTTAGAAGCCCTGAGGAGTTGAAGGAAGGCAGAGGGAGACGTAATCGTTGTCCTAAGCTCTGCGTTGATGATTTGAAAGCGTAAATTTAAATACCATAGTTTATACAGTATTTATTAAGAGATAATTCTTTAATATTTTGGTTTCACAGTACTGTAGTCATATTTTAGTATCGTGGGTTGTAATGAGCAAATATATAGATTATATAACTATGATTTATGTCTACTAATTTATAGGTATATTTGTATGCCATTTACTAATTTATCAATATATTTGGCTTACGACGTCAGAAGTATCGCTTAAAATGTGTAAGCTGCATTAGCATTTATTCGGCTATGGATGATAGTTGAGAAACTCTTTGAAATCCAGTTACATTATTGATTCTCGCAGTTCATGAACGAAGCGTTTTATGATGATTTAACATGGATACATTATTACTTCATAGTCAGTGGAGTTGTGGTACTTTATCGATTTAAGCAAGTCACTCCCTTACGGTGAAATTTCTTCGTCAGTACCTTCATGGAGAAATGATACGTTAGTGTATTTTGAAATGGCAGAAAACTGATTACGTACAAGATGCTTTAAAAAAGTAAATTATTCTTGAATATTGAAATTTATTGAGCTCATAAATTTCACACAAGATTTTATTTGTTTGGTACATTTTTATGCATATCAAAAAGTGTTGTTTTGTTGAAAAACATTACCTGTATCTCGAAGGATTAAAATTTGAGTCTTGGGAACTTAGAATAGGAAGAGATGTAAAGCTTTGGTTTAAATATTTTTTACTTTTTTAGACAGACATTGGATTGCTACTTCAGTTTTTTTTATTTAAGATTTAGTTTCTAGACAGATTGGTAGTTCATTTTATAAATTTGCTTTGAGTTTAGTTCTGATAATCATTTCAGTTCAGTACAGTAGATCTTTAGCAGTCATAACTAAAGTCAATTTTTTTTAGCAAGGCAGGTTTGCACCGACTCGCAGAGGTGCCCTTTTAGCTCGGGATAGTTTCCTGATCACTGATTGGTTGGACAAGATAATTCTAATCAATCAGCGATCAGGAAACTTTTCCGAGCTAAAAGGGCATCGCTGCGAGTCGGTGCAAATGCGCCTCATTAAAAGAAATTGACTATAGATTAGCTTTTCAACTTGTGTAAATTTTTTAATTATTATAAATGTCGTTCTGTAGCAGAACAATACAGTATCGCCATAGAGGACAAAGGGCAACCTCGCAGAGGTTAAGGTCATTGAAATGGCACACAAGAACCGAGGTCAAATCTAATGGAGGAAGATCACATAGAGAAAGATCATCTTTATTTTCGTCTGATTTTGGAGAAGCCAAAATTAGAACATTGTTTAATAATAAGAGGTTTCTTGCAGTCTACTGTAGGTATTTCAAAAGGGTCTTTGCAAACCTCCTTTTGCTTCTAGCTGTACCTGTTTACTAGCTTTCATTATCTCTTTTCCTGCCGTTTCTTCCGTAACTTAACAGCAGGTTTTTATTCCCCAGGCTGAAGGACCTCAGGGCCATATAACCCAAATTTTGCTAATCCAATCCAAACGAGGATTAATATGGTCTATTTAAATCTGGCAACAACTGCGATAAAGGAAAAACCTTGAGAAATAAAATCTAAACAACCAAATTTATTTCTAAGCAGATTAGATTTTAGCGAACTTTTTGTCCTCTCCCAGCAACCTGAAACATCAACAGGGGAGTAGGTCAGGTTGTTTCATCATCATTCATTTAAGCTTTCAAGATCAGCATTCAGGATTATAAATAAAGAGGGAAGTAGTATTCATCGTGAAGAAAGCCGAAACCATGCGATGTAGATGAAATAAGTAAACTGTGCCAGTATTTGTGTATAATGTATCTCTTACTGTCAGCTTTAGGGTTGAAGATTGAAATCAACTTTGTCCATAAGGTCCGCGTCATGAGATTTGAATAGGAATGTGATATTGTTCCTTTTCAAAATAAAAATCTTTAAGTAGTAGTCATGCTCTATTTAATTTGAAAAATAAAAGGACTCATTGGGTACAGAATTGTTATTTGATCTCATCATTGGTTTAATGTAGCTTTGGATTATTGGAATAAAGAAAGGCAAATTTGTTCCCACGTGTCTACAAGCGTTTCGTCTTTTAAAATAGGGAATGTCTCTGGTGGAGCTGGGGCGGCCGTTGGATTTGCTAACGAGGTAGTTAACGTATGCAACGAGTTCTGTTCTATTCTTTACACTATCGCCTCTTTCCTCATACATCTGACAACACTAAAAGAAAAATTATCCTTCACTCCGGGGGTTAACTACTACACTGTAATTGTTGTGTAGCTACTTTCCACTTGGTAAGGGTAGAAGAGACTCTTTAGCTATGGTAAGCAGCTAAGAGAAGGATACTACAAAAACAAACCATTTATTCTCTAGTCATGGGTAGTGCCATAGCCTCTGTACTATGGTCATCCACTGTCTTGGGTTAGTTATCATGATTGTGGGTACACTCAGGCGCACTCTTCTATCAGTTTCCTTTCCTTGCTGGGCTCATCTGATTGCGCCCTTGGGCTTATAGCATCCTGCTTTTAAAAATAAGCTTGTGGCTTAGCAAGTAATAATAATAAAACTAATAATGATATGGGGACTACTTGAAATCCTTTAAAGTTGTACTTTCCCCCTCAATAATTTCATCTCGGTCCTGAGCCGAAGGTCAAAAATTTTGGCTTTGACAATTGGATGTGCCGGGCTACTCACTCAAGCACACCATCTGTTGTAACTACCTCATTAACGGATTGAACAGCCATTCTGGCTCTGCTAAAAATACTTCTTATTTTAAATGATTCCGGTTTGAGCTATAAAAAATAAAACTTAAAATTTTTTATATTTACGAACAAGGGCATTTACAGTATTATACCAAATGAAAGATTTCCGACTGTGTTATGGTAATGGTAATTTAAAACATCTTTTAATGGGAAAAGGGTCATTAAAGACTAAACAGCTATTTTTAATTTTGTTTTGAGTAAGATGAGGTTTTAAGTAGTGTATAAAACAGGCTTAGATATCTTTATGCTGATAATTCATGGGCAAATAACCTTAGCAGGTCTCTAAAAGATGACTCTTTTTCCCTTCCAGCCAACATTTATTACAGCGGTTTCTTAGAGTAGGGCCACGTACGTAGCCGTATCAGACGAGATTTAACTTTTGAGTCGTGAATTTTTTTAATATATTTTCTGCGTAATATTTAACAGCATGCGGTATTATATAATCTCGTGTGGTTGATGAGAATATTGTTAGCGGTGTTACTTTGTCATTACATCACCAACAGTACTGTTATATAAATTCATGTTTAGACTGTTAATGTTAATTTTGTCATTAAAATCTGTAAATGAGGTCTCGGACCGAGTGAGAAGTCAGGCGAATATTCACAAAGATCGAAGACAAACGAGAGAAATAATTTCCTGATTTAAGCTTGAAATGTGTTTGGAATTCATATCCTGTATCAATAAACTATATTAATGGTTGAAATTAATCTTAGAATGCTAGTAGCAATTTGTCCAGTTTGCTAAACTGTCATACCTCACTAAGCTGGAAACCTTCCCAAAACTTTACTAATCTTTCTAATGATTAATTTACTATCGCTGTCTCATGGTTTACAAATTATTGTACCGTATTTAGGGTCCACTTGGCTAATCTTTCAGACCTCACTAAACTGGAAACCTTCCCAAAACTACAAATCGGACTAATGAATAGTCTACCTTTGCAGTCTCATGGTTTATTTTAATTTATTGTTGAAATTTAATTTCATATCACATCATTATGTGATGTAACTTCACTTGTTTTTTAAGTGATATTTGCCTCTCATTATCTCTTTCTTTGCGTATACATAGCCACATTTTTTTCCAGTTGAAAGTTTTCTAAATCAAGTTAAATTGACTTTGTGTGGTCTTACTTTCATCAAGCACACAACAGCCCATATGAACTTTCCCTAAGCTAATAATGATGTTAGTTGTACTTACATATTTACTTTCTAGAATACTAATGTATCGGACATATTTACTTTCTAGAATACTAATGTATCGGAGCCATGAGTGATTTGGAATCGATATAAACTTTGGATGAAATATGTTATTTGTAAAGTTTCCCCTTGTGAATTTTGGTACACATTTCCGCAAGTTGATGAGACATCTGGTAATTCTAAAATGTAAACCCGTAATAGTTTGCAGACAGAAAGGACACTTAACAGATCGCTTAACATGTTAACCCTTTTACCCCCAAAGGACGTACTGGTACGTTTCACAAAAGCCATCCCTTTACCCCCATGGACGTACCGGTACGTCCTTGCAAAAAAATACTATAAAATTTATTTTTTTCATATTTTTGATAATTTTTTGAGAAAATTCAGACATTTTCCAAGAGAATGAGACCAACCTGACCTCTCTATGACAAAAATTAAGGCTGTTAGAGCAATTTAAAAGAAATATACACCAAAATGTGCTGGGAAAAAAGTAACCCCTTGGGGGTTAAGGGTTGGAAATTTCCAAAAAGCCTGGGGGTAAAAGAGTTAAAAGGGATTTTTGTTAGGAAAAATCTATTTCTGGGGAGAGACCTGTGACGCCCGGTGAAACCACACTTACAACACTTGCGAAAAAACACTACTGACTTATCTGGCAAGTCCAAAACAGAAGGATGACCTGGAGGGTGTTCGTGTAGGTGGCGGTGGCGTGGTGCAAGTGTGGTTTCACCGGCCGTCGCAGGTCGACCCAGAAATAACATTGTATTATCACTATACTGTATATCAAAGTCTTATATCTACGGAAACGAAGGCTTGCCGTGTGTACCAAAACTCACAAAGCCAAATGTACTACATTAATGGTCACAGTGAGCCATGTGTCATTTCATGTACAGTCATGTGCCGTAGTATTTCCAGTACCCAATTGGTACATTTTGTATGTGGAAATTGTCCTAAAGTTATTGATTTTGATTTCTGAATTGTTCTTATCATTAAGCAAATTGATGAAATTGTTATAGTACAATAAGTCAACATTAGAGCTAGATATAGTTCTAGATTGATCAGCTTTTAGTTAGAAGACACCAGTTGAAAGTCAAAGCATTGCGGCTGTCGTATATCCTTAACGATGCCTACGGTACCATTTGAGGCACACTGTAGTCGGGAATTATGGTGGACATGATTTTCTAAGAAATTGGGACATAAACGTTCTAATTAATTACTAATTCCCCGATCCATATGCCAAGACAAAGCCATCATTTCTATTCTAAATTAGTGTACAGTACTACCTTCTATCCCAGTGGTTCCCAACCTTTTTTTCAGTCATTTCCCCCCCGCACCCAGTTCAACCATCCAGATTTCCCCCTTCATGCCCCGCCCAGCCCTCATACCCACTCGCCTGCCTCAGAAATGGGCATGATATTCCAGTTTTTCCCTTGAATATCATGTCAGTGAGAAATGATATGATCATATACCAATTGAAAGGCTAACAACAAATTACCGCACGTACTATGTGGACATTTTCCGCTTGTTTTAGTTAGTAGGTTGTGTAATTATTTCCCCCCTGGAAGCTTCAAATTTCCCCCAGGTTGGGAACCACTGTTCTATCCTCTCTTCTGCCAATTGATGTCTGAAAAAACATATTATGGACAGTTTTTGTGCATTTCAACGAATTACAATTGTGTATATATGAAAATCTTCCTGTTCGTGACTCGTAGCAATACCTTCAAAAGCTTTTGCTGTGCCAAACGCTAAGTTCTCTCTCGCATGGCAGATTGACAAAGCCACATAACTAGACCGTGATGTGGAGTTCATATTTTGTGTGTTAATTTAGAACATTGTTTTAACATTTCTATTCTGATATAAAGTAGATGGTATCTGTTAGTCTCCATGTTGTTAACAAGACTGTTTAACCTCTTAGTTTATTTTTCTAAGGAACTGTAAATTTGTAATGGCTTTGAGGTATATTTAGACGGCTGTTAGCTTCAACTTTGGCCTTATTTAAATTTTTTTTCATTAGTTTTTAAGCACAGTTCAATACTGTTGTCGGAATTTGTAAAAGGAATACATTTTTAGCTAAATCTTCTCAGTGTTGTTTTTTATCCAGTACAAGACATTTTTAGGAATTCCTGCCTAACGTGTTTGTTTTTGTGAAACTAGAGTTAACGTATAAAGAATTTTGCTATTCAGAGTTATCAAGTCTTATAGGTTGTTAAGTTTTTCATATGAAACTGAAGTATTTTTATAATTATCCCAAATAGTAAATTTGTTCCTACACATAACACAAATCTTTTTCCATTTAAAATGTCTTCAGCGAAGATGGAGCGGCCATTAAGCTTTTATCCAGATAAACAAAACAGGCTAATACGCTACCTGCAGCTTTAACATATACCGCCGTTTTATCGACACACTATTCGGCATTCTACTTAGGATAGTTTTATGCTCTTTTGCTTTTTCATTCCAGGTGAATTGCAGATTATTTCGGCTCCCTGGGTAGACACGTTTGTGACCTTGTAAGTCCAGCCGATCATGTGTCCAGTACATAAGCAAGCCAAAAGATGACCCTTATCAACTCTTCATTTTCTGCAAGGGGGGCGTGACTGTTCTCAAGATTGTTCTGTAAGTAGGAAGTGGCCTCCTGTGCAGTGAACCAAGTTTGTGAAGAGGAAGAATAAATTGAAGAGAGGTTCTTCTATCAGTCTTAAGCATGCCCAAGCTGATCCCTAAAAAAACTGGGGTCCTTTCATTCCTCCTTCGGGTTCAGTCTCCTGCACATTATCATCTTCCTCCAAGGTTGATTCCATCGGAGGAGTAGAGTTGCTGCCCTTCCCTAAATAGGAGTTCAAGCGAGAGAGAAACTTGGCACTTCTGACTCCATCACCACGAACATTCATACAAACAGGATCTCCCAGGACTGCCTAGAAGACGCCTCTAGATGCTCTTGATTGTTCTTCTGGCTCCCACAAGCAATGAACTCCTTTCCCAAATGCATTTGTAAAGGACCGTCCTCCAACTTCGCCTGAAGGATCCCCCCCCCCTGTCTCGGTTAAAAGACATGGCTTCGGGATTGGATTGTTCTGTCTTTACAGACAATTCCAAGCGTAGAGACCACTCCTCACGGCAGGATTCTCCTTGTCATCTATCTGTCACTCATAAATTTGAATAACGCCTTTCAAAAACAGTCAGTGTTGAAGGTTTAGGCTCATATATCCAGTATAAATCTCTATAAAAATACTATAATTCCCAGATAAAATCAAACCTTAAAATTAAATGAAAGAAAAGAATAATTTCCCCTTTTATTTAAAATAATCTTTTCAGCATCTTAAAAATAGGTGTTCAGCTTCAATCTCTCTGTTTTTCTTCTTTCTCTCTCCTTTCTTTTTCCTTGATTAACTTGTTCCTCCTCTTTTCATAACCTTTAAATTTCCTGGTGTTTACCTTCTTCTTTTTCGGGGGCCTTGGCTTGACCTTCTTCACCAGTTTGGTGAATTCCACGGCTTCTTTCTTCATCACCGACAGAGCGTCCTTTCCGTCCTGTTCGTCGCCATCCTCCCTCTGTTCCCTGAGGAGGGGCAAGAGGAGAGACCCGGTCTGCGTGGGATACTTGCCGGAGAACCCTGACCCCACCATCGGCCTGGACAGCATCTGCCTCAACTTTGCTTTCATGACCTTGTTCTCGCGTTTTGCCCGCGCGGCCATCATCGCCTGGTTCGTTTTTTCGTCTTCGTCGTCGTCATCTCTG
Organism: Palaemon carinicauda; assembly: GCF_036898095.1. Taxonomy (NCBI): domain Eukaryota; kingdom Metazoa; phylum Arthropoda; class Malacostraca; order Decapoda; family Palaemonidae; genus Palaemon; species Palaemon carinicauda. The sequence continues at coordinate 152,216,678 of NC_090727.1, read as the reverse complement.
GAATGCCGATGCTCGATTAGGTTACGTAAGTGAATACCTAAAATTGCGACTTGATTACATGATTATAAAGTAAATTAAACAGTAGAGTGATGGTATTCCCATGAAAGGTCTCGATATAGAGAAGAGCAGATTAAACTTGTTTTACGTTCGACCTTGTAAAGGGAAAATTAATTAAAAAATTATAACTACTCTATAGAATTCACAAAGACATCTTGCAGTCTTGGAATCAAAGTTAAATTGCCACTAGAGGGAAAAATTCATTAAATCACAAAGAAGTATTTCCATGGAAAATATCTGGCCTCTGGATCTCAGTCGAGAGAAGAGCTAACAGGTAAAGGAAATGTTAAATACAGACAATGCAAAGATAAAAATGTAAACCAGTACCAAATTACGAAAAAGGAGTGAATTCAGTCTAACCACATAATGAGGATTAAAAAGATCACAAGTATTAAGAAAAAGGAGTGAATTCATAGTCTAACCACATAATGAGGATTAAAAAGATCACAAGTTAAATATTAACTTTGGATCTTTATAGATTACAACTCCAACATTTCAACAACTGACATACCTGCATTGAAATACAGAATGCTCCTAACACTTTACAGTTGCTACTGTATTTAAGATACTAGAGAATGTAGGAAATCGGCGATTATGTGCTACCTTTTTATGAACACTTCTTGACCCGCTATTTTGTTATTTAGCTAAAGAAACTCCCATCTCTATAAACATGTTAATTATCAAAATATTAACAAAATTTGCAAATATCAATGGACAACTAATTGTTAACCCTTTTACCCCCAATGCTATTTAGAACTTTCCAACCCTTAACTCATAGGTGTTTTTTCTTTCAAGCACATTTTGCAATATATTTTTTTTAAATTGCTCTAACAGCCCTAATTTTCATCATAAAGAGGTCAGGTTGGTCTCATTATTTTGGAAAATGCCTGAAGTTTCTCATAAAGTTATCAAAAATATGCAAAAAAATAAAAAAAAGTTTTTCCAAGGACATACCGGTACATTCTTGGGAGTAAAGGGATGGGTTTTGTGAAACGTACAAGTACGTCCATTGGGGGTAAAAGGGTTAAAAGATTCAAAGTACTATTATTTATAATGGAAAGAAACTATTATAAATTGAGAGTAAAATAATCACCAACTGAAAAACTATATTACAGCCCCAGTACTCACGAGTCCAACAAGATATCGGCATCCCTGGCTGCTTTCTTGAACCAGTTATCTTCGGCCCTTTCTTTCCGATTCGAATGGTCCATCAGTTCCAGTTGGCGAGCAAAATCCACACGTTTCTTAACCTGCTCCATGATGTTCACCTCGACCGGGAAAGGAGGAAGATCCGTCGCACGATTCAGAGACAGACACAGCTGACGATACTTTTTGATTTCCGACGAATCGATGAAAAGAACGCTGAGCCCTTCTTGTTCGGCTCTCGCTGTCCGTCCGCTGCGGTGGATGTAAGTCTGTGGACGAGTGAAGTAGATGGAAAGGGGTTACAGTGTTCTCCATGTAAACAAAAAAAATATTCCTAAATCATGGTTTATGTGCTATATCTAAGCTCTATTCAAGATTCTGCACTTCAGAAATCTTTATTTATGAATGTATGAAACCCTCATAGCAATATACGTACAGAACAAAACCTTGTACATTGTACATTTTGGATCAACAAAATGAGAATTAAATTTTTCCCTATCCAATTTCCTACCAGTGCTTCACTTTTACCTACATCTTTAAATCACAATATATTATTGTATAATATGAAGCTTCATCTGTGGTGGATAACGGGGGAGGGTGGGCTGTGGCACCCTAGCAGTACCAGCTGAACTCGGTTGAGTACCTTGTCAGGCTGGGAGGAACGTAGAGAGTAGAGGTCCCCTTTTTGTTTTTTGTTTTACTGTTGATGTCGGCTACCCCCCAAAATTGGGGGAAGTGCCTTGGTATATGTATGTATGTTTGTATGAACAGGAATTTATAGCAAACCAGCACACTCCCAAAAATACTCTTCTTGATTTCTCAGAAAATATTAGATTCTAGAGACCCAAACTTGTACGTTTGTTTTGGACGAAGATCGACAAATCGATCGGGCCCGTAGAAATATTGCTGCACTTGGCTGGCTGGAGTGAGGGAAGTTGGCTGAAAACTATTTTGGTAAAAAGGGGCTACCTCTGGCATGGCGTAAAAACCCGTAAGTTCAAAGCCAAAACCCGTAAGTTCAAAGCCCAGAACAATGAAATAGGTTTCAATATGCTTCTCTCCTTCATTTAGTCAACTACACAGTATGGCATCAATCATCATAAACATCGACCCCACATAAAAGTGGGAAAAGATGCAGACAAAGAAGAAGAGAGCCAAACTTGTACACATTTTCCAGTGAAATGAACAAAAACTTTACATTTAATTTTCCTCGCAACTCACCTCTGCTGTTCGTGGAGTCTGATAATGAATAACATGCTGAATGTTGGGTATGTCTAGACCTCTAGCCGCGACATCCGTAGCCAAGAGCAACGCCACGGAACTGGAAGAGAACCTCTCGAGGCTCTTCAGTCGCTGTTTTTGGTGCATCGAAGCATGGAGAGACTGAAAATAAAATAGAGATAAAATTTCTTCCCCTGGACGGTGATCTTACTATGAAGTAAAGATGAAAGAGTTTCAACAGTTTGAAGGAAGAAAAGAGACAAGTATAGAGGTAAGCTAGAAGGTTAGGAAGTGGGTGCAGATAGCAGTCAAAATTATGCTACTTAGACCCTTTATCAATACCTAAAATTCACCTCAATATTCTAACAAATTATGATCATTATAAATTAATAGGTAATGTGGGTCAACAAATACATTACTTACCATGGGTTGGCACTGGAGGAAAGTAAACAGATTTTGCAATCTTCGTACGCAATCGATGCTGTTGCAAAATACCAGAGTTCGACCTGGGTACTGTTTCAAAATATAGTACAGGTAGTAGTCTTTCTCCTCCTGTAAGGAATCAAAATTTAATTAAACTAGCTATAGTGGAGATTGTTGAGATGGATGTGTGGGGTGACAAGAAGAGATAAGATACGGAATGAGGTAATTAGGGGTACCACATAGAGAACTATCAGATAAGATCCAAGAAAGTAGACTTAGGTGGTATGGTCAGGTCATGAGAAAAGATGAACAGTAGATTGGGAGGAGAGTGATGGAAATGGAGGTATAGGGAACGAGAAGGAGAGGGAGACCAAAGCGAAGGTGGGTGAACTGTATCAAAGATGACCTTCGATCAAAGGGATTAACCGGTGATGAAGTAAGTGTGGGACAGAGGTAGATGGAGAAAGCTGGTCAGAAACATTGACCCCCCCATAAATGTGGGAAAAGATGCAGACAAAGAAGAAGAAGCTATAGTGGAGATTGTTAGTGTAATCGCTATTTTTCAAGTACAGTGCGAAGATTTATCTAGAGTGACAAGTTCCCTTATTCTGGTCTTTCTCAGAGCTGACCAATAGAAATTTTCTTTATGGTAGAATATGAGGAAAGACACAGGTCAAGAAGTTAGTAGAGGTAAGTGACAGTGCCCTAGAGACTGTCCATATACAGTATACATATGATTAGCACCAAAGTCCACTCTCTACCTAAGTTAGGACTAGGGAGGGGCAGGCAATGGCTGGGGAGAAACTTGCCATACTAAAAATCTTATTCTGAGCAATTACTCATTCCTGATGAGGTGGACTTCCAATGAAAAAATTAAAACTTTCGCCTAATGTACCTTATTGAAGTTCTGACCAAATTAGCATCAATAGTTCTATAAATGTTTGGGAAATAAATTGGCTTGTCATCACAATCCAAAAAGTAAGTATTTGCCATTTTTAGTAGGGTATTTAGCTCTGAAGGATCCGAGCTTAAATACATAAACACAAACGACAAAATTGTTTAACAATCTCTTGTAATCCTTCAAGCTAAAAGGACAAGAGCTTACTTTATCACAGTTAATCCTCGATTCCGTCAGACTCTCCGCAGTTCCAAATTTCCGGGTGACGTCGACTATCTTGGGCTTGTCCTTCAAACCAATCATTTTTGCTAGCTGCTTCACTTTGATTTCTGAAGTCATTGTTACCTGAAAAAAAAAAAACAGAAATGATAAGAAAAGTCACATTACAATGCCAGATGTTTTTGTAGGAAAGAATATGGATCACTTGTGACAACCTTCTTAGACTCTTAGTCACATATATAGTCCTCTAAATAAAGACAAATGAAGTTAACTAGGAAATAGGTTATTTTGTTATTCAGAAAGATAGACTGGGCAAGAAATATAATGACAGATATAACAAAAAAAAAAAAAACACGAGGAAATAAGAGTGAAATATCCCAACAGGGTACTATACTGTACTCAATTTTTTTCATTGAGGCGCATTTGCACCGACTCAGAGCGGTACCCTTTTAGCTCGGAAAAGTTTCCTGCTATCTGATTGGTTAGAATGATCTTGTCCAACCAATCAGCGATCAGGAAACTTTTACGATCGAAAAGGGCATCCCTGCGAGTCGGTGAAAATCTGACTCACTAAAAAGAATTGACTATAGTACTAGTAGGTCACAGGTTTGTATTACAGTACTTTTTTTAGGCCAATCACTCTTTAATAAATATAAATCCTAAAGGCTAACACATTATATACATTTTCTATCTTATGGAAAGAATAACCAACCAACCTTTCCCTTCGTTTTCACGCGTCTCTTCCCCTTGTGCACGAGAGTGAGGGTTGCCGAAAATACAAAGTTCTGCCGCCTCAATCTGGCGGCTTCGTTACCGTTGATGATCTCCAGAAGTTTCTTCAACTCCTCAAAGTGACCCTGCTCGACCATGCGATCGGTTTCGTCAATGGCCAAGTACCTGTGGGTGATTTTAATGAGGATTATAGTTTCCTTACAAACACGACTGCAAGGGTGTCTATACAAAATAAAACAGAAGTACTGTACCTAACAAAGAATATCACAAGTTTCATTCAAATATAGTACTTTGCTCCAGCTTATGGCCCTTATAAATCTAATTCATTCTTTAAGCAGACTATCTTTTAGGAAAAGTTACATATTACCCTCATGAAACTCTTTTTAGGAAACATTACTATAAAAGATACTGATCATACATATCCATGGCAAAAGAATACCTAATACCGGACATAAGAGTATGACAAACGCATTACAAGAATCTACAGTAAATGACTTACTTAATATTTTCTATTTGACCGAGGTGTTCATTGCCCTGTTCAATCAGTTCCCACAACCTTCCCGGCGTTCCGACGACAATCTCCGGCCTACGGTTCAATATCCTCGTCTGTTTCTCGCTTGCCACGCCACCAATCACAACAGCCACTTTGATATTTGTGTGAACTAGCACCGATGCTAAGTGGCTTTTCACCTGTAACAAAATATCACATTTTTTTTTTTTTAGTTAATTTGTATTTTTCCTACCTATACAAATGCCAATCTTTGGTGAGAGTATGATTCCAGCAAAACTAGAATGGTCGTTGAAACTATTAACAAGGTAGTAGTAATGGTAGTTAGCGGATGGTGGTAGCATAACCTTCATTCACTTTGACCTTAACCTAGTTCTAGAGAGTGAGGTGTGCCAAATCTTCCTATGCCCAACAGTACATCCGTACTTGCTGGCGACCAAAGTCGAAATGAAGGTTACACTGACTGGTAAGTGGGCAAGGCCTGTCTGGCACCTGCCAGCTATTACTACTGTACTAACTTGTAGAGATTTAACCACCACAGCTTCAGTGATATCATGCTCTAATCAAAGGTTGGGGGTTTATAAAACACGTAAGAACAAACATAATTAATACTTGAATGATGCTGGTAAAACTATTCAAACATTTTAGCACATGAAATTGACAGTCACATAACATGAGGCAAACACCGCACAACTGTTCGAAACTAACCTGAACCGCTAATTCTCGAGTTGGGGTCACAATGAGACATCTCAGTGGCTTTCCTACACGCTGTCCAGTGTTAGGTTTGCTTTCGTCGTCTTTTAAAAAGTCAAACTTGACGTTATCGATGACTTTCACACAGCCCAGGTTCTGATCCATGTCTTCCTCATTGAACTCGCTCTCGACATCACTGCCGCTCCCTGCATCGTCATCACTTTCGTCGCCTGGGATTTCACCTCCGATATCTATGGCGTCCTCAAAATTCTCATGAGCAAACTCGTCCCCTTCATCATCACTCTCTTCACTGTCCCCGTTCTCTAACTCGGCCAAATCACCGTCAACTTCTTCGATGCCGTCTTCGACGTCTCCGTCCTCCTCGTCGGCGAAATCACCATCTTCGCTGTCATTTTCCAACGACCCTTCGCTTTCCGGGTGCTCGGACTCGTGCGCTATATCGTGGAGGATTCCATGAATGATGGGGATACCAAAGGCTAACGTTTTACCACTTCCGGTCTCAGCGGCACCAATTATGTCCATACGTCCTTTGATGGCCGCTGGTAAGACGAGTCTCTGAAATTTGGGAAAATTTTAATTCCTGAACGTAGACCCATCGGATATTTTCATCAAGGAATACCTGTATTACTTTAAGAATCAAAGTTGACTAAATTGGTTTAATTTTTCATTTAATAATCAGAAAACACTTGATTGGGAAATTGAAGGACATAGAGTAAATGTATTTTACATAAATCCATGTTTTTTACTAGTTGTTTCTTTTGATATTTATGTGTATATAAATTTTCCAAAATACCTGTATGTAAAAGTACATATCAGTAGAAAGGAATTTTATCAAGCTATACAATAAAAAGTTAAAGTCCTATATTTAGTATATTTTGTATTGAGTTGAGTTATGAAAATTGTCTAAAAATATATGCCTGGAGTTTGAGTAACTTATGAATGAGTTGCTGCTCAAATTATTAAAGTAACTACTTTTCATTAAAAACTATACATTACCTGAATTTCTGTGGGATTTGAGAAACCAAGTTCGGAAAGTGCTTTCAGAACTTCCTCAGGAACAAACAGAGAATCCCAGGCTGACATATCGACATTTTCCTTGGCTTCTTGATTGGATCCGTGAAAAGTGGCATTGTCGTAGCGAGCTTTTTTGGAAGGGGCAGGTTTGTCGGAGTTCTTCTTTCGTTTCTTATTCGGACGGTCCGACGATTCCGATTCCTCTTTTTCGACCCCGTTAGTTTCTTTCTTCTTCTTTCGTTTCTTATTTGGATGGTCCGACGGTTTCAATTCCTCTTTTTCGACCCCGTTAGTCACTGCCGCTTTTTTTCCCTCTTTCTTTGGTTTACTTGTGGCTATTTGGTTAGTCTTGAGCTCATCGGATTTCTGTTTAGCCTTCTTTTTATCTTTCTGTAAGATAAAAAAATAAATTGCAAAACTGCACAATAAATGATGGGATAAATTCTGACATGGATTATCAGGCAACAATTCAGAGTATCCGAGACATACAATGGTATGTAATCAGATTAAATATGAACACCAAAGATTATACACACGGCAATTATTACATGCAGTTGATAATGGTGACCAAGAATTCATTTGTAAGAAAAATATGGACTATAATATAATCATAGTTCCTTGCTCCATACACTGGTTTGGTCAAAATTAATTAGTGGGATGAGCTTCGAATACTATGAACTTAATCCCCATACTGTTTAAAGTACCCAGTTTCCAGAGTGGTAAAATGAAGACATTTTGTTTTGAAATCAACTCTGATTATAGATATAATAAAAGTAGATAATATACAGTTATAAACAAAACACAATGAACGATGCTTTTTATAAACACAGTAAGTCCTCATAAAAATTCTTATAAAATTAAAGGAATCGTGTAAACTGCAAATGTAGAATTTCCCATTGCAATGACAAGCTATCAAGTCTTAAAGATTTCAATACACTAATTAATTTATATTCCAAAATACTGTACTGTAATACAGATAATAATGAATTCATGTTCCAAAGTAGTGAACTGTAATACAGTACAGTATTACTACACATCCACATATATATACATGAATCAAAATATTATCTACAAGACATTTATGAAGCTGTCCCTAATAAATTCAATACATTAACTATAAGGATAACCAAATAACATTGCAATTAGATAAGCTAAGAATATATGTTGCTTTTAGGGCAGTCTTTTACTATCTGTATTCACTCACCAAAGTTTGAATGACTTACCTTTTTTATGATTTTGCCATCCTTCCAAATTTCTCTCTTGATTTTCCCTTGCTTAGTCATAGACATGAATGTACAGGATGACAACTCCTCAAAGCTGACGAGTCCTTCGAATTCATCGCCACACTTCACGGGCGTCGAAAGTAGCGTATTTTCGGCGGCAAGTTTCTGTTTCTTGGTTTTTTTGCCCATTTTGTTATTTCTCTGACTGTCTGGAAAAGGGAAATGACAATTTTAATATATACTGTATATTGTTTTATATATTATTAACCACAGAAATATAATAATTCACCTTCGAAAGGCTAGTTTTAAAAGAAGAGTGCTCATAAAAAACCCAAGAAAAAAGTTGAGTAGGAAACAGAGAAACTATCAAATAATTAACAAGAGTGAATATATAGTATTATTATTATTACTAGCCAAGCTGCAACCCTAATTGGAAAAGCAAGATGCTACAAGCCCAAGGGCTCCAATAAGGAAAAATAGCCCAGTGAGGAAAGGAAATAAGGAAATAAATGATAACAAATTAACAATAAATCATTCTAAAAACAGTAACGTCAAATAGATATGTCATATATAAACTATCAACGCCAAAAACATATAAATCATAAAAAATATCTTAAATTTTTAAAGTAATTTGTAATTTTCTTAATTATCCAAACCTGACACCTCTAATAAGAATATATATATATAAATATATATATATATATATATATATATATATATATATATATATATATATATATATATATATATATATATATATATATATATATATAAACTAACTCAAGCAGGCTTACTATGAGACTTCTTACTAGCTATTTTACTACCAGACTTCCAACTAGAGGGTGAATGTAAGTCTTTGGAACAGGCCCAAAACTTTTTTATTATATGTCAAACCGATTTTCATTATGGAAAAAATGTAGTTTATCGGGAGCCTTTGTAGGGTGACGGCCAGATCCCGTAGAAAACGGGAATATTCTGAACTGTGGCTGTCGTTCTAAAAACGATTTTGGCGGGAGAAGCTAACTTAAAAAAACCCACCTAACCTATGCTAGAAGCCGTATCCTTACCCAGGGGGGCTGTGCCCCCCGACCCCCCCTTACACAACATTTTCCTTACCTACGAGTACGATGGGAGAGGCTAACTTAAAAAACCCACCTAACCTATGCTAAAAGCCGTGTCCTTACCCAGGGGGGCTGCGCCCCCCCCCGGACCCCCCCTTACACAACATATTTAAGATCCGTAGACCATTTCCAAACGTTTTTATTCTATACAAGATAACAGTCGGAGCGATAATAAACAAATTAGGACGATTGGCCATAGCGCTACAAACTACCTTTTATCGTCTGAAATACGAGAAGTTAGTTTTACGATTATCAAAATATCATGATTTGGTGTCAAGTGTACCTTGCCAGGAGTGAAGCCAATAAGAAAGCAAACACAGGGTTCATTCATTCTTAGGGTAAGTTGAGAATACGGCAGTCTAAAGACGGACGGTCGGCAAGTACATAAGAATACGGCCCCTAGATTAGGTTAAGTGGTCTTCTAGTGTTTGTTTCCCTTTTAAAATGTGGTTTCTCGTACATAACACTTCAAATGTTACACTGGGTCTGTCCCAACAAACGACAAAGGCTCCAATCACAGAAACTAAATTATAACGAGTTACGGAATTTCTAACTTCCTTTCCTCACTGAGCTATTTTTCCCTGTTAGAGCCCTTGGGCTTATAGCATCTTGCTTTTCCAACTAGGGTTGTAGCTTGGATAGTAATAATAATAATAATAATAAGGATGTGAGTTAGTCCAGCACACCTACAGTAACCCTAAGGTAAGGTATTCCGGGCCTATAATTATCTATAGATCATTTAAATATAAAATATAAAATATAAAAAAACATATTATTACCTTAATAGAATCTGCTTGTAAATTTTTTATTGCACAATTAGATGTTAAACAAGATGAAATATTCCACTATAAATATAAAACCGAAACTTGGTACCAGACGACACGTGACTTTTGTTTACATTTTTCAATGTTCTTCTTCTTCTTGAGAAAGTAGTAGTAGTGATATAAAAGAGTCTTTGTAACTGCTCTTTTATTGGGTCAATAGCTGATATTATTATTATTATTATTACTATCCAAGCTACAACCCTAATTGGAAAAGCAAGATGCTATAAGCCCAGGGGCTCTAATAGGGAAAAATAGCCCAGTGAGGAAAGGAAATAAATAACTGAAGAGAACAAATTAACAATAAATCATTCTAAAAAAAGTAATGTCAAAAGAGATATATCATATATAAACTATTAACAACGTCAACAACAAAAATGTCATATATAAACTATAAAAAGACTTATGTCCGGCTGGTCAACAAAAAAGCATTTTCTCCAACTTTGAACTTTTGAAGTTCTACTTATTCAACAACCCGATTAGGAAGATCATTCCACAACTTGGTAAAGGCATATGGCCAGTAGAGATTAGATTTTAATGTAAAAAAACGTATACTTTTTTTATTAGATGATACACTTTTAGTTAAATAGATAGCTATTCTCGTTTAATTTCATGGAAAAACTCTTTTTGGTGTTGGTATGCAAATGGAGTGAAGATTGAATTTGCTGCAAATTATATGAGTTACTACCACAAGAATTGTGTCTGTATAGATGCTTACAGTGACCAGTGATGCAAATATAGAGAAAATTAAATGATTCTGCATTGAGTGGATAAATGAAGCTAAATTTGCGATGGATAAAACGGGAAGATATTAATCAAAATGAAAATCTCAAAAGTGGAGGAAGAACCACAGAATAGAAACTGCCTAATAAGAGAACACGAAAAAATTATAATCTTGCAAAGAGGGTGTTTGGGTGGATGGATGGAGTGAAGAAAGCTCTGGGTGATAGGAGGATAGAGAGGCAAGAGAGCATGCTAGAAATAGGAATGAATGGCGAGCGATTGTGACGCAGTTCCGGTAGGCCCTGCTGCTTCCTCCGGTGCCTTAGATGACCGCGGAGGTAGCAGCAGTAGAGGATTCAGCATTATGAAGCTTCATCTGTGGTGGATAACGGGGGAGAATGGGCTGTGGCACCCTAGCAGTACCAGCTGAACTCGGTTGAGTCCCTTGTCCGGCTGGGAGGAACGTGGAGAGTAGAGGTCCCCTTTTTGTTTTTGATTCATTTGTTGATGTTGTCTAACCACCAAAATTGGGGGAAGTGCCTTGGTATATGGATGGATGGATCTTTATGATGAAGAAGACAAGACTGTTAGAATTATCTGCATGACCATATATATTCTTAGGGGTTCTGGTAGCCTATTAAAAACGTCCTGCCCTTTAATCTATTGTTTAAGGGTTCGAGATTGGCTCATGGTCGATAGTCTCATAATGTCTGCAACCTTACCACCCTTTTGAGTTTAGGTAGAGCCTATGTGTCTATCTGCTGAGTCATCAGCAGCCATTGCCTTGCTCTCCCTGGCCCTAGCTTGATGGAAAGGGGGTTTAGGTACAGATCATATATGTGGTCAGTTTCTAGGGCATTGTCCTGTCAATTGCCTTATACTCTGATATATTTCTCATTTTCTATTAAACCTTGTTAAGTCTTAAATGTATCATCCAAATTTCCCTAAAATACTTTCAAGTACAAATATATTTTATAATCAGATATGATCAATAAACTGTTAAATAAATTATAGTTTCCCACTAAAAAGATTTTTGTCGTTTTCTCTTTCTTAAAATACTCAGGAAACACGTGAATTTGTTCAGAAGAATATTTTAACAACGTAAAACAGCTGGTTTCTACACTTCACTGGTATATATATCGACTAAATGCTAAATGGTGTACATAAAAATCTATTTTAAAAGTCAATTTTATTCCAGCTAGTCTATTGAAGGATTACTATAATATATCTTTGAGAAAATGCAATGTTTCTAAGTAATAAAAATTAAAATGAACGAGGCGCATGGTGGAAGTCTCTGAGTGGTTGAAACAATTTGAGAAAATTTGTCCCTAAATAGGGAAATTTTAGCAGTCGTGTTCCAAGAGTTAATTTATTCATATTCTAAACCCTAGTGTATTCATCTTCATAAATACAATGATGGAAAGTAAATATATACTATGTTATATTTGTAGAAGAGGTGGCAATATATCATTGTTAAAGAATATTAGGAGAGAATATATCTGATTTAGGGATATTTTAGTGCTTGTCTAGGGAAGTTTTTGACACCTGAAGGCGACGGACAATCATTCTAGGTACAGACACCAAGCGAGGCGGACGTGTAATTTAACTAGTGCTGTGAAATATAAAGGGGCTAGGTAAGAAGTCACCCTTTTTGGGTTTATTTTCTTAATTTTCTCGCCGATTTTTAATTAATTGAAGCGCTTGAGATGTAAAATAACTATCTATTTTACTGCAATATTCTTAAATTGACGAATTAACCATTAGATTGTTTCTTTACCACGTGTTAATTTCCGAGATTTTCCGCCATTGTTTTTTCGTGTTCCAAGTGCTTGGTCTCTGTGCTTTATCGATATAAAACCATTGGGTTAAAACTATATTTCCACTTGGTATTGGAGGCAAATTTATATGAATTTCATCAAATTAAGCTGCTTTTGGTGATGAAATAACGTTAGACTAATAATTTGTGCATTTTTTTTCTTACAAAATTCTAAGTACGTATGTGAATTTTAGGTGATAAGTGGACGATAATTGAGGTATAGCTTTGAGTACCTATATAGCTTATAGTATAGAGAGAGAACGCTTTTTTATATTTTACTGTATTACAGGGTAATACAGTAAAACTTTACCGGAACCTCTAGGTTAGGTTAGGTGGGTTTGTTAGTTTCTGTACCCTTTTTTGTATCTTTTTATATATTGTGTAAAGGGTATGTGGAAAAATGCTTTAAAATACACATGATATTACCGTAGCATTGTTAACGTTAGCAATGCCACCCTAACGTTGGTAACATTGGTAACGTTACTAATGTTAACTTTCGCAGTACATACGTGAGTGAAGTGACACAGAATTTGAATGTCATTATATTTAAACATTTTAACAAAATATATATAATAAAAGACATTATATTTAAACATAACAGGAAATATGTTTTCCTGTATAAAATAACGTGATTTAACCGGTTTTCACCATCATTTCATCCATAATAACAGCAACCAGTTCAGCTACTTAAAATTAGTCGAATTGGTTGTTCTGTTTGCGGTTGAAATGAAGGTCAAATTCGGTCAAATCACGATATTTACTACAGGAAAATATATTTTGTTTGATATGAGAATCTGTTATACAGTAAAACTTTGCCGTATTTTCTTCGTATAGAATTTATAACTTTAAAATCTCCCATAGAATTTTAATAACCATTCTAAGAGTATTGAAATAGTTACTGGTTCATTTATGCTTACACTTAAGTACATACGCCCTTCTTAAACACGTAAAATTATAAGTTCTACTTATATCTAAGACTTTGAAAACTGCAAGTTCAAATAATTTTGTCTCTAACATTATATTAATTTTTTAAGACAGAAAGGTAATACTGTATTGTTAATGAGTTGATTTTTAGGAAAAACAGCATTAATTAACATTAAAAAAGACAAAATAACCACACTGTGTTTAGTTATGACTCCGAGACCAGCCCAAACAAATGTAGAGAAGTGGGTTCAATTGTTAAGTAGTTAAGGGAAGTAATATTTACTTTTTATTACATCCTGATTGGCTTCATGAAACTAACACACGTAAAAATTGATGCCTTAATATACTCAAACCAGTGTATACAAGATGTCAAAAATTACTGCTAAATATTTAGATTCAATCATACCCACCCCCTCCCCTATCCTAACTGCAATTCATCAGTTTCGGGTATTTGTAGGAGATTGTGGTCCCCCCACCTCTAGTGCATGAATACTACCTCGCCCCCTACCCTAGGGACTTGGAAAGACAGTAGTTATACGTCTGGGAGATATTTGAGGTTAATTATTAATCCGGGAAATTGATATTAAATACAATGTCCCTCAACTTCTTCATATTAGGCTTGGCTATATTATTCATACCATATTAATCTCCATAACGTTGAATATGTATGCGTGGGTGTAAATAGAAATTTAGGGAGGGGGGTACACGCTGTAAAGAGGCCCACTCCCCAATACCCTAGTGAAAGTCAGAAAAGGGTTATTTTTTTAAAAGTATATTTTACACATTATAGTTTTATCCTGCTTTGAAGACACTCCTTTCTTAGAGACCCTAATATCTTTTAGGGTTTCCTTCGTTATTCTGTGGGGATTAAATATAAAGTTATAATCATGACAACTGTTATTCCAGTGAAATTTCTGGTTAGATTTAAGCAAGAGAATGAATTTGTAAATTTATTACACGCAAGAATGGGGAAGTATTGAATAGATGTTCAGTGCTGATTCAATATTGGATTAGTGAATAAACATCATTTATATAATTTATTTCCTGTCACACCAGCAGCTCGGTCTCCCCTTCCCTTGGGTAGGGGAGAGGGAGTAGTCAAGCCGAACCGGGCGTTGTAGTTAGGAGAGAGGGAGGTGGTAGTATAGGTTGAATGTGTGCGGGTATGTGTTTGTTAGTGCATAACTAAATATTTAGAATTAATTTTTATGGCTCGTGTACACGTGTGTATACAGTATACTGTATATTCATTTATGTATATTAAATATATTACATATTACAAACCACTGAAAATTCTGAAATCTCTCTCAAACCTTTATCCAACGAGTCATTAATGTTTTAATTTTCTTTCCAGACAAGGGGCCGTTACAAAGTCTATGGTCATTTTGATTAAAGTCATTTCTGTACATCCATTGATTCAATATAACTCAAGTTATCTCTGAAAATGAGTCAAGTTTTTGAGTCCTTCGAAATTTTTCCCAAGTTTTTTTTTTTAATCATAAATTATTTAGTATGTTAAATCCAGAAAGATTCTATCGTTAACGTAGAATTTAAGGAATATTCTTTAACAAAACAATGGTATTACGATCATTTTAAAAGATTGTTTTGAACTAAAAGGTTTTTTTTATAGAATTTTTTTCCTATAATAGATTTCTTTGCTTACCAAATCGTAACCTACTAGAGCGCGGTTTTAATTTCATTTTTCTGTCTAAATACAGCTTGATGTAATTTTGTATTTTTTTAATTAAATTGACATTTCAAACCATATTTAAGACAAATGGTAAATTTAAAATCCTTAATTAATAAGTAAAAATTAATTGTATTTAAATCCAGAGTGATAAGGGTAGTTAATCGTATTAAATTAGATAAATTAGTAATTAACTGGCAGTTTGTAAAATAGATCTCCAAATTGTATTCATTTGATTTTCCAAAGTCGCAGTATGGCTTTTAATAATAATAATAAACTTGGGTTATATCGAGTCTACTTTGGTTGGATGTATAGATTTGACTTTAATATTGATAACAACTTCTTGTTGTTATAACCTAAGTCCCACTCCTTGAAAAATGAGAAAAAAAAACTTTTTGAGGTAAGTTTATGAATTTTGAACTCTTAATTCATATTTCATCTGAAAAAACTATGTTCCCTTACAATTGCTGAAGAAAATTTATATTTTCAATATTAATCTTACCCGATAATCATGTAGCTGTCAACTCCGTTGCCCGACAGAATTCTACGGAAGGGATACGCCAGCGATCGCTATACAAGAGGGGGGTGTACTCACAAGCGCCACCTGTGGCCAGGTACTGCAGTACTTCTTGTTGACACCACCTCAATTTTTCCTCTGTCGTGCTTCCGGCAAGACGTTCATGGATACGCTTATAATTTTGGAGTCTTGTTCATGGTTTTTGGTGAAGTATTGCTCTAAGATTTCAGCTTTCGCTATTCAGGAAGTTTTATTATTAGCTTAGCTAGCTTTTGGAATTAATTTGATTAATTTTGGTGACGAAGAGAGTATGAACTCTTTCACTTTTAAATGGCCGACCCTTCCCTTAGACGGAAGTGTTGGTGTCTAAGAGAGTATAGACTCTCTTTCTTAATTTTGCTTAACAAAAGTTATAGATTTATTTTATATCTCTCCGCCTTTTATAGGCCTCTTCGATTAACTTCCTTTTATTATAAACTTATTAATTTTTATATTTGTTTATATTCGACCTTTCCTAATAGTAGGCGGTCTTTTCTTGGTACCGAAGTTAATTAACATTGAGCCCGTCATTTCGGTTTTACCTGTTAACATATTATGCTATTTTAATGTTTTTGAAAGAATTTCTTTGATAGTCTCGTACTGTTTTCAAAGTTGAACTAACGTTTTGTTTTGTCTCTGCAGTTGTTGACGTTCAGAACGTTCAACTTGCGCTCTATCGTTACGATAGAGAGAGAATTTTCACGGTGTCACGTTGCAGTAAGAGTAACCGTTTCTAGCGTTTTGTTCTTTCTTTCTTAGCTTAATGGTTTTAATTCTAATAAAGGAACTTTTTATTTGGGAAATCTTTCAGTTTTTTTCCTTTAACAATAATATGTTTTAACGATATATATGATTGGGCTCTTCTCTCAGGTTCTAAGTCAAGAGAGAGAGAGAGAGAGAGATAGAGACGGAGGGAGAGAGAGCTGGATAAACGTTTCGTTCAAGCGAGTAACGTTGTTATCGTTTTTGCTCTTCTCCCTAGTCTCTTTAGGGGAAGAAGGTAAACGTTTCTAGAGTTTTATTCTTGTTCTCAAGCTTTATGCGGTGAGAGATTTTAAACGTAGTTTATTTGATCTAGTGTTTAGTCTCTTTCCAGCCACTGAATTATTTATCTTTCATTAGATTTTTCTGTTACATTGTAATTCTGTTTTCGCAATTACTAACTTTTAAGGAAGGATAGAATTGCGTGTTTCAGGTACAAACCACTTAAAGTTTCGAGTTCAGTGAAATAAGTGCAAACAGAAAATCAAAAGTGATAAGTGATTAGCGCAAAGTGTGTCAGTGTTGTGCGTGAGGGTACTTCTGTGCATGCCAGTCGTCCTCCCAGTCCGGGACCTCTTGCAAGCTCCCAAGCCCAGGGGAGAAGCAATGTCGAAGGGCAAAAGGGTTCGGCAGGCCTTGATCGGCGCACAGAAGTATCCTCGGTGGTTGCGGGCGTGTCTTACAGAGACCGTCACTCCCACCTGCAGACGATTGAGCCCTTATTTTGCTCGTCTGCAGAAGAAATTTCGAGGAGAAAACGCTGGACTCAGGTCTCAAGACCTCTTAAACGTAGAGTCCAGACTTCTAGAGTTCAACAACCCGGATGCAGTCATTGGGTTAGCTCTGACTCTCCGCAGTCATCAGGTGACTGCACACCTCCTAAGAGAGGTAAGGCGATGCCTCAACAGACCTCATCTTCTGTTAAGGCTTTGCCTCAACAGACCTTATCGTCTGTTGATCCCAAGATGACTTTGCTGCAGTCCATGCAGTCGCAGCTTGCGGTCTTAATGCGTGAGTTTCAGGCTGAGAAGGTTACACATCCTCCTGCGAGCGCTCCGCCTCACCGCAGTCCAGTCTGCCAGGCGTACGAAGTTGAGGTTCCTCAAGCTACCTTACCGCGTTCGGAGTTGCCAGTTACCAGCGTTGTGCAGCAACCTCAACCTTCCTTAAGGCAACCTCAACAATGGGAGCAGGAGTCTTATGCCTTGAGGCAAGATTTTCTTGCAGTTAGACCATCTTTGAGGCGACAACCTCTTGAGGTACGACAACCTCTACCATCCTTGAGGCAGCCACCTCAGCTCTCGCAGCTGCTACCTCAACTTTCCTCAAGGCGAGAGCCTCAACTCTTGAGGCTAGCTCCTCAGGAACCTCAACTCGTGAGACAGGAACTGCGTTCTGCGCAGCCGCTACCTCAACTCTCGCAGCTCACACCTCAAGAACCTCAACTCGTGAGTCAAGAGCCTCTCTCTGCGCAGCCACCTCAACCCTTGAGGCAAGCGCAACTTTTGAGGCAGGAACCTCATGCTATGAGTCAGACACCTCAACGCATGCATCTGCCACTTTCTCCTCAACTTGAGCCTCTTCCCATTCAACTTTGAAATAACAAATGACAATAATAACACCTCATTACTTTCATAACTTGCATTTGTAATCGTATACATATATGCCTACACAAACATTATGATAATGGAGGTTATTCGTATTACTTAAATAAAAAAATATATATGTATTCCTTGCAATATATTTTTATCAAAATCGCAAAATATGGCAAAAATATCTTCAAAACAAAAATGAATCATGAGTTATGAATGTAATGTAAATATTATTTTGATATTAAAACCCCATGCAAGCATGCATGAAGTAATGCAGTGTTGCCAACAGGGCGAGTTTCCCTTTCCTGAGGTGAAGTAGATTATAGTACATTTAGTGCAGCTTAATTCTACTATTATCATGCCGGCTATCAAATTCATCAACAAAACAGTCTAAGTCAATTCCCTCGGCACGTGCACTTTCAATGGACAGTAATACGATATTACTCAATCTAGCACTGGTCATGGAATTTCTGAGAAATGTTACACGTCATGCAACATGCTCTGCTTACCTTACAGCATGCTCTGCATACAGCATGCTCTGCATTCCTTACCGCATGCTTCTCAGTCACACATCTTTGGTTGTTGCCAACTCACTAGACTGTCAAGCAGTTTCATAACGTTGCCTTCTAGTCTGCTGCTTTTGCACCAGTGAAACCCTCACTGAGAGAACTTAGCTTTTCTCGGATATGGTCCCTGTAGATGAGAAAGTGCTTTTCTCCCTCCTTCTGATATTCCCTTGAGGACTCTGTCATTTGGAGAGGAGCCTTTAGCTGCGTAGCCTCCTATGGACTTTTATTTAAGCATAACATGCTTCCAGGGAAGGTAATGGTTCCACTTCAGTCGCTAACCCCGTCTGTTACCACACCTGCTCCCATAGACCTTGAGCTGTGTTGCAAGACATGCAGTCCAAGCTTAGTCCTTGTTAGAGGATTTTTTGTTTACGGAGTCAGTGTGTCACTGGGAAGACGTTCAACAACCAGCAGAAGTGACTTGTTGTGACGCAGTGCGGCAACCTCAGCAACCCGATAAGGAGTTGTCTGTACGACCCAGACAGTCTAGACAGCTTCGGGTTGTCACTGTACTTCCTCGCTTCCCCATGGTTGACAGTTCACAGACTGTGCAGCAGTACCATGATCTTGTGTCCGGCTCCGTCAGACGACTGGCTCTTAAGAGCTCCCACAAGTCGTCGCTGTCTGGAGATTCTCAGATGGACTATGGATCTGACCAAGGAACTGGGCCTCCTGGTCAATTTTGAGGAGTCTCAGCTCGTCCCATCCCAGACCATTGTCTACCTGGGTATGGATCTTCAGAGTCGAGCTTTTCGGGCTTTTCCGTCGGCCTCAAGGATCTTCCAAGCCCTAGAATGCATCCAGAGCATGCTGAGAAGGAACCGATGCTCAGTCAGGTAGTGGATGAGTCTAACAGGGACACTTTCATCGCTGGCCCTGTTCATCGTGTTAGGGAGACTCCACCTCCCCCCCCTTCAGTATCATCTAGCTGCTCACTGGATAAAGGACATGACGCTAGAGACGGTCTCAGTTCCTGTTTCCGAAGAGAGGAGGTCTTCTCTCGCGTGGTGTAAGAACAGCTTTCTTCTCAAGGAAGTCTACCTTTGGCTGTTCAGAAACCCGACCGCCGTCTCCTCTCGGACGCATCAGACACGGGCTGGGGTGCGACTTTGGACGGACAGGAATGCTCGGGAACATGGAATCAGGAGCAAAGGACACTTCACATCAATTGCAAGGAGTTATTGGCGGTTCTTCTGGCCTTGATAAACTTCAAGTCCCTCCAGCTTAACAAGGTGGTGGAGGTGGACTCTGACAACACCACAGCCCTGGCTTACATCTTCAAGCAGGGAGGGACTCTTTCGTGGAAGTTGTTCTAGATCGCAAGGGACCTCCTCATCTGGTCTAAAGATCGAAAGCTCACGCTGGTAACGGGGTTCATTCAGGGCGGTATGAATGTCATGGCAGATCGCCTCAGCCGGAAGGGTCAGGTCATCCCCACAGAGTGGACCCTTCACAAGAATGTTTGCAGCAGACTTTGGGCCCTGTGGGGTCAGCCAACCATAGATCTGTTCGCTACTTCGATAACTTAGAGACTCCTGTTGTATTGTTCTCCGATTCCAGACCCAGCAGCAGTTCACGTGGATGCTTTTCTGCTGGATTGGTCCCATCTCGACCTGTATGCATTCCCGCCGTTCAAGATTGTCAACAGGGTACTTCAGAAGTTCTCCTCTCGCAAAGGGACACGGCTGACGTTGGTTGGCTCCGCTCTGGCCCGCGAGAGAATGGTTCATAGAGGTACTGCAATGGCTGGTCGACATTCCCAGGACTCTTCCTCTAGGAGTGAACCTTCTACGTCAACCTCACGTAAAGAAGGTACACCCAAACCTCCACGCTCTTCGTCTGACTGCCTTCAGACTTTCGAAAGACTCTCAAGAGCTAGGGGCTTTTCGAAGGAGGCAGCCAGAGCGATTGCCAGAGCAAGGAGAACATCCACTCTCAGAATCTATCAGTCTCAAGGGGAAGTCTTCCGTAGCTGGTACAAGACCAATGCAGTTTCCTCAACCAGTACCACTGTAACCCAGATTGCTGACTTCCTGTTACATCTAAGGAAAGTAAGATCCCTTTCAGCTCCTACGATCAAGGGTTACAGAAGTATGTTGGCAGCGGTTTTCCGCCACAGAGGCTTGGATCTTTCCACCAACAAAGATCTACAGGACCTCCCTAGGTCTTTTGAGACCTCAAAGGAACGTCGGTTGTCCACTCCAGGCTGGAATCTAGACGTGGTCCTAAGGTTCCTTATGTCATCAAGATTCGAACCTCTCCAATCAGCCTCTTTTTAGGACCTCACATTAAAAACTCTTTTCCTCGTGTGCTTGACTACAGCTAAAAGAGTAAGTGAGATCCACGACTTCAGCAGGATCATTGTTTTCACATCTGAAACGGCTACATGTTCCTTGCAGCTCGGTTTTTTGCTAAACGAGCTTCCTTCACGTCCTTGGCCTAAGTCGTTCGAGATCCCAAGCCTGTCCAACTTGGTGGGGAATGAACTGGAGAGAGTACTTTGCCCAGTTAGAGCTCTTAGGTACTATCTAAAAGGTCTTAACCTTTACGAGGACAATCAGAAGCCTTATGGTGTGCTATCAAGAAACTTTCTTTTCCAAGGTCTAAGAACTCAGTTTCTTACTATTCAGGCTTCTGATTAGGGAAGCACATTCTCATCTGAAGGAAGAAGACCTTGCTTTGCTGAAGGTAAGGACACATGAAGTGGGAGCTGTGGCTACTTCAGTGGCCTTCAAACAGAACCGTTCTCTGCAGAGTGTTATGGATGCAACCTATTGGAGAAGCAAGTCAGTGTTCGCATCATTCTATCTCAAAGATGTCCAGTCTCTTTACGAGTACTGCTACACCCTGGGACCATTCGTAGCAACGAATGCAGTAGTAGGCGAGGGCTCAGCCACTACATTCCCATAATCCCATAACCTTTTAACCTTTCTCTTGAATACTTTTTATGGATTGTACGGTCGGCTAAGAAGCCTTCCACATCCTTGTTGATTTGGCGGGTGGTCAATTCTTTCTTGAGAAGCGCCGAGGTTAAAGGTTGTGATGAGGTCCTTTAGTATGGGTTGCAGCCCTTGATACTTCAGCACCTTAGAGTTGTTCAGCCTCCTAAGAGGAACGCTGCGCTCAGTAAGGAAGACGAACTTATTTAAGGCAGAGTAATGGCTCAAGTCGACTTCCTTACCAGGTACTTATAATTTCATTGTTATTTTGAATAACTGATAATATGAAATACGGGATACTTAGCTTCTTGATATACATGTACACTGGTTTTCACCCACCTCCCTGGGTGTGAATCAGCTACATGATTATCGGGTAAGATTAATATTGAAAAATGTTATTTTCATTAGTAAAATAAATTTTTGAATATACTTACCCGATAATCATGATTTAATTGACCCACCCTTCCTCCCCATAGAACCAGTGGACCGAGGAAAAATTGAGGTGGTGTCAACAAGAAGTACTGCAATACCTGGCCACAGGTGGCGCTTGTGAGTACACCCCCCTCTTGTATAGCGATCGCTGGCGTATCCCTTCCGTAGAATTCTGTCGGGCAACGGAGTTGACAGCTACATGATTATCGGGTAAGTATATTCAAAAATTTATTTTACTAATGAAAATAACATAATTTGCTGTTCTGTACCTTTAATGTTTAATGAAAACATAATGAGAGATCATATTTTGGAAAATGATTGAGTTTGAACTTTGGCAGGTATCTGGTACCCTCTGCAAATCAAAATTGCCTTCAACGATACTGGAGGCACCTTCCACAGGTGGACCTTACCTATATGGAATGGCCCACTGCTGGAATAACCCGCAAGAAGACCAACTCACTACTGGAACAACCCACAAGAGGACCAACCTGCAAGAGGACCCAACCCACCACTGGAACAACCCACAAAGAGGATCAACTCACTACTGGATCTAACCACAAGGTATCTGGTAAGCTAGACATCGGGCCATTGTTCTCTAGTCTTGGGTAGAAAATTTATTGACAGGTAACTGTTTATATGTACAGTATAGTCAAGCTAGGAAAAAACTTGTAAGCATGATTTCTGGTTCTCATTCAGAAGTTATTGGGTAAAATATTCATTATAATCAGTCCTTAGCAACTAAAATTCCAAGTAACAATTTATTGCATTGCTTTAAACTATTCTATACGTGTAGTATGTATGATGACATTCATAACAATATTAAAACATTAAACTTGGTGCTCTCACCTTCAAAGTAAATGATATTCTGTTGTTTTTACAAGTGTAATATTGTACATCTTTAGTACATTAGCTAAGGTTCCCCCCCCAAAAAAAATAAAGCGTATTTAGAACGTTTGCCCATTGTATTATTTTTTTGTAATCTATGCAAGGTCAGTAAGAATTTAGACCTTCTTGATTTTATTGTTTTTTGCAGGTTCATTAATACAGCCACTGAAGAAAGCTCAAAGGTACGAAGAACAAGTGAAATACTGTTACGTACTCAAGACTATAGAAAATCCCCAAAGATGATGGCAGATGTAGGACCCAGATGAGGAGAGATAGTAAGGCCAGATGATTGCAGATAGTAAGGCCATTTTGACGGCTATTTAGACCCAATGTGGGGACTGATTGCTAGGCCAATGGGAGGTTCTCATGAGGTCTGATAGTAGAACAAAGTGAGGGCTTGTCAAAGCCAGCTGATGGCCTATCGTAGAGTCAGGTGATGGCCAATATTGAAGACATTGACAGGCCTGAAATGTAGAATTGCTGAATAGAACAAAATTGAATGCCACAGAAAGAATGAAAAGATTACCATATGTACCATTAAATAACATGTTTGGTTCGGCAATACAAAGAAGTAATGTTAGGAAGTGCGTACATATATGAAGCCACATCGGAAAAAAGAATGAATAGAAAATTATAAGGTACTACAATTACCTTGTAGAGTGTTGCTGTGAGAGCATTCTTTGATCTAATATATATCAAGGAGAATGTTCCACACCTCTAAACATATACCATACTGGAGTATGCTGGGAGAGAGTGAGAAGATTCTGACTGGTACAGAATAAAACTGAATTTGAAATCGTTACTCTTATTAAGGCCTGACAGAAAGAGACTACCGTGCTACCTTTTCCCATCGTTATTCCTACAGTAAGGGGTAGGTTGCCAGATGCACACACCAGTGCCTTCTATGAAAGGCATCCTCTTCCACAGAACCTCTTCTCTCCCTATCATCGTTCACCTTATCTTGATTCTCTGCCTCCCTCTCGATCTTCTCCCACTAACAGATTCCTTCCAAGGCCTCTTCACTCCCTCCCCTCCATCCATCTGCAACACGTCCACATCATCTCGGTCGTGACACTCTTTATCACCTGACAAAGCTAGACTGATCAAGGGCAATCAAGAAAATCAAGTAAGGAGTGATTCAGGAGGACAGTGCATAGAAGGAAGGACAAAAATAAGAATTCAAGCAAAGAACTTAACATGAGACAGGACATTGAACAGAAAAGGAGTCAAGAATACTACAACACTTGCCAGATGCTGGGAACAACGTATTGTCGTAGAGAGTGGTAGAAGTAAAATAGAAATCTCAGCAGTTTATTAATATATGTCACTTCCAATGACAGTGATTATAAGCCAAAAAGTTTTGCATCCATCAGTGATATGGTGTGATCAGAGAGGAACCAGGGACAAAAGATAAAAAAGGGAAATATAAAAACACGGCAAATTAAGAAATGGTCTGAGACAGGCGTAGAGGAGAACGTTAGAAGAAAACTGATGCTGGGCACATTGTGGGAGAAAGACAATAGCAGCTACTTTGACAGGGCAACTAGACAACACTGGAAAGATAAATATGAATACCTCAATATAAGAAAACGTAGACAAATTTAGCCTCAAGAGGAAGGGACCTGGATGTAACGAATTTTGAAGAAACCATGAAAATCAGAAAATAAAATGACTACAAAAGCTTATAAATTTTCGTGAAAATGTACTAGAAGTCAAAGTAGTAGGTGTCCATGTCCTAAGGACCTATGGAAGGGCAGGTGTGTATGAGGAACCACTAAAAACTAAGGAAAAAACACTTACAATGCCTACAAAGTAGGTGTCCACAAGACATGTTATGTTGAGCTTAAGCTATACTACCAAGAACACAGAAAGAATCAGGCATATAGACCATCTGAACTGGGTTCTCTACAGGTGAGCATGCAGCATTTTGCAGTATATTTTTGTGCATGATACTGTATTTATATAGGCTGTATCATCCTTAATTCTATGACTAATATACTTGCAAAAGAAAGTACTTGGGAATTTAGTGTTTTTTAAATTTTGCTTACAAAAAGAGAAGATGGCTGGTCTTGCATTGGATTTAAAATTTCATCTCATGGGAACTATACAATGTTAGTTTTTGTCGCTGTTTCTATGTTTAAGTCAAACAAGTTTAGGTTCAGTTATTTTCAAAAATTAATGTAGACTCTAGAAAGCCAAGATTTAAAGACTGTCTTCTGTGTACAGATAGCCTTTTAACTTAACGTAACTACTATGAACTTAGTCTGAATGTCAATTTCATATTAATCCTCATTATCTCTGGCTCTATCATGCGGTTTCAAGAAGTTTCCGATGTTAAGTGAAAACCATTTATGATCTAATTTCTCCCTGTGATGATGATGTGAGGGAAAATTATTCTAACAATAAAATTTCAGTTCTCATGATTTGATGAATTGAAAAGTCGGTTTATCAATTATTATAACAGTAGTTCCATGACATTCCAGGTACTTATGGCATAATAGGATCTAATTAGATTATTTTTTCAGGCATATTAGTTTTGGTACTGGCAATCAATATGTGTAACTCATAATGTCTGTTTGGGCTCACTTCATCATATGGATAAGCTATCCAGGGCCCCGTCTCGATGTACAACATAGAGGTAAGACATAGGAAACTAGATTTGATTTATATTGAAGTACAGTTTGGCGAAGCAATGAATTTCATTGTGTTCCAGAATTTCAAGGGAACAGGTCATATAGATTACATGGTGATGAAAACTGGCCAGACCCCAGACACAAATTAACATGTCCTAGGCTTTTGTCCTGCAGTTGAATAGAAACGGCTTCATTTGTTGTTGTATTCATATATAGTAGTTTATTTTATCTTATTTTAGAATATTTTAAGTGAATGGATTTTAAAGTTGCCTGTAAAGTAATGAACTAATTTCTCTTTCAGATGAATCTTGAAGATCTGAATACGTCTTAAGAAGCAGAGTGAAATATATAGAAGTTGTATAGTCCTGAAGTAAAGAGAGAGAGAATGAGTGGAAAGTTCTACATATTTTAAAGGGATTGAATCTTTCAGCATTATAATGAGGTATGTTTAATGACCCTGAAATAGGCTTAATTAAGGTAATGTGCAACTTCAAGTAGTTGATAATGCTTGTCCGAATGGTGTCGGTACAGACACGAAACTGAAATAGTAAAATGGAAGGTGGAAAAGTTTGTTCAATATCTTCACCAATATTGTTTATCATTATTATAATAATAGAAGCCAAGCTACAACCCTAGTCGGAAAAGCAGGATGCTATAAACCCAATGAGAAAAGGAAATATGGGAGCAGATAGAATAGTATGCCTCAAGCAAACTATAATCCCAAGACATTGGAAGACTATAGTACAGAGGCTATGTCACTAACAAAGGCGCTCAGAATATTCTTCTAAGAAATCCTATTGTAATTGTAAGAATAGAATTATTTAGTAAAATAGTCTGTAAATATCCTTGGAAGATTGATAGACAAAAAACATTTTTAGTTGAGAATCAACCTCTATAAGAATCAACTTGTACTTTAGTTTATTTCACCAATAATTGTTGATAACTTTTACTATATTATATAGAATGGTTAGATATTTAAAAAGGAACATGAGAAAGTTAGTGAGGACAGTAAATAGATCTTTATCTTGAAGACTTAAGGACATAAGTTTGGGAGTAACTTGTCTGAGAAGAATCTGATGGATTGTTTTGATTCTGGTTAAAAACAGGTCCAAATAGAAGAAGTAATCGTAATAATGATGATAATGGCAATGACGAATGATAATGTCTTTAATAGTTATACCTCTTTTGACAGAAATATGAACTAAAAAGAAATCGGTCAATATTTTCTGTTATTATTGTTATTACTATCCAAGCTACAACCCTAGTTGGAAAAGCAAGATGCTGCAAGCCCAGGGGCTACAACAGGGAAAAATAGCCCAGTGAGGAAAGGAAATAAGGAAATAAATAAATGAAGAGAACAAATTAACATTAAATCATACTTCACAATCCAGCTTTTTATTACGTTAACAATTACTGAAACTAAAAAAAAATAGTATTTCAGATTTTTTTAAATATTAACCCTGGATAGGTACGGTCCTCGGACACCCCTTTAAGGGTATACTCGGACGCGAACGACCCCGACGCCAAAAAAAATTCTTGAAAAATCAGTTTTTGCAGTAACCTCCTTTTTTCTTTTGCCAAAAAAAACTTCAATGAATGCTTAAAACAACTGTAAAGATAAATACTACTCATCTGCAGAAAAACTATTTATTATAAATATTTTAAAAAATTAAGTAGAAAAATAAAAAGACCTGACATAAAAATTCATAAAAAAAAAGTTTATACATATATACACAAATCCTTTTAGGAATTGATTCTTGAATGTTTAGGACACATCTTGATGTATTTTGGATGAAGTCAGACCCATGGAGGTGAAGATCTGAAATGAGAAAAAAAGGGTAACTTTTTTTGGCCAAAAAAAATTGTCCAAATTTCATGAATTTTTTTGGGTACCCAAATGAAATAGGAAGTGGCTAATTTTTTTAGGGAATAAACATATGTTATCCTAAAATAGAAATATGTAAAAAAATCTTCATTATTTTGTAAATTACATTTATATCAGGGGCCATATCTAAAGGTAATTTTTTGAGTACTTAGAAATTTCGTAAAAAAATACATATATTTAATATATAATATGATATTTATGCAGGTAAAAATATACCAAAATATCACAAATTCTATAGGGAACAAGAATATATATAGATAGGGCAGCTTACGCTTCGGATATGTCCACAAAATGGCCGCCAACCACACTGACTCAGACTCCCTAATCTGCCACTTGAAATGTAGGAAGGGTATGTCAATTTCAAGGTGTTATTTACTAATCTAATTATTATTGGATATGCATAAAAATTGTATGGTGGGTTGCTGGATAATTGTTGATTATTTTACGACTATAAAATTAAAATTCTGACCCAAAAAATTTTTTTTTGAAGGGAAATAAAATCGAAAAAAAAAATGTAAAACAATATTTTAGCTAAAAAAATTTGATGATATTCAATCAAAAAAAAAGTAAACAAAATTTTCCGACAAATAAACATCTAGAGGAATCATTACTCTGTGATAGTTCCTTAGTACGTAGTAATTTTGAAAAAATTGGGAAAAAACGAAAAAATGGCAATCACCGGAAAATCGAACACATACCTATATATACGCCATATCTGGCTAAAAAAAAGATAGGCATGGGTGGCCAGATCATCTAGAAACACTTTCCAACACTATAAAAATATAAGTTTTGCGACACTACTTGCCAATTCCTTACGGTAACATGACTAAGCAAAAAAATGCAAAACAAATAAAAAGGGGCACTCGTGGAAAAATGGCCATTCTAATATACGGCATTTCAGAAAAAAAAAATTTCAGCCACGTGCTAGGCAAACCATCAAGGCATATTTTCCGACAAATAAACATATAAATGAAATATTACTCTGTGATAGTTCCTTAGTAGGTAGTAATTTTGAAAGAAATGGGAAAAAACGAAAAAATGGCAATCACAGGAAAATCGAACACATACTTATATATACGCCATATCTGGCTAAAAAAAAAATAGGCATGGGTAGCCAGATCATCTAGAAACACTTTCCAACACTATAAAAATATAAGTTTTGCGACACTACTTGCCAATTCCTTACGGTAACATGACTAAGCAAAAAAATGTAAAACAAATAAAAAGGGGCACTCGCGGAAAAATGCCCAACATTCTAATATACGGCATCTCAGATAAAAAAAAAAAAGACATGCACGTGTTAGCCCAACCATCAAGGCACACTTTCTAACACATAAACATGAAAAAAAAATCAATAATATACGGCAATTCCTTACTACGTAGTAAATTTTTACAAATATTGAAAAAAAAAACAGAAATTGGCAACCGCAGTTAAATACCCAATATACCAATAAATACGTCGTATCTGACAAAAACAAAATCACGTATGGGTAGCCAGATCATCTAGACACACTTTCCAACATTAAAAAAGCAAAAGTATTACGACACTATTTCGCAATATCTTACGGAAAAATGACTTGGCAAAAAAATTGAAAAAAATTAAAAAGGGACACTCGCGGTAAAATGCCCGACATTCTAATATACGACATCTCAGATAAAAAAAAAGACATGCACGTGTTAGCCCAACCATCAAGGCACACTTTCTAACACATAAACATGAAAAAAAAAATGAATAATATACGGCAATTCCTTACTACGTAGTAATTTTTACAAATATTGAAAAAAAAACAGAAATTGGTAACCGCAGTTAAATACCCAATATACCAATAACTACGTCGTATCTGACAAAAACAAAGTCATGCATGGGTAGCCAGATCATCGAGACACACTTTCCAACACTAAACAAGCAAAAGTTTTACGACACTATTTGGCAATATCTTACGGAAAAATGACTTGGCAAAAAAATGAAAAAAAAGGAAAAAGGGGCACTCGCGGTAAAATGGTCCTCGTGGTGATGAACGACATTTTAACTAAAAAAAAAACATGCACATGGTAGCCAAACAATCCACCAAGACTTTCCACAACTGATAACCTATACAAGTTGCACCATTCTACGACAATTTCATAATACGTAATAACTTTGATAATTATGCAAACTACCTCAGAAGGGTAAACTCGGACGCGAACGACCCCGACGCGTCTCAGAAATCGGGGAAGGAGTACAGCTACAGCAATGCACATCTGGACACTACTAGAGCGTGTAGGGGAGACACCTCCTGCAGGTCGATCACCCACAAATTCAGTCACAGGGGTGAGTCACGTGAGAAAAACCTGTTTTTTTTTGACGCTCGGGGTCGCAAACGACCCACCGTACCTATCCAGGGTTAAAAAGCTTGTTAGCGTAGAAGACTAAAGTGCAAGATACTTATATCGTGTATGTAACTAATTTCAAATTTGTGCTTTGAAAAACAATTGATCTAAATTATTTTCCCCACTTCACAGATCAGCATAATCAAGAAATATATACCAACGAGAAGCTTCTGTTTTTACCAATAAGAAAATCATCTTGGAAATGAAGATTTGTGTTATCAAGATATTTTAAGAAACGAAGATTCCACAGCCAAGAAAAGTCCGTATCCCTCAAGCATCATCGTCGTCTGGTGTGGAGCCCGGAGTGTTAATTTTTTATCTTGACAAAAAGTTTGTTTAACTTCAAATAGGTTTATTAATTAAGCTTAAAATAGGGTTATTTATTAAGCTTCATATAGGGTTATTTATGAAGCTTAAAACGGGTTATTTATGAAGCTTAAAACTGGTCATTTATTAAGCTTAAAACAGGTCATTTATTAAGCTTGAAATAGGGTTACCGGTATTTATTAAGCTTAAAACAGGTCATTTATTAAGCTTGAAATAGGGTTATTTATTAAGCTTAAAACAGGTCATTTATTAAGCTTGAAATACGGTTGTTTATTAAGCATAAAACAGGGCATTTTTTAAGCTTGAAATAGGGTTATTAAGCTTAAAACAGGTCATTTATTAAGCTTGAAATACGGTTGTTTATTAAGCATAAAACAGGGCATTTTTTAAGCTTGAAATAGGGTTATTAAGCTTAAAACAGGTCATTTATTAAGCTTGAAATAAGGTTACTAATGTTACAAAAGGTTTACCAAGCTTAAAATATTGCTGAAGTTAAGAAAGAGTTACTGAGCTTAAAATGTTACTAAGCTTAAAGTAGGGTTACTAAGCTTAGAAAAGGGTTATCGAGCCTAAAATCCTGTTCACTTTCTAGAGTTCAAAATTGCTTATTACCATTCTAGAACAAATTCCTAAGAATTGTTATATAATATGAAGTTCAATATCGGGATTTTGTCGAATGTATTAAGCTAAATTTATCTAAATTTATTAGGTCAGTTATCAGGCAAATTTATCAATTCAGGACAAACATTCACGTAAGACTTGTGTTGATTCGCTGTATCGTGTGATTCGTAGTTCAGTTCTTGCTTTTCAGAACAATTTTTACGTATATGATTCGGCAATTGTCTATAACTAACTCAGCTTGAGTTTATTGTAGAATAATCAGGGATAAATGATGTTATCTACAGCTTTAGGTATCTCATTACTTGAAAAGAGTAGAGGATTTATTTACAATTTACTATATCCTCTTTTAGATCGACATTAATTTTGTGACGTAGAACCTACGTGATGTTAACTACGTTAGCCAGGTAGTCTTTTGGTTAAATTATAGGTAATAACTAATAATTTTACGCTGTCTTATAGATAGAGATAAATGAGCTTATATTAGGGTAAGGACTCTTATATCAGTTAATAGCGTATTACAAAACTTAGAATAAGTTTCTTAGTAGTCTTTGACTACTGCAAAATTAAGGACTCGTACATCAGTTAATAGCTTATTGTAGAACTTAGAACAAGTTTCTTAAGCAGTTGACTACTGCAAAATTTAGATAAAATACTATTTGAATTATGCTAGTACTTGTTTTTATACAAGTGGGGTGTTACTGAAATACTCACACGGTAACATTCTAGGATAGAAAATAGATAACATAGAATTTACCAAAATTTCAAGCATACTATATTCTCTTAAATGTGTTTGAAAATAATGTATATTTGTAAACTTTGAAAGATAACTAAAAATCACTTATGTAATTTCTGCATATTTCAAGACACTTGGGTTTTTAGATGTTTTCAAATGAAAGTGTTACTTTTTAGGAGAACTTACTGTTATTGTTGGAACAGTGACAATGCCCTAGAGACTAACCTTACATGATCAGTTCCAAGCACCCCCCCCCTCTTATCAAGCTAGGACAAGGAAGGGCCAGGCAATGACTCATGAAGACTCAGCTGGTAGATATATAGGCTATCCCAAAGCACCCATCCATATCTCACAAGGATGGTGAGGTGACAGACATTGCTAGAAACTAGCTTAAGTGGGTCTCATACTCCTGTCCAACGGATTGCGAGGCAGGGAGGTTCCCAATAGGCTACCACTTTGAAAAAGTTAGTTTAAAAGTTTTGTTTAAAGTATTGGCAATTTTTAGCTAATATGAAGTTATTTTGAAGTTTTTTTATTACTAATAAACTCCAAAACTGTTAGTAAGTTTGGTTGGTGTTAGAGAGAATGTTATTTAAATTTAAATTAGTTAACTCTCGATTGGGAGTTGTAGGGCTAAATTTGCATAGTTAACGAAGGATGTATCGAGGAAAAGGAATTTATAGATTGATAAGCATTCTCAATTATGAGAATAATCCATCCTTGGAGGATTTTGAAACTTATCAAGGACTTACGATTTTTTCATATAAGGAAAGTGAATTTCTTTGGTTGTCACGATAGTTATTGTTTAAAAGGCTAATTGTTTTATAGAGTAGCTATATAAAGCATAGATAACTTTAGCATATGTGTAATATTTCAAGAAGTTGCCAAAATTGATTTTTTTTTTTTGTATTTATGTCTATACTCAAAAACAAAAGTCAACCATTACATTTATATTTCAGCAAGGAAATATTATAGGCATTTGTGGCTTTATACTGTAAATTCATACTAGCCTTTATTAATTGATTGGTCTGAAATTTAAAATCCCAAGTACCACAGTGTCTTGACACATGGAGATATTTTTAGGTTAAGGTATAAACAGAGGCGTAGCTACAGATTGATTTTCGGGCCCCTGGTTCTGAGTTCATAATGAGGCCCACTCCCTTTGGGGGATAATTTAAAATGTGTTCTTTCATAATTTGGGTAATTTTAAATGTTTACTTTCTTAATTTTGATATCTGACCCTGCTTGTAAGGTCTCCCCCTCTCTTGGAGGACCACGTAGGTATTTTAAAAAAGGCATCCCCGTCATCCCTTAGCTATGCCACTGGGTATAAAGGATCTTTTTTGTGAATGTCATTGTGCTTCACACAATTCCCATTGATTTTGATAAGCTTTAGTTATGTTGAATAGTTAATTTGCAAATGGGAAACAAATGTATGACCAAATTTTAAATTGATTTTTTATCTTACTGTACAAGGACTTCTGTACTTCAACTGTTCAGTTCTCATCACTTCTCTCGACCTAATGGGACTTAATAGCTAAGGAAAATTGCATTAGAATTAGGGATCTCTTTAGGTATGTCTTGCTATATAATCCCGCAATGTAGGTTTTAGGAATTCTAGAAATTTTAAAGACAAGAAGTTGAAATATTGTTTGAGGCGAAAATTTGAAATCCCAAGGGTCAATAATTCTTTGTCCATATTTAAAGTCACAAGAAATTGATCAGGAACTTTTAGGAGGTAGTTGTTACCCACAGACTTTTAGAGGAAGTTAGCCACAGAAAAGGATCAGAAATTTTTAAATGAAGCTGTTAGCCACAGAAATGGGATCAGAAATTTTTTGGGGAAGTTGTTAGCCACAGAAATGGGATCAGAAATTTTTAGGGGAAGTTGTTAGCCACAGAAAAGGGCTTAAAAACTTTTAGAGGAAGCTGTTAGCCACAGAAATTTGATCATAAACTTTAAGAGGAAGCTGTTAGCCACAGAAACGGAATTAGAAACTTTTAAAGGAAGTTTTTAGCCACAGAAAAAGGAACAGAATCTTTGACCAAGGATATTCTGTAATTGATAAGAATATTTTAAGATGTAACTTTTAGTCTATGATAGTAATTGAGTGGTCCTAAGTTTCATAAATTTTGAAGTAGCAATAATTCCTTTCAATGATGAATGCTGTAGAAAACCTAAAACATTTGTATAATTAGCGTTATCATTCTTAAACATCGTACTTAATGGCATTTTCATTCCTAGGATTAACTCTCACAATGTTCACTCACTTAGCTTTACTTTTGTTCCATGATACAGGTAGCTTGATCATCACTTCATTTGAGGATTAGAGATTATTTTACTAAAATGTGAGAGTAGTTAATAATCTGTGCTATGATTTAAGTCTAGTTTTATCTTGCCATAATTTCTGTTAAGGAAATCCTCTTGCTTTTGAGTGTTAGGGACAGAATGAGAACTAGAGCAGTGTCTTAAAAGAATTCTTAATTTGGCATATCAAAAGAAACTACTGTATATAAGCTAATACTCCTTATTCCCAGGACCAAGTTGAAGTACAGATTTTCTCCATGAAATGTTTATAGAAAATGGAAAGATTGTAGATAGAAAACTTGGAAAGAACTAAAATAAAGAACTCCAGGGAGCCAGCATTGCAATGGCCTATGGAGGTCGAGTGTTCTCAGTGGGGTGTGACCAGTCAGTTATCAATTTCGAAATCAGTTCAGAGGTTTCTTAGCTGACGTTTGATTGCCGAGATGGGAAGAGAAGTCCCCCTCCTCTCATGTGTTCTTCCATATGTATATCTATTTTCTCTGTCTCTGTTGAAGACTGCTCAAGTCCCCTTTTCAATGTAAAGAGTACGGCAATGTTCAGAGGTTTAAGGTATTGTGGTGGTGTGGATTCTCCTGTGATGTGCCTTAGCTGCATTTTCTCTTTTGGTTATGATGGATTTGGTACCTAAAACTCTTTGTTATTTGTTTATGAAATGTGGTGTAGAATTTCCATTGCAATTTCGAAGTCTGATGGCTCAAAAGGCCTGAGTACAGTTCTTCTATGGATGATGAAGAAAACTTTATTGGGTGTATAGATATATTTATATTATGCTTTCAATTTTTCATATGGTTTCAAACGGGACGTGCTGTTTTGGTTGAGAGAATCGGTGTTTTTTGTTTTTTAAGCTCATGGAAAACTTAGGATTTTTTTAGAATTTGTTTTAATTGTTAATCGTTACATTTTAATTCACATATATGAAATATTTTATCCTGACCAAATCCGTATACATTTGATGTAAAATAGAAAAAGTATAATAGTAGAGCATTTTTTACTATGAGCAAGGCTTGTCATTTTTTTATTGTGAATTTGATTGACTATTGCAAGCTGATTTTTTTTATAGTAGTTTGCATGAAACTGTTTAACAAATTTAATTTACATATCCTTCCAGATGTCTTATAAGGTAAATATTAAGAAATTCAGTACAAGTCTAAAGTTATTCCTTCGGTTTTATATAAAAATACTTTTATTACATTTAAGCACACATACTGTCATTCAAAAATGGTTTATCAGGTTGGAATTGAAATTGCTTAAGCCTGATATTTATATCCTTTACCTGAAATAAAGGAAAGATAAATATCATGATGACCACTTTCAAAACTGTGTGAGACACATAAAGTGTTTATGAATCTGTCAGAATGGCCACTTTCAGATTTCTGTGGGAGAAACCTTACGGCTTTATA
Organism: Palaemon carinicauda; assembly: GCF_036898095.1. Lineage (NCBI taxonomy): Eukaryota > Metazoa > Arthropoda > Malacostraca > Decapoda > Palaemonidae > Palaemon > Palaemon carinicauda. The sequence continues at coordinate 152,181,398 of NC_090727.1, read as the reverse complement.
ATATCGTCAAAATTTAGATAGAGAAAATTTTGTAAATACTGTATTAATTATTTGTGTATCTTGATAGTTCTTGGTATAGATTAAACAGGTACAGTCTTGAAGTAAATTTGTATATCAATATTTGAAGTTAAATTTTAAGATTCGTCATATAAAATAAGTTTTTTGGGAGTTGTTGCCCAAGCATACAGATTACATGACCATAAGCTTGTGAATCTTGTTTATTCTATAATCTGTGTGTGGGACCCAATCTTCTCGGGCTAGAGCCTTAATTTTCTGCAAAAAGGAAATATTGAAATGTTCCTGTTGCTAACGGTGAGGTCGGCAGAGTCCGATCCTCTGCCCCCAAAGCAAAGAGTTGAGATGTTTACTGTTTCATATACTTGGATTTAATTGGCCAGTGTCAGGTGTTTAAGAAAAAAACTCCTTGTCTTCAGCCTACCAAAATCACAGATTTCAGTGACCAGTGTTAGGTGTTTGGTATGAAAAAAAAAAAAAAAATAGCCCTTGTCTCCAGTCTACCAAAATCCCGCAAGGCCCGGTTTATCTTATTCAACATGTCTTTGGTAATTTCAGTTTTGGCTGATAGAAAATTACGCCAGTTGTAGTTGTGCATTGTCATCATTCTGATTTTGTTCAGTTTGTTACAATAGGGCTTCGGTTTTTCTTGTATTCATTTATTGAGGCAAGTGCTTGGTATATTGAAGGTAGGTTTTGAATGATGTATTACATCATTTTTAGGTTGTGGGCTAAAATGGCAGCATCTGCAGCATACTCCTAGGTAATCCAATTAGAGTGTACAGGATTTTCTACGGCCCTTTAAACATTTGATGCCGAACAGGTTACCATCTGTTCGGTATTCTGTTGGGGCGCGGTCGTCTTTTAGTTTACTTACATTCTAGAGGTGAACAGACTGAAAAGGCCAGGTGGCAAGAATGTCACCCCGCCTTGCTCTAATATCTACAGGGATGGATGAAGATTCGGTGATTTCATCCTCCTTGTAGAATTGAAAGAGCTGAAATATTTTGACATTGAAGAAAACTGTTTTTGCTCCTTTCTTCCATAGTAGTTCACAGTGCACCATGTGAACATTCCCCTGTATTTACTACATACATACATACATATACCAAGGCACCTCCCCCAACCTTGGGGGTTAGTCGACATCAACAAATGAAACAAAACAAAAAAGGGGACCTCTGCTCTCTACGTTCCTCCCAGCCTAACAAGGGACTCAACCAAGTTCAGCTGGTACTGCTAGGGTGCCACAGCCCACCCTCCCCCGTTATCCACCACAGATTAAGCTTCATAATGCTGAATCCCCTACTGCTGCTACCTTCGCGGTCATCTAAGGCATCGGAGGAAGCTGCATGGCCTACCGGAACTGCGTCACAATCGCTCGCCATTCATTCCTATTTCTAGCACGCTCTCTTGCCCCTCTCACATCTATCCTATCACCCAGAGCTCTGTATTTACTACAGAGCGAAAACATGTTGTTGGTCCCTGTTTCCTTCTTAAACCCACACTGGGTCTCTGGTAACAGTGTCAGGTGTAAAGTACAAGAGCAAAGCTCTATCTCATATTTTACTAACTGTAGATAGAAGAAAAAATCCCTTTGTATGTTGTTGCAGTCCATTCTCTCCCTTATTCTTATAAGGAGGAGATTCCATGTGGTTTATCAGGGGTTTTGGTATTGACTTTCATGGTTTATGCCACTGAATTTTGAGAGGGTAGCTACCATTGTGGGAAACCTCAAAAGAAAATCCATCAAGTCCACAGCTTCTACCTTGATGGTTTTCGTTTTTCTTTTAATTTCGTGTAATTCTAGAATCTCATTAAATTTCTAGACTAGTGATAAATTGTGCTGGCATCAATAACCGACTAATCGGTGGAACTTAGAGAGTTCAAACTTGCAGAGTGTTATGTTGAAGAGGCTGACATAAGTCTTTTTGTTTTATATAAGAACGATCTATTTTATTGTCGCTACTGTTCATAGTGTTTTATTTTAATTCATTACTACTTTAGTAGTTTTATTTCCTTGTTTGTCTTCACTGGCTATTTTTTTCCTGTTGGACCCCTTGGTCGTATAGCATCCTAGGGTTGTAGCTTAGCTAATAATGATAGTAATCAGAAATAGCTCTGCAATGGCTCCATGCAGCATAGAAATGCTCAGCCCAGCAGTTCTAAGGATGGTTTTCCCATCAAGTTTGCAGATTGAAATGACTGTGTTGTTCTTAGGTCTATAAAAGACTTTGATGGCAATTGTAAAAGCCTTGCACCTTTGGCCTTTCTACCAACCAGCAGTTCTGTAGCATGTTTACATCAGACAGCCTAGGCAGTCGTCCCTTAAATCGGGCAGTTAAGCTAAGCATAATCTTTCAATTACTATTCTCACAGACTAAGGTGAACGGTGATGATATAGTCGCCTCAATCATGTCACCGCATATTTTTTTAAAAAGTCTATTTTGAGAGTTTTGTCACTGAAATAACACAGATTTTTCTGAAATCAAAACTTGGATTGTAGAAGAAAGTTCTTTTGAATGTCCAAGAGAAAGTCAAACTAATTTTAGGTTATTTTTCTAACAAGGTTTGATTGACGTGAAATTATCTATTGAATATTTAGTAAGACTTTCATGGAATAGAATCGAGGAAGTTAGTTGATGTTTTCTTTTTAAAACTGACTTTTATCTTTCTTTAAAGCAAGTTTTGGTGAAGTTTATTTTAGTTTATAATGGAAGATTGAATCCAATTAAAGTTGAATGATAGTTAGCTATACACATCGCTAATGTGATGTAAAGCACTGATAGTACAGTTTTAAGGATTTTTGTGGTTTTAAACATCCAAGATTTGAATTTCTTATTTGTAGAAAATACCCAGATTTGAAACTAGGAAGCTTTTACATAACTGGTTATTTAAGGTCTTTACTTATGTATTTAACTGGAGTTGCACATAATTTCACATGATTTCAGGCCATGATCAGATTGCAGGTTCTGAATCTTATTGAATCTATTCTGAGGTAAAGTATTTCTTTTGGGAAAGTTGAAACTGTTGAGATATTGGTGGAGCTGTAGGGAGGTTTTTTATAACATCTTTTGCAGTTTGAGTGAGAATTGTTTATGATATCTATAAGGTGGCATTCAGGGACTACCATGAAGATATTTAGTTTAGGATTCTGTCTATTGACATAGCATTTTTTATTGAGGATATTGCACTTTTATTGTGTAGTTGTAGCTCGGACAACTATTTTCTTCCTGATTGGAAAGATTTTACTTTGTTAATTTCAAGTGTAATTTTACATACTAGTATAGTAGAATTTTGCTTTGCTATTTATAGTATTAAGGTTGGAAGTCTTCAATCTTTTTAATAAGAGGTATGGAATGTGCTGCTGTTACAGTGAAATTGTTTCATGATAGGTCTTGCTTTTAAACTGTAAATCATTATGGAATTTTCCTTTGTCTAGGAAATTTTACTCATAAAGTATTTCTTCTCTACTGACTTATTTTGGACAAACACAAACCATTTTGAAATTTGAAAGAACTAGTTTGTGATAATGGAGTTTGGCCTACGGATAATCTGTCTTCAGTGTTTAATGACAAGATTGTATTTGATATTCTACTGTTAGATGTGATAAAGGATTTATTATTCAACTATCAGTATGATATAGTGGAGCTTGGGTAACAAATTCTAATGCCTCTCACTGGATTTTGACATATACTGTATGTTAGTTTGAAAAAACAGCTGCCGACTGTCTTAAGTTTTTGGGTAGAAATTTGCTGTTACTTAAATTTCTTATTCCAGATCTGGATATAAATCTCTGGCACTGTCTTTCAGTTAGTTTTTTATGCATTTTGCATAATATTTTTCATGATTCTGATCATCGCTTGAATTGGGATTTTTCCGGACAGTTCCATCCTATAGGTAGTTCTTGCTATACAGTTAATTCTAACAATCATGTCTTCTCTATCATAAGGCTCGATACCACACGTTATTCTGGAAGTTTTATTCCAGCTGTGACTGGATTCATCTTCTTAATCAGGCAGTTTAATCGGTGGAACTTCAGAAGTTTTAATTTACTGCAAATGTTTATACATTGAATAGGTTGCCATGTCGCTTCGTCATTTATATATGATGGACTACAACGTTGTTGCCGATCTTGAAAAATGTTACTTGTTCATTATTCCTCATATATAGTTCATTTTCCAGGCTGAGGTACTTTCCCTGTTGGAGCCCTTAGGCTTGTAGCATCTTGCTTTTCCAAGTAGGGTTGTAGCTCAGCTAGTAATAATCAGGATTTATGTATTATTTTGTGATATCAACTTTGAAATTCAATTTGTGATATACTCAGTCCTTTGGATCCCTATCTTGTTTGAGTCAGGAATAATTTTATACAACATTATCTTGAATCCTTGATACAATATTAGCAGTTTAGGACATATAATCTGAATTTTCTTTTAATAAGTTTATTCAGAAAAAAATTCCTTAATGTTGATTTTTGTAAGTCTTGTAGAACAGTTTAATTTTGATGTTTCGGAGAGAATTTTATATTGTACATAGTTTAGTCTTGAAATGTCTTAGTTTCTGTTAATTTCTCCTTTAGAATTTAATGATAAATATTGATACCTTTGCAAGACCTTCATAGAGAAACAAATTGTTTATAGTTTATTAACACTGGCTTTAAAATTCACTTTTATTACTGTCCTAACTTTCCTCTGATATATAAGAAAAAATAGGGGTATGGGTCAGTTATCAAAGGAGGACACTCCAAAATCAAACCATTGTTCTTTAGTCTTGGGTAGTGCCATAGCCTCTGTACCATGGTCTTCCTTTATCTTGGGGTAGAGTTCTCTTGCTTGAGGGTACACTCGGGCGCACTATTCTATTTTTTTTCCTCTTTGTTTTGTTAAAGTTTTTATGGTCTTTGTAGGAAATATTTATCTTGATGTTACTGTTCTTAAGATATTTTATTCATTGTTTCCTTTCCTCACTAGGCTATTTTCCCTGTTGGGGCCCCTGAGCTTATTGCATTTTGCTTTTCCAACTAGGGTTGCAGCTTAGCAAATAATAATAATGATATCAATTAGTCACGGTAACTATGGTTTTGTTGGTGTCTATTACCTAATCCCAACAAATGACAAGGTCCAATTATATTTATTTTGCCTCCTGATCCTCGTGTCATGATATTAAGGGCGAAGTTTAACGACTTGTTGGCATTTTGCATCCCGAAGCTCTGATTTAGGATGGCCATTTTGCATCCCGAAGCTCTGATTTAGGATGGCCATTTTGCTTCCCAAATCTCTGATTTAGGATGGCCATTTTGCTTCCCAAATCTCTGATTTAGGATGGCCATTTTGCATCCTGAACCTCTGATTTAGGATGGCCATTTTCCATCCTGAACCTCTGATTTAGGATGGCCATTTTCCATCCTGAACCTCTGATTTAGGATGGCCATTTTCCATCCTGAACCTCTGATTTAGGATGGCCATTTTCCATCCTGAACCTCTGATTTAGGATGGCCATTTTCCATCCTGAACCTCCGATTTAGGATGGCCATTTTCCATCCTGAACCTCAGATTTAGGATGGCCATTTTCCATCCTGAACCTCTGATTTAGGATGACCATTTTGCTTCCCAAATCTCTGATTTAGGATGACCATTTTGCTTCCCAAACCTCTGATTTAGGATGGCCATTTTGCATCCTGAACCTCTGATTTAGGATGGCCATTTTGCTTCCCAAACCTCTGATTTAGGATGGCCATTTTCCATCCTGAACCTCTGATTTAGGATGGCCATTTTCCATCCTGAACCTTTGATTTAGGATGGCCATTTTCCATCCTGAACCTCTGATTTAGGATGGCCATTTTCCATCCTGAACCTCTGATTTAGGATGGCCATTTTCCATCCTGAACCTCTGATTTAGGATGGCCATTTTGCTTCCCAAATCTCTGATTTAGGATGACCATTTTGCTTCCCAAATCTCTGATTTAGGATGACCATTTTGCTTCCCAAATCTCTGATTTAGGATGGCCATTTTGCTTCCAAAACCTCTGATTTAGGATGGCCATTTTGCATCCTAAACCTCTTATTTAGAATGGCCATTTTGCATCTTAAACCTCTGATTTAGAATGGCCATTTTGCATCTTAGACCTCTGGTTTATGACCATTTTGCATCTTAGACCTCTGGTTTATGACCATTTTGCATCTTAAACTTTTCTGGTTTAAGACAATTTTGTATCTGAAACCTCTGGTTTAAGACCATTTTGCACCTTAAAGCTCTGGTTTAAGACCATTTTGCACCTTAAAGCTCTGGTTCAAGACCATTTGAACCTTAAAGCTCTGGTTTAAGACCATTTTGCATCTTAAAGTTCTGGTTTAAGACCATTTTGCATCTTAAAGTTCTGGTTTAAGACCATTTTGCATCTTAAAACTCTGGATTAACACCATTTTGCATCTTAAACCTCTGATTTAAGACCATTTTGCCTCCTGAACCTCGTATTTAGGATGGTCATTTTGCATCCTGAACCTCTGAATTAGGATGTTCATTTTGCATCCTAAACCCTTGGTTTAAGACCATTTTGCCTCCTGAACCTCTGATTTAAGACCATTTTGCCTCCTGAACCTCTGATTTAGGATGGTTATTTTGCATCCCAAACCTCAGTGGTTTATATCTAGATAGTTTAGGGGACTTTGTCTATCAAGTAGAGATATGATTTTTCTTAGAATGGAGGATTTACCTCTCTGTGTGCTTTCACTGCAAAGTTTATTTTAGTGAAGTTTGGTTTCCGTACTTTTGAAGACTTCTTTCCTGGTCCCTCTCATCAAGAAGTGCCTCAATGCAAGGCAGAGCTAAAGAGATTTGTTATTCTCATTCGCTAAGTATTTGTAGAATCGTATGTTGTCTGTTTTAGGTCGGATGCTCGCTATCATAACCTTGAAAACATGGGAAACTTCAGCTTATTGGAAGTCTTGTCCTTAGTCCTCTTGATGTCTAGTGGGAGCTGCTTATGCTTTCTTGATAATACATATCTGAAAGCTCTAGAACCCACAGTTTAAGTGCATCTTGGTTCCAATTGTTTGAAAAAAAAAAAAAATTTTCATAACATTTTACGTTTATTTTCTTGCCTTAGTAGATGTCTACTCTAGACAATGAAGTCTCAATGATTGGGATTTTTTTTTGTCTAGTATGTTCAATTGGAAAAGTAAAACTTTTCTCCTATTATGTCTGTTTCAGATAATTATTTGCCAGAAAAATTCTGACAGTTCGGAAGGGTCTCTTGTTCTAGACGGTATTTGCAAGAATATAGTTTTAGTATTTCATTAGACATATTAAATGCTGAAAGTGACAGTATCATTAAAAGTTAATACTATAGTTTGAATGAAAATGTGAATTATAGCTACTTGGATGGTGAAAATAGTTCTCTGCTTGAAAGAAAGTTTCATTGTATATAAATTTACTTGAAACTTCTGTTCTCTCTTGCCTGAAATTTTATTTTACAAGATTCTTTTGATTTAAAAGTCAGTCAGTTTGTTCACAATGTCTGTTTTGTTTTCCACACACATTGCTAGATATTTTCTGATGCTTTTATTCAGTGAACAGATGTTTTTGCAGTTTTTTTTTTTTTATTAAACGTATTTTTCCTGGAAAATGGCATTTTGTTTGTCTAAAAAGTTTTTCCTGGAAAGGGGCATTTTGGGTTTAGTTTAGTTTTTCCTAGAAAGGTGTTTTGTTTTCTTAAAAGTTTATTTTTTTCGATAGAATTTCTTTTAGGTGTAAAAAGTTGTTTTTCCTAGAGGGTAATTTTTTGTAACTAGAAGGTTATTGGTTGATATTGGCATCCAAGAGGCTATTCTTGATGCACAATGTTTTCCTTTCCAGGAAGTTGATATTCCAAACCAGTTTTATTTGGTCATGAATCTTAGTAATGATAGTTTTGTTATCGTTACTATGAAGAGAGCAATATCCTTGACATTGTGCTCCTTTCTAGTGATTGGTACAAAATTATGAACCTTCTTTTAAGCAAAAAAAGAATAAACTTAAAAGGGATCTCTTAAGAAAATATTTTCTGCTTTCTGGGACCACGTTCAAATAATATGAACTTCCAACATTTATTTGAGGGCCGGTTTTAGCAAAACGAACACCAATACTTTTTATAGGTCTCTTTTTAGTGAGGAAGACCAGTACAACTTTCTAAGCCTGTTTTAGTAGTACTGCATACATATACCAATGCTCTTCCCCCAATTTTGGGGGTTAGCCAACATCAACAAATGAGAAAAAAAGGGGGGGACCTCTACTCTCTACGTTCCTCCCAGCCTGAAATGTAGAGTGTAGAGGTCCCCTTTTTGTAGTACTGACTACAGTATTAACACTAACACCTTTTACTAAGCAATCGTAAATCATTCTAATAGTTTTGTAAAACTCGTAAGGTGGAAGTGTATAATAATTCTCCAATGTCATTATGATGATAATGAATATTGGGCTAATTATAAGTACTAGCAAATGATGAATTATCTAGGGCCAATCTCAGACACCGGAATGGCCCTGTGGTTCACGGATAAGGTCATTAACAATCTCAGATGCTGAAATGGCCCTGTGGTTCATGAATAAGGGTACAGTATTAACGTTACATGTTGAAGACTCGGACCTATTGCTTAATTTAGCGATTTTGCTAAAATCGCTAATTTGAGATCATGGTCCCAGGTGAAAGGAATCTGAAGTGCCATAGTCGTAAAAATTGCACTTTTTTGTTGCGTATACCACGGTGTCGAATTCTTTGTCAGGTTTCATGCATCAGGTGATGTCTGGCAGCGTTAAGTTTATTCGCTATGTTTTTTTTCGCAATTGAAACATTTTTCTTGACAGCGTAGGACGCCATAAGATGAATCAAACGATTTTTCCACTTGGCTAATTTTAATGAAGTGTGTGTGTCTTAGTGTAATAATTGTATAATTATAAACAGACTGAAGGATGACTTGTAAATTTAAATAAAACATTGAAATTTGTTTGGCTTATTTGTGACTTTCCCTTATTTTTAAAAAGACATCTGTAAGGAAAATGTCAAGTTAGTAAACAAGATTTTGTGTAAACACCATCAATGATTGTAGCACAAAATTAGTTTTATAAATTATCAAAGCTTTGAATTAATCTTGATTGGGATAGCTAATTTAATTTAACTAGTATTGACTAAATCATTTAAATTAACTTTAGATCTTGATTGGGATAGCTAATTTAATTTAACTAGTATTGACTAAATCATTTAAATTAACTTTAGATCTTGATTGGGATAGCTAATTTAATTTAACTAGCATCGACTAAATCATTTAAATTAACTTTAGATCTTGATTGGGATAGCTAATTTAATTTAACTAGCATCGACTAAATCATTTAAATTAACTTTATCTTGTAACCCGGAAGATTTGTCCAGAAAATAATTTGGAATTAAGTAAATTAACAGTAATTTATCAGTCTTGTATTAAACTTAATGGGGTTAGCCATGAAAAAGTCCATTTGATGAAATTATCAATTTTATCCTAAATTAGCATTTATTTTTTTTTTTCATTTTGCAAATGATAAAAAATGGCAGGTTTAACTTTCATTAATTAAATCTTGTAATTTAACTTACTGGGTAAGCAATAATATACTAGTCCAAATTACATATAATTATGTAATTTAACTAAAGTAAATTTAAATCCAACGTAGTTTCACAAAGCTTAAGTCAAAAGGAAAATAATCAAGGCTTAATAAATTGAGGAAATTGTGCAACAATCAAAGATAAAAATCAGTATGTGGTCGTGTTTACAAAAGTATTGAATTATATTTTTCGAAAGTATAAGTTCCATTGAGCTTTTAGTTAAGTTAGTTTAAAAATTGAAAAGTTAATAATCTGAAAAATGACAAGGTAAAAGCTCTGAAAAAATGCTGCTGAATGTTTTAACTAAATTATGAAATTTTAAAAATATCAACCTATAATCATTTAATAGTAAGGAAATATTTAACTATTGTTAAAGATTAGCGAAAGTTTTTAGAAAAAATTATAATTTTAGCAAAATTAATCCCAAAAAAGTAAAAATTAGTTATTTTAATGTTGTCCAGGGTTAATTAAATCCCAAAATAGACTGAAGGCCAGATTAAACTCTCTAAGTCCAGTAGATATTCTTAAAAAAAAAAAAAAAGTCTTAAATAGAAAATAAAAAAAATAGTTCATTTGCCAACAGAGTACGGCTTAAGATTAAAATTAAACTAAGTCCAGTAGAGTAAAAAAAATAGCATTAGATTATATTTTTTTCAAATTCTATTTCAATCATGAATTATATAAGGAAATGGTCAGATAAAGATTTGAAAGAACGAAATAGTTTTCATATGGTAAAGCAAGATTTTTTTCCCATTTGTAGAGTTAAATTTTGCAGTTAATTTTCTAGAGTAATTTTTGTAACCCATAATTTCTGACAATATTCGAATTTGTGATGTCACATTTACACCAAGATATCAATTATGTTGATATAAAATATTTCGTGATTATAAGTATAATCATGAAAATATTTCAATGATGTCTTCCTAATTGATGTCTTGTCAAAATTGATATCAGAATGGTGGAAAATGTCTGAAAATTGGCTGTTTAAAGTCTTATAGTTCTTTAACTAATTTCTTTTTGACCTTAAAATAGAGTAAAGTAAGCATTAATTATAAATATCCTACCTTTAAAAACGTTTAAATTTGTATAATATTTACGATTTAATTAATAATGGCTTCAAATTTAAAGAGTTCATTTGGTTACAAAGTCAATATCCCGTTAGCTAAAAATACTTTAGTCTCCCATGAGCACGAAAAGACAAATATACCCATTTTCTATAAACAAAAACAGAAACTCCTGTATGAGATATCAAAGAAAACGGTGAAGCATAATGTCAATATTATTATTATTATTATTACTTGCTAAGCTACAACCCTAGTTGGAAAAGCAGGATGCTATAAGCCCAGGGGCTTATATATAGTTTACATCCCGTAGAGTTTTCCAAGTCATCCACGAGGAACTTTTAGGTTTTTTGAGCCATTAAACTTTGAATTTGTAATGAAATTCTACGTGGAAACTACGGAATTTTCACTCCACATTTCAGAAGGCTATAATGAGAGTAACTTAAGTACCAAAGTAAATCATAACCATAAGAGCGAATGGAAGTTCAGGTATGTCCCAGGGGGTATATCCCCCCTACCCCCCCCCCTTTGGTTCTCTTCAAAGCCGTTTTCTTTACATTAAAAAGGTACTTGCAGTCTTCAATAGAGATAAAGAAAACGGGTATGCATCTGGGGGGAACACGAGGGGGGACTTCTCTAACCATCTTAGTGATCAGATGTCAGCTTAGAAACCTTTGAACTGGTTTCGAAATTGATAACTGACTGGTCATACCCCGTTGAAACCACTCGGCTTCCATAGGTGCATTGCAATGTTGGCTTCATTGGGGTAAAAAAAATATATTAAGTGTTTTTAATTGCTTGCACTAACCATACCCAAATTTATAATTTTCTTATGGATTTAAATAAAATAGCGTCAGATTACTTAAATTCTTATTTTATTCCCTCAAATCTACTACAATGTGCTTCATTAATAGGTCATAACGTTACATACATCGTAAGCAATGACATTTGAGTTAACTTTTCCAAACTACATTTTCCTTCCAAATTAAATCTTATTTGGCCAAATTTATCTTTCTTATGGAACATTACCTCTTACTTCAAGGTCTTATATATTTAACTTATGAAAAGCTGTATTTCTGGCCTACTTTTGGTCATTATCTTGAAAATCTTAAAGATTTTAAAATTTTTGTCCCATGTGAAAAGCTGCAGTTCTGGCCTATCTTTTTATTCTAAAAAAAAAACCTTATGATTTATTTCAACTTTTTTTTTTCATGTAAAAAGCTGCAGTTTTGCGCTATTTTTTTAATTCCAAAAAAGTCTTATGATTTATTTCCTTTTTTTTTTTTTTTTTTGTGAAAAGCTGCAGTTTTGGCTTTTTTTTTTTATTTTTTTATTCTAAAAAAATCTTATGATTTATTTCGCCTTTTTTATCATGTGAAAACTACTTTTGGCCTATTTTTTTATTGTAAAAATTATGATTTATTTCATAACTTTTTCATGAAAAAGGTTTCTGTCGAAGAGAAAGAGGGCAGTTTAAAGAGAAATAAACTAGAATAGGGAAAGAGAAGAGAAGCAATTAGACAGTCAAGATAGACGAAATACCTTTCGATAAAGAATCAGTCTATCGAAATAAAAATAAAAACTTAAAATAGAGTAAGCGTCTTCTTCGATAAAGGAAATACAGTATAAATAGTGGAGCTATTTGAAAAGGCAGTTTAGATAAAAAGAAAAGGGTTTGATAAACTTTCATAACATCAAAAAAAGTTAGGATAGAAAAAAAGCCTTATTAGACAACGTTAAGATAAGATAAAACAAAATTAGAGCAAATAGTCTGTTTAGATAAAGAAATGCCATTAAAGATAGAGTTGAAATCACGTTAGAGAAAATAGCCAATCTAGAGAGAAAAAGCCAGTCAAGATAGAGAACCAAGCCAGTTTAGTGAAAATAGCCAATCTAGATAGAGAAAAGGCCATTCAAAATAGACAAAAAGCCAGTCAAGATAGAGAACCAAGCCAGTTTAGAGAAAAAATAGCCAATCTAGATAGAGAAAAGGCCAATCAAAATAGACAAAAAGCCAGTCAAGATAGAGAACCAAGCCAGTTTAGAGAAAAAATAGCCAATCTAGATAGAGAAAAGGCCAATCAAAATAGACAAAAAGCCAGTCAAGATAGAGAACCAAGCCAGCTTAAAGAAAAAATAGCCAATCTAGATAGAGAAAAGGCCATTCAAAATAGACAAAAAACCAGTCAAGATAGAGAACCAAGCCAGTTTAGTGAAAATAGCCAATCTAGATAGAGAAAAGGCCATTCAAAATAGACAAAAAGCCAGTCAAGATAGAGAACCAAGCCAGTTTAGAGAAAAAATAGCCAATCTAGATAGAGAAAAGGCCAATCAAAATAGACAAAAAGCCAGTCAAGATAGAGAACCAAGCCAGTTTAGAGAAAAAATAGCCAATCTAGATAGAGAAAAGGCCAATCAAAATAGACAAAAAGCCAGTCAAGATAGAGAACCAAGCCAGCTTAAAGAAAAAATAGCCAATCTAGATAGAGAAAAGGCCATTCAAAATAGACAAAAAACCAGTCAAGATAGAGAACCAAGCCAGTTTAGAGAAAATAGCCAATCTAGATAAAGAAAAAAAAGCCAGTTTAGAGAAAATAGCCAATCTAAAGAAAAAACCAGTCAAGATAGAGAAAAAGCCGGTCAATATAGAGAACCAAGCCAATCTAGATAGAAAAAGCCAGTCAAGAGCCAATCTAGGTGGAAAAAAGCAAGTCAAGAGCCAATCTAGGTGGAAAAAAGCCAGTCAAGATAGAGGACCAAGCCAGTTTTTAGAGAAAATAGCCAATCTAGATAAAGAAAAAGGTCAAGATAGAGGACCAAGCCAGTTTTTAGAGAAAATAGCCAATCTAGATAGAGAAAAAGGTCAAGATAGAGGACCAAGCCAGTTAAGAGAAAAGAGCCAATCTAGATAGAGAAAAAGCCAGTTTGGTGAAAATAGCTAATCTAGACAGCAAAAGCCAGCCAAGATAGAGAACCAAGCCAGTTTAGAGAAAAAATAGCCAATCTAGATAAAGAAAAAACTAGTCAAGATAAAGAAGCAGCCAGTCAAGATAAAGCAGCCGCCAGCCAAGATAGAGAATCAAGCCAGTTTAGAGAGAAAATAGCCAATCTAGATAGAGAAAAAGCCAGTGAAGACAGAAAAAGCCAGTAAAGACAGAGAAAAGGCCAGTCAAGATAGAGAAGCCAATTTAGTAAAATAGCCATCCAAGATAGAGAAAAAGCCAGTTTAGAGTGAAAATAACCAATCTAGATAAGAGAAAAAGCCAGTCAAGATAGAGAACCAAGCCAGTTTAGGGAGAAAATAGCCATCTATATAGAGAAAAAGCCAGTCAAGATAGGGAACCAAGAGTTGAGAGAAAATAGCCAATCTTGATAAAGAAAAAGCCAGTCAAGGCAGAGAACAAAGCAAGTTTAGACAGAGGAGACAAGACAATCTAGATAGAGAAAATAGCCTTTTAGAGAAAATAGCCTTTTAGATGGAGAAAAGCTAGTAAAGATAGAGAACAAAGCCAGTTCATAGATAAAATAGCCAGCCAAAATTGACCATCGAGAAAAAATCCTGTTTAGATGGCAATAGGAAGCCTGTTTAGAGGGAGACAAAAATGTTGTTTAGAAAAAAAAAAACAATCTAAATAAAAAAAAGCCGTTTAGATAGAAAAAAGTTTACACAGAAACAAAACCTATTTAGACAAGAGAGAGAGAGAGAGAGAGAGAGAGAGAGAGAGAGAGAGTTTAGAGATTAACATGTTTTAAGAGAAAATGTCAGGAGAGAGAGAGAGAGAGAGAGAGAGAGAGAGAAGGGGTGTCAGTTGAGAGAGAGAGAGAGAAGGGGTGTCAGTTGAGAGAGAGAGAGAGAGAGAGAGAGAGAGAGAGAGAGAAGGGGTGTCAGTTGAGAGAGAGAGAGAGAGAGAGAGAGAGAGAAGGGGTGTCAGTTGAGAGAGAGAGAGAGAGAGAGAGAGAAGGGGTGTCAGTTGAGAGAGAGAGAGAGAGAGAGAGAGAGAGAAGGGGTGTCAGTTGAGAGAGAGAGAGAGAGAGAGAGAGAGTCAGTTTAGAGATCAACTAGTTTAAAGAGAAATTGTCAGTTGAGAGAGAGAGAGAGAGAGAGAGAGAGAGAGAGTCAGTTTAGAGATCAACTAGTTTAAAGAGAAATTGTCAGTTGAGAGAGAGAGAGAGAGAGAGAGAGAGAGAGAGAGGGGGGGGGGTGTCAGTTGTGAGAGAGAGAGAGAGAGAGAGAGAGAGAGGGTGTCAGTTGAGAGAGAGAGAGAGAGAGAGAGAGAGAGGGGGTGTCAGTTGAGAGAGAGAGAGAGAGAGAGAGAGAGAGAGAAGGGGTGTCAGTTGAGAGAGAGAGAGAGAGAGAGAGAGAGAAGGGGGTGTCAGTTGAGAGAGAGAGAGAGAGAGAGAGAGAGAGAGAGTCAGTTTAGAGATCAACTAGTTTAAAGAGAAATTGTCAGTTGAGAGAGAGAGAGAGAGAGAGAGAGAGAGAGAGAGTCAGTTTAGAGATCAACTAGTTTAAAGAGAAATTGTCAGTTGAGAGAGAGAGAGAGAGAGAGAGAGAGAGGGGGGGGTGTCAGTTGTGAGAGAGAGAGAGAGAGAGAGAGAGAGAGGGTGTCAGTTGAGAGAGAGAGAGAGAGAGAGAGAGAGAGAGGGTGTCAGTTGAGAGAGAGAGAGAGAGAGAGAGAGAGAGAGGGGGGTGTCAGTTGAGAGAGAGAGAGAGAGAGAGAGGGGGTGTCAGTTGAGAGAGAGAGAGAGAGAGTGAGAGAGGGTGTCAGTTGAGAGAGAGAGAGAGAGAGGGGGGTGTCAGTTGAGAGAGAGAGAGAGAGAGAGGGGGGGTGTCAGTTGAGAGAGAGAGAGAGAGAGAGAGAGAGAGAGAGAGGGGGGGGTGTCAGTTGAGAGAGAGAGAGAGAGAGAGGGGGGGGGTGTCAGTTGAGAGAGAGAGAGAGAGAGAGAGGGGGGGGTGTCAGTTGAGAGAGAGAGAGAGAGAGAGAGAGAGAGAGAGAGCGAGAGAGAGAGAGAGAGAGAGAGAGAGAGAAAAATTATTAATAAAACACATGAACCAGTTTTATTTTTTTACAACAAATGAACCTGAAATACATATACATAAAAACCAATAGATATAATATAAAAAATAAAATATTTACTATCCACAAAGGAAAACATTTTATAATTTTGTGGTTCAAAAATAACGAACAGCTAGTTGTTGGTGGTTTCAAATATTTCAATAAAGTTTAAATTTATATACAAATAGAATTGGCATTAAAATACCCGTTTTGTAAATAATGAATGTGATTCACATCTCTATCTCATGTTTGTGTGTGACAGAAAAAGGTCTAAAATGAAGTAATATGCAAGAGGATAAGTATATAAGAGGTGAATATTAAAAAATGCAAGATGAAAAAGTCATAGAACAAGCGTCTGAATTTTTAAAACATTCTGGATGTTAAATAAAATTAAAACTATATATTTGCATTGTTAAGAGATCAGTTGAAAACGCAAACTTCTGAAGAGGTTAAAATTGAAGAGAAGATAAAAATACCAGAATAATGTCACCAAGATAAGAATATTCAAGGCATGAAATTTTACAGATAAGAGCCTATGTATGCTGTGAATAATTACTAACTTTTTTCAAAGTATTCTATTATATAGACAGTAGTAAGAATAGGAATATTCAAGTCAGGAAATTTTACAGGTAAGAGCCTGTGTATGCAGTAAATATTTTTTTTCAACTGTTCTAAGTATTCTATCATGTAGGCAGTAGAAGCAATCTAAGCATATTAGCACTAGGAAGACAAGCTAACCATTAAAGAGGAGGGGAGGGGTTTTGGTCCAGACATCCAAGTTACTGTAATCAGGGATATTTTCTGGCCTTGTAAATTTCGCAATTTGTTAATGCAATCTGAATTCGCACAGTTTTAAATACAGTACAAGATTTTTGAATACTGTGTGTACAGATTTCTAACAAATGCTTTACCTGAAAGTCAACAGTTTACAAAGATCTCTTAAATACAGTTTCAAGACAAGTACACTGACAAAGTTGCCATATTTCTCAAAAAGACGAAAAACCAAGATAGATTTTAAATTGATCTAAAGTTAATGAAGTGTTTTAAAATTGTTACAAAAACTGATTTGTTAAAACACACAGAAGACTGGCTAAAGTTAATGAAGTGTTTTAAAATTGTTACAAAACTGATTTGTTAAAACACACAGAAGACTGGCTAAGATGTGTGAACTCATTAACAGTGCTTTTGTAGCCACAGGGATTATGGCTAATCAATCTCTTGATCCTTATGACAATGGAAATTCTATAACGATTAAGTGATTATGGCGATTGATATGTACACTTTAACCAACAGAATTCAGATATTGTTTGTTTAAAATCTGCATAATAAATACTGTGGGAATATTACATTGTTTTATTCAAATAAGTGGTAGTTTTAGAAGAGATAGGGAATGTATAGACAAGATTTTTACTGTCGGGCAGATATACAAGAAATATCTAGCAAAAGATAACGAGGTGTATGTTGCATTTATGGATCTAAAGAAAGTATGATAAGTGTTGATAGGGAGGCAATGTGGAAAGTGATGAGATTATATGGAATTGGTGGAAGGTGGAAGGTTGTTGCAAGCAGTGAAGTTTATACATAGGCAATAAAGCATGTATTAGGACGGGAAATGAAGTGAGTGAGTGAGGGAGTTAGTGAGTTAGTGATCTCCAGTGAGAGTGGGACTGAGACAGGATGTATGATCGTGCCATGGCTATTCAATTTGTTTGTTGCTGGAGTTGTGAGAGGTGAATGCTCAAGTGCTTGGTCGAGGATTGAAACTGATAGATGAGAGTGATCATGAATTGAGGTTAATCATGCTGTTTGTGGATGATACTGTATCGGTTGCAAACACTGAGAAGCTAGGTCGATTAGCGACAGTTTGGAAGGGTGTGTGTGACAGAAGGAAGTCGAGAGTTAATGTGGATAAGAGTAAGGTTATGAAATGCACGAAAAGGGACGGTGGTGCTAGATTAAATGCCATGTTGAATGGAGAGTTACTCGAGGAAGTAGATAAGTTCAAGTATTTGGGGTCTGTTGTTGCTGCAAATGGAGGTGTGGAAGCAGATGTACGTCAGAGTGAATGAAGGATGTAAAGTACTGGGGGCAGTGAAGGGAGTGGTAAGGAATAAAGGGTTAAGAATGCATGGAAAGTGTGTTTTGTATGAGAAAGTTATTATACCAACTATGACGATGTATGGATTGGAGTTGTAGGGAATGAAAATGATGGAGACAGAAATTGATGAGTTTGCGATGAGGTGTCTAAGGTGTATGGCTGGTGTATCTTGATTGGATAAGTTTAGAAATGAAGTAATGAGGGTAAGAATGCGTGTACGAAATGAATTAGCAGTTAGAATAGAAATGAATGTGTAAAGATGGTTTGGCCATGTAGAGAGAATGGAAAATGGCTGTTAACTTAAGAGGGTGATGCAAGCAAGAGCTAAAAGTACTACTATAACACAAGAAAAAAAACTACAGTAAAGAGATTAAGAGCAGAATAGCACAAGGTATACAAGTTTTTGAGAGAAAGAAAGAGACAAACATTAAGAGGACTGAAAATTAAACTTTGATTTGTAAAAAGTTTCATATGGAGTAGCATAGCATTGTACGGTTCTGAAACATGGAATATAAAAGCAACAGACAAGAAACATCTGAAGTGTTTGAAATGTAGATATGGAGGAGGATGCTGAAAATAAGTTGGAGACCACAAGATGAATGAAGAAGTATGAGAGTATAATTGAAAATGGAGAGAGATAAGAGAAAAGGCTTGATGACTGGTATATAAAACTTCCCTATTAGATGTAGCAAAAACATGTAAGACAGAAACTAATGATTAAAAAAGGCATTACAGAAGAAACTATGGTATAAATGTAACAGTAACATAAGAGGATTTTAGCATAAATAATAGGAGTGAATTATCTTCCACAAAGTATAGATACAATTAACAAAAATCACCATTATCCAAGACTAAAAGCTGCCCTTAAAACCTACAGACCTGAAATGAGTTTTGTTAGAGGCTTAATTACTCTTATCATTATTACTAGACAAGCTAAAACCCAAGTTGGAAATCAGGATGATACAAGCCCAAGGACTCCAACAGGGAAAAATATCCCAGTAAGGAAAGGAAATAAACTACAAGAGAAGTAATGACTAATATAAAATATTCTAGGATCAGTGAAAACATTAAAATAGATCTGTCATATATGAACTACGAAGAGACTTGCGTCTGCCTGTTCAAGTTAAGAAAGTACCTGAAAAAATCAGATGGCCTTCAAAAAAATTATAAAGAAAATGAAAGAACTGCGTAAAAATAAAAAAAAAGGCCATGAGGCAGGGATAGTAATATTAAAAAGAATCCCGTCAAAAACCACGGAAACTGGAAAAGTGAAGATGTAATAAATAATTATATATTAAAGTACCTGTAAATATAGCACCATAGGGGGGTTAGTAGAATCCATCGAAAGACAGTAAATTGCATCGTCAGTGTTGTGTTTATGGTGTTTTATTTGCAACAAAAGTAAATTTTGATGATGTACATCAATGTAAACTGAATGAAAATCAGTGAGTAGGTTAGGGTTTAGATTAATATTCAAGGTAAGTGTGTAAATGTGTGAGATTATATATATGAGTAAACAGTACTGTAGAAATTAAGAACTGTGTTTGCTTTTGGGCCAGTCCCCCAAATCCTGCTCTGGGATTACTAAACATGCTGTAATTAGAATATATTTATAAGCACAAATTATTTGCAATAGCGAATGGGGATGAGAGACGGGAGTTAGAACTCTTGTTATTATAGATAGACAAGTCTAAAAATAGGTAGATTATTCATGTTACTTGAAGCAACATAGTACACCCTTATCATGCATACTGTACATAAGATCTGTACTATACTATGCAACAAGGACAGGAACACTAACCAGGACAAAGACACCTTGAAAATGAATGACTTCGATCAAACTGAAAATGAGAAACTGGTGTCCAAATAGACAGACATTTCAGTAAAATATGAGAGCGCTTAGTATACAAAATAGGAAAAAACAGAAGTTAAGAGAAAGGATTCACTGGTATACTCAAAGCATTAGGCTGGAAATCTTCTGGACAAAGACACAAAAAGGAAATGAATTAAGTTAACCAAATATCAGTGTAACCGATATAGAAAGCAATAGTTCAGGAAAATTGCAAACTGAAAAGTACCCAGGGACATCTGGAATAACAACCAAATTCATAAACACAGAAGAACCAAAGATCCATGAGATTACCAAGTACAGTACATGAAAATATGATAAAGAAAGAGCATATAATGAGACTTGCATACAAGGAAATCAAAGGAAACAGAGGATGGCATGCAATAAGGGAATCATATTGGAATAATACTGCATGAGCATCCTTTATGTTTGAACATATTGAAAAAACCACATACAAGCTAATAAAAACTTAAAATCAATAACAGTAAAAAGAAATAAACTTTCTGATGAGGCAGTTATGGAAATAAGACCAAGCAAAGAGTAAGGGATTACTGTATACTGTATGAATGCGAGTCAAGAGAATTTGAAGGTGCACCAAGACAAAACATTAGACAAATACCAAATAACGAAGGAAGAGGGTATCATAACTGTTCAATAAGCCAGTAATATTGCTGAAATCTAGAAAAGATAGGAGTAGATGTATTAGAAGAATCAGTCAAATGTTCATTATTATAATGGAATGCCATTTATCCTAGTGATGGAAGAAAAAACAAAGATGTGCAGAAAAGAAGCCCTTGGGAAATGCTTCATGCTAATGACCTAAGGCTGATAAAAATAATCTAAGGGAGAAACTGAAAAGAGTTAGAAGCTTAGAGAGCAGAATGAGAAGGAAAGACTAATAATCAATGAAAACAGAATGAGGAGGGAAGACTAATAATAAAAGAAACAGAACAAACATTCTGTCAAATAGAAACAAGAGATGTAGAATCAGGAGACTGTCTGGATAGTTGTAATGCCTTCCAAATTATGTTAGATGATAATCTGAATTTCAAATCTTGAAGCGAGGAAATTTTCGAACTCAAATTCATTAAAATAATGAATGGGGAAGAGAGGAAAGTGGAGAACAGTGGTCAGATAGATGGACAGCTCTTGGAAGAAGTACAGTATTTTTTACCTATGAGTTAGACTATGAAAATTAGGAGGTGAAAAACTAAAGAGTAGCTGCAGCACGGATGAAAGAGAGAAATACTGTTAGACTACAGGCAAACGAAAAAAAGCCTCATCGGAAGAGAGAAATACCTACAATGGGCACATAAGGTCTATCGTACTTTGTACTTGAGAAAAATAGGTACCGACATGTAAAACGGAAGACTGAAAAAATGCATCGATAGATTGTCACAACCAGAGAACAATGAAAAAGTTCAAAATGTTCTAAAGTGGAATGAAGAGGAGAGTGAAAAAGTTTAAAAGGTTCAAAAAAGGAACTTTAAAAGTTCAAACATGCAGCAAATGTTTTTAAGTTGAACAGGCTAACATAAGTCTCTCTTTATAGTTTACATGTGACAAATCTATTTTAATGATACAGTTTTTAAAATATTGTATAAAATTTGTTTATTACTTCTATAGTTTTATTTATTTCTTTATTTAATTTCCTCACTGGGATAATTTTCCCTGTTGGAACCACTGGGCTTATAGCATCCTGCTTTTCCAACTAGGGTTGTAGCTTAGCTAGTAATAATAAAAGTGGAATGAAGAGGAGAGGAATGTAAATGTTTATAAATGTTCAAAAGTGGCATGAATAGAGGACTGAAAACCAAACAAAGCAAATTAAAGCTCAAGGTACCGTGACTGGAAAGAGAGCACAATAAGACATGCAATCAAGGAAATGCTGTGTTGTACAGTGTTTTAAGAAAAATGTGTTTAGTACTCTTAACAAAATCTATCATGTGAGAAACTAAAGTCAAATATAAAATCAAATATCCCCTCTCAGAAAAGGGGGTACTAAGACATCCACACTTATTTTCTTGCAGCCAGAAGCTTCGCCAGTCCAGCACCTTCTCTTGTATTATACATGATGTTCATGGTAGATGCTTGAAATGAAACGTCGTGTGATTTTTCTTCCCAACTGTGTCGGTCGAATGCATTCCTTTGTACTGAAGGATGTCACCATCAAGCACCTGAAAAGTAGTAGTCATTTAGTATCGGAAACAATTTTGTTACCTTTACTCCACTTCATGAAATGACTAAGATCCTCAAATGCAGTGTACAATTTACATACATATTACAAGATATTCACCCAAATTACTACCCTAAAAACTCTCATGAAATGAATATCATCAAATGCAGTGTGCAATTTACATACATGACAATATATTTACCCTAAGTACTATCTTAAATACTATTCAATATTTATGTTTATCCTTATAAATCATAATTACTATCCTTTTTATAAATACTGTATTATCATCAGCAGCAATATTCTTACTGTAACTATTTCAACAGCTTATTTTTACCTCACATAAGCTTGGCCCAAAAGGACATCTATTGTCAATTTAATGCAGAAGTTGCATGACATCAATAAACACCCTCTGGATATTTCTTAAGCAGATGCATATAAAGTTCAATCAATATTGCTTGAATAAAATAGCATCTTGAATCTATAGCCATGAAACATTTGTCCAAATTAGGGCCTTCAATAATCAAGGTACCTACCCAGAAAGTTTGAAAATTTGGGCAATGAACAATCAAGGTACAATACTAATTCAAAAGATTGAGAATTTAAGTAAAAACCTACTTTATAGAATAAAAAATCTAATTTTTCCACAATTTCTTTTCTTGCTTTCTCTAAAAGATTGAGAATTCAAGTAAAAACATACTGTTGCGAATCAAAAACTATAATTCTCCACCATTTACGTTCTTCCTTTCTCACTTTATCATTTCTTCTTCCACTGGCTTTCATAATACATTGGTACATTTCTTGCGTAAATGGTCTGACTAAAACAATAATAAAACATTTGAAATAAACAACAATGACCCCTTGTTCAGGAACAAGAAGAAATCGAGCTATCATCTAGACTAGATAATTTCCCAAACCCAGAAAGAGACAGACGGAGGGGTGAATGTAGTTCGTTGGAACAGGCATAAACGTTTCCTATTATTTGTCAAATCAATCTTATTTAAGGGAGAATTGTTGTTTAACTTGGTCTGAAGTATGAAGCTTTGAGGAATAGTATTCAGTGTTACTTTGACAGAAATAAAAACTGGTTGGATTGCAAATACAAGGTTTGGACTTAGTCTTAGGGTAAGCTAAGGAAGTGGCAGTCTAAGCAGAGGTAGATATGGCCCCCTGGTGGGCAAGTGCTGTAGGTAAAGATACAGCTCCTAGGCTAGATTAGGTGGTGGTGTTCTAGTGTTTAATTCACTTTTACAAGAGCGTTCTTCAGTCAAAACTTTCAAAATTTTACACCCGGTCTTTCTCAAAAAACTACAACGGGTCTCAGCTAAATTTCTAAGAAGCCTCAACGATGGCATAAAATTATTGCTAAAATTTATAGGTTTAGGGTTTAGATATTATTTTAAGTAAAACCATAATGTATTTGACTGTATGTCTGTGTGTAGATAGTGAATAAATCAAAATACTATATAGGAAGAAGCGTGTTTGATTCTGGTTCTGGTAACCCAAAAGGCTGACTACAACTGCAGTCGCCATTGGGGTACCTGACACTAGAGATACTAGGGACCAAGAAGTCTTTACTACTAGCTCCCTTAGAAAAGACATTAAGGCCTACCTGAGGGTCACTATAGTCCATTTCTTTTAGCGAGGCATATTTGCACCAACTCGCAGCGGGGCTCTTTTAGCTCGGAAAAGTTTCCTGGTCGCTGATTGGTTGGAAAAGATAATTCTAACCAATCAGTGATCAGGAAACTTTTCCGAGCTAAAAGGGCCCCGCTGCGAGTCGGTGCAAATCAGCCTCGCTAAAAAAAATGGACTATAGTTGTCGGCGTTCTATAGGGATGAGCTCCTGTTAGATTGTGGTAATCCCCTCAATCCACCAAAATTGAAAAAAATCTGTGATGTACAGTAGATCAGAGTTCTCCCTCCGGCACATGCCCTAAAGCTTCCGCAAACAGTAAACTCGAGAAACAGGGATAAACGGTTTCACCAACATTGTTACGAGTGCTATTATTATTACTAGCCAAGCTAAAACCCAAGATGGAAAAACAAGATGCTATAAGCCCAAGGGCTCCAACAGGGAAAAATGACACTAGACTCTGACTTAGTATTACCGCGCCTTGAAGAGGACAATGCTCTACAATCAGTAAAGGGGATAACTGCGAACAAGCATGCCCCTATGGTGCAGAGAGTGAGGATCCATTATGGGTTTAGCCATAAATATAGTGTCCAACCTACACTCGTATCCTGCTTTTCATTTCATTATAAAAAGAAGCCCATTTCAACCAAACTAAAAAGTATGAGGCAAGATTTTAAACAGTCTTAGTTAGGTAAAAAAAGGACGTACTCAGTACCGAAGACAAAAGTGAAGTATTTGATAGGGGAGTGGGCAAGCTACTCGTCCCCCTCAATACTTGTCATAAATTACCTCATTAATTATATCAACAGCAGTTCCAGCCCCACTAAACAAATTCATACTCTTATGGAAGAGAAGTTTGTAAACACATAAGAACAAATCATTTAACAAGACCACAGAATACAATTTATAAACTCACTAGGTACTGATGGACTCCTTGACTGGGAATTGAATGTCAACCAATAATCAATATATAATGAAGTTGCATAAGCAAGAATGAAGTGACTACAATAAGGAATAAGTGACACATCTCGAAGCAAAAATATTTTGAGAGAGAGAGAGAGAGAGAGAGAGAGAGAGAGAGAGAGAGAGAGAGAGAGAGAGAGAGAGAGAGAGAGAGATTAACACATTTTAAGAGAAAATGTCAGAAGAGAGAGAGAGAGGGTGTCAGTTTATAGATTAACAAGTTTTAAAGAGAACATGTCAGTAGAGAGAGAGAGAGAGAGAGAGAGAGAGAGAGAGAGAGAGAGAGAGAGAGAGAGAGAGAGAGAGAGAGAGAGAGAGAGAGAGAGAAATTGTGGTCTTTCACTTTAGAAGTTAATTTATAAATAATTAAAAAGTATCCCTGAATCTACTATTATTACATAATCAGAAACAAGATGAAATGAATTCCATACTCCTGTATTATTTGGAGTTTTGTAATATTGTACTCCATCTTCGCTCATTTTATCAGATTACACAATCTCTTCCAGGCAGCCAGCATATTCTCTATTCCAGCCAAGTGTCTGCGATGTGGTTCTATTAACCTGTAATGAAGAAAACTGTTATATATTGTAATTAAAAAATTTTCTGAAATCATTTACATCAGAAAACTATTTTTGTTTGTCCAAAAAGTATTTGTATCTTTGTGACTTGAAAGTGATTTAAGAGAACTTTCATTTCTATAGTAATAACATTTCAATAAAAATAATGGCGAAATGGTTTATAGGTGGTCTCAAATTACAAATATTTTAAGATACAAACGACTCCCAACTGAATTCATATTTTAGATATTGTATCAGTACATAACAAAATAATGTAATACAGTAAAACTATACCATATACTGTAATTTTACGCAATGAACAAGACGACAATTGCAGTATGAAACGGGACAATTTGTTGACAGCCGTTGAAATCGTAGGCATACGAGTTATATGAAGCCTATTTAGGACAAAATCTAACAAAATTCAACTTGCAATTTATCAAGTTTGTAAGTTGAGAACTTTCTGTACACTATAAGAATAAAAAGGTCAAACATTTCTCACCATAGAGAAATAAAATAAAATTACTTACAGTATATTATTATCATTCTTACTACTACTATTATTATTATTATTATTATTATCATTTTTACTTGCTTAGTTACAACCCTAGTTGGAAAAGTAGGATGCTATAAGCCCAGGGGCTCCAACAGGGAAAATAGCCCAGTGAGTAAAGGAAACAAGGAAAACTAAAATATTTGAAAAACACACTAAACAAAATGATTTTACTCATGCATAATTCAAAAAAAATTATATTTTCATTATAAAATAAATTTCTGAATATACTTACCCGGTGAATATATAAATAGCTGCCGTCGGAGACGTCAGCTATTTATTTATTCATGGCTAAGTTTATTATTTAAAAAGCAGCAGCTAGTTATGTGCTAGAATGGAAGAAATGAGAATGAAAGTTTTCTGAATTCAGTGTTACTTCATTATGAGGGCAAAGCCTTTAGGCTACCACCAAACATCTGGTTTCTATCCCTCAGTCCACCTTCAATTATTATTATTATTACTTGCTAAGCTACAACCCTAGTTGGAAAAGCAAGATGCTATAAGCCAAGGGGCTCCAACAGAGAAAATAGCTCAGTGAGGAAAGGAAAAAAGGAAAATAAAATATTTCAGGAAGAGTAACAACATTAAAATAAATATCTCCTATATAAACTATAAAAACTTTAACAAAACAATAGGAAGAGGAATAAGATCGAAGAGTGTGCTCGAGTGTACCCTCAAGCAAGAGAGCTCTAAACCAAAGCAGTGAAAGACCATGGTACAGAGGTTATGGCACTACCCAAGACTAGAGAACATTGGTTTGATTTTGGAGTGTCCTTCTCCTAGAAGAGCTGCTTACCATAGCTAAAGAGTCTCTAAGATTTCTTATGTAGTGTCATGACATGGCATCGTTCACTTTTACTGCTAGTTTTTTTTCCCCAAAAACGGTACAATGAGTCATCAGATCTCTAGCAGTTACAAGAAAATATGTTTAACACCCCTACTTCACCAGTACTGTACCGTCTTTGATAGAAATCTGTGTTGTACCTCACATTGTAAATAAATCACAAGTTTAGACAGGGTCTTTGGGCAATGAAAGTTCAGAGATTTGCACACAAGAATCCCTCATACAAAAGTTATGAAAATCAGTAGGTACAACGGATCACCCGACATTAGCCTCCAACATGCCCTACCCTCTTCACTTAAATAATTTTGCATTGATTTACGCATGTCCGTCGTAAAATTTTAGTTAAAACTAAATAATTAAGAGAATAAGGGAGAAAATACAATAACAATCGTTTAATGTGTAGCCTTCGGGGTCAACTTATAATTACATAATGAAAATAAATTCAACATCAATTCAGATTCAAATGCGTTTACTTGTAAGTGAGAAGCAAGACCAATATTCAAGCCTATAAAGGTCATTGAACATGGAAATATTAGACTTAAACAGTACCTTAGGAACTAAACACTATAAATTTAGTCACTGTGCGGAAAGCTCGCTGGTACAGAGGCGTGCGTCTTACACATGGAAGTCTTCGGATACTATCAAAAGTACTTTCGTTCAACCTTCTATTGCAGTCTCTATTGGAATAGACCTTAAATATGACTTTGGGCCATAAGGCCCAGCACTCGGGAACTTGGAGGACATTAATTACCCATGTGCAAATAAGGGAAAAGTCAAAAGTTTGTGAAATAATTAAATGGTTGGACTGCAAAAAAAATGGGAAAGGACCTACAGTGGAAGGCTAAGTAAGAGCAGCTAAGGGCAAATACTGTACTTATAAATAATGCCTACAGTACACCTCTAAGCTTGAGATAGGATAGGGGATGGTCCTGTTAGCTTGCATTATCAGTATTGCCTCTCGGGTAATAAATTATTCAATCTTGGCGAGGCAAAATTTATTTGTATTGCATTGTTGATTGAGCCTATTTCCAAAATACCAGCAAACATTTAACTTGCACTAATGGTTGTAAATTTAAGTACCTCAAAGGTTTCGTTGTGATATAAAGACATTACCAATATTTACACCTGGCTAAAGGCTAAACTTCTCACCAAGTGAGACATCTACAAAGCAGAAAAATGTTATTTTTATTAATAAAATATATTTTTGAATATACTTACCCGATAATCATGTAGCTGTCAACTCCGTTGCCCGACAGAATTCTATGGAGGGATACGCCAGCTATCACAATACTAGAAGGGGGTGTACTTACCAGCGCCACCTGTGGCCAGGTACTCAAGTACTTCTTGTTGACACCTCCTCAATTATTCCTCGGTCCACTGGTTCTCTATGGGGAGGAAGGGAGGGTCAATTAAATCATGATTATCGGGTAAGTATATTCAAAAATTTATTTTATTAATAAAAATAACATTTTTCAATATTAAACTTACCCGATAATCATGTAGCTGATTCACACCCAGGGAGGTGGGTGAAAACCAGAGTACAAGATTAAAGGATAGCTAAGTATCCCATATTTCATATAAGTTATCTCAAATAACAATGAAATAATAAGTACCTGGTAAGGAAGTCGAATAGAACCGTTACTCTGCCTCTTTATTTAAGTTCGTCTTCCTTACTGAGCGCAGCGTTCCTCTTGGAGGCTGAATCAACCCAAAGGTGCCAAAGTACACGGGGTTGCAACCCCTACTAAAGGACCTCTACCAAACCTTTAACCTAGGCGCTTCTCAAGAATGAATAGACCACCCGCCAAATCCAAGGATGCGGAAGGCTTCTTAGCCTACCGTAACAACCATAAAAACAACAATAAAAGTATTCAAGAGAAAGGTTAAAAAAGGGATTTTGACGAAGGAAAAATCTATTTCTGGGGAGAGACCTGTGGCGCCGGGCGAAACGGGGTAGTAGCTTTAGTGGCACCTCACTGGCCAAAGAGCAGTTGGTTTCCTCTCCTCCTCGAGTTGAAACTCCGTCCCTTCCGGATCCCATTCCCCAAACTGACCCAGGTGGTCCAAACACGGACTGTGTCAGATTCCTCAAGGATAGCCAAAACCCTAACTTTGTGGATTTCATGAAGTTTGCGGCACGTAGGGACGCAAACATCGACCCAGATAATGTCCTCTTTATAGAATCAGACAAAAGGGACTCAACGATTCGGTTATACTCCGCCACGAGGGATTCTCAATAACTTTCGTTCTATTAATATATTCATATTGTTTACTACATGGGACGGGCTTCATATTGTTTAGATACGACCCTCCGGTGGCCCTTACTTCGGTCTCAGGCCACGGCCATATCCACAATAGCCTTTGTTATTACAACTGTGTTGTTATTCACAATATTTATTCAGGACCTTTCTTCTCCCTCCGGCCTCACCGGAGATCGTAAATACGATTCGCCAATATGATTCGGCGGTTAAGAAACTAGCGGATTTCTTAAGGACTTCAGACCATTCGGTTATGACTCCTAATTTAGCCATCTCCTTCTTTAGGTCCATTTTTGACAAAGGCCTAGCAGCTAGCACTATAACCACCATTAAGTCAGCTCTGAGGAAAGTCTTCCTGGTTGGGTTCAACCCCTACTAAAGGACCTCTACCAAACCTTTAACCTAGGCGCTTCTCAAGAATGAATAGACCACCCGCCAAATCCAAGGATGCGGAAGGCTTCTTAGCCTACCGTAACAACCATAAAAACAACAATAAAAGTATTCAAGAGAAAGGTTAAAAAAGGGATTTTGACGAAGGAAAAATCTATTTCTGGGGAGAGACCTGTGGCGCCGGGCGAAACGGGGTAGTAGCTTTAGTGGCACCTCACTGGCCAAAGAGCAGTTGGTTTCCTCTCCTCCTCGAGTTGAAACTCCGTCCCTTCCGGATCCCATTCCCCAAACTGACCCAGGTGGTCCAAACACGGACTGTGTCAGATTCCTCAAGGATAGCCAAAACCCTAACTTTGTGGATTTCATGAAGTTTGCGGCACGTAGGGACGCAAACATCGACCCAGATAATGTCCTCTTTATAGAATCAGACAAAAGGGACTCAACGATTCGGTTATACTCCGCCACGAGGGATTCTCAATAACTTTCGTTCTATTAATATATTCATATTGTTTACTACATGGGACGGGCTTCATATTGTTTAGATACGACCCTCCGGTGGCCCTTACTTCGGTCTCAGGCCACGGCCATATCCACAATAGCCTTTGTTATTACAACTGTGTTGTTATTCACAATATTTATTCAGGACCTTTCTTCTCCCTCCGGCCTCACCGGAGATCGTAAATACGATTCGCCAATATGATTCGGCGGTTAAGAAACTAGCGGATTTCTTAAGGACTTCAGACCATTCGGTTATGACTCCTAATTTAGCCATCTCCTTCTTTAGGTCCATTTTTGACAAAGGCCTAGCAGCTAGCACTATAACCACCATTAAGTCAGCTCTGAGGAAAGTCTTCCTGGTTGGGTTTAACATTAACCTGGCGGAGTCTTATTTCTCATCTATTCCAAAAGCATGTGCTAGGCTTCGACCTTCGGTCCGTCCTAAAAAGGTCTCTTGGTCTCTAAATGATGTCCTCAAACTGGCCTCCGACACGGACAACGAATCCTGCTCTTATATCACTCTTCTTAGGAAGACTTTATTTCTAACAGCATTGGCCTCGGGTTCCAGAATCTCAGAACTAGCAGCTCTCTCACGAAACTCAGAGAACATGGATTTCCTCCCTTCAGGTGAGGTACTTCTTTCACCAGACAGGGCGTTCCTAGCTAAGAACGAGGACCCCCAAAATAGGTGGTCCCCTTGGAAGATTATTCCTCTTCTCCAAGATACTTCTCTATGTCCGGTCACCACTCTCAGGGCCTTTTTAGCCAGGACTGCTACCCGATCGTCTGGCCCCTTGTTTATCAGAGAACAAGGAGGTACCATTTCCATACGTGGCATTAGGCAACAGATCCTATACTTCATTAAACAAGCCAATCCGGGATCATTTCCCCATGCTCATGATATCCGATCGATAGCTACCTCCATCAACTATTTCCAGAATATGGACTTTGATAACCTTAAGAAGTACACGGGTTGGAAATCTCCTATGGTCTTCAAACGCCACTATCTAAAGAACTTACAGGCTCTTAAATATCCAACGGTTGCAGCTGGGAGCCTTATCTCTCCCCATTGATCTTTTGTTCTTCCTTTCATCCATCTCTTCTCTTCTCCCTCCTACCCGCCACTCGCACCACGACGCCGCTTCCTTGGTGGTTCGTTAGCCCTAAGTGTATTACATATTAGGTTAATATGATTGTAACTATTATTGTTTTCCCTTGTTATTAAGTTGGGATATTCTTAGCCATGTCAGTTTTGTTGCATGTTTTCCTCTGATACTCAGAGGTTTCCTTGTTATAATGTTTGTTTATCCTTACTCTCACTATGCCCTGTGGCTAGTTTATATTTTATGCCTACTTACCTGAATTATATATGATTTTCTTTACATGGTGTTGTTTCTCTCCCCTTATTAAATTAGTAGTTATTGTTGGGCTTGGAAGGCATTCTCTGGTACATTTTCGCCCGGCGCCACAGGTTCGACCCAGAAAAGGGATTTTGACGAAGGAAAAATCTATTTCTGGGGAGAGACCTGTGGCGCCCGGCGAAACCCTTCCCCTTATTTCACACGATCCCACCCTTTGATTAAGTCTAAAGTCCAACTGAGGTTCTCCAGACAACGACGACTCGTAGAGGCTCTCAACAGCCAGTCGTCTAGGTAGAGGGAGGCTCTGATGTTCGACAAGTGTAGGAATTTTGCTACATTCCTCATCAGATGAGTAAAGACCATAGGAGCTGTGCTTAGGCCAAAGCACAGGGCTTGGAACTGATAGACAACCTTTCCGAAAACGAATCTCAGGAAAGGTTGGGAGTCTGGATGAATGGGAACGTGAAAGTATGCATCTTTCAAGTCCAAAGAGACCATCCAGTCCTCCTGTCTGACCGCTGCTAAGACCGACTTGGTCGTCTCCATCGTGAACGTCTGCTTGGTGACATACTCGTTGAGAGAGCTGACGTCCAGCACCGGTCTCCAACCTCCTGTCTTCTTGGCCACAAGAAAGAGACGGTTGTAGAAGCCCGGGGATTGATGGTCCCGGACTATAACCACTGCGTTCTTCTGCACCAGTAGCGACACTTCCTGTTGCAATGCTAGCCTCTTGTCCTCTTCTTTGTAGTTGGGAGAGAGGTTGATGGGTGATGTGGTCAGAGGTGGTTTGAGGCAGAATGGAATCCTGTAACCGTTCCTCAGCCAACTGACAGACTGTGCGTCTGCACCTCTCTTCTCCCAGGCTCGCCAGAAGATCTTGAGTCTGGCTCCTACTGTTGTCTGGAGAAACGGAGAGTCAGTTTTTTCCTTTTGATGTCCTGGATCCTTTCCTAGACTTGCTCCTGTGAGAGTCTGGACGGGAGCTTCCTCGGCTGGGGGCTCTACCACGAAAGGGCGGTATGAACCTAGAAGCAGGTGTATCAGCAACTGGGGAGCGATAAGTCTTGGGGACTGAGGTGGCAACCTTAGACTTACGAGCTGATGAGGCAACAAGATCGTGCGTATCCTTTTGTATCAGGGCAGCAGACAAGTCCTTAACTAGCTCTTCAGGAAAGAGGAACTTCGAGAGCGGAGCAAAAAGGAGTTGTGACCGTTGGCAAGGTGTAATGCTGGCGGAAAGGAAGGTACACAGTTGCTCCCTTTTCTTCAACACACCTGATACAAACAACGACGCTAGCTCACCCGATCCATCTCTGATGGCCTTATCCATACAGGACATTAATAGCATGGCAGAATCTTTGTCCGCAGGAGAGGTTTTCTTGCTGAGGGCCCCCAGGCACCAGTCGAGAAAGTTGAACATTTCAAATGCTCTGAACATCCCTTTCAGTAAGTGATCCAGGTCTGAGAAGGTC
Source organism: Palaemon carinicauda (assembly GCF_036898095.1). NCBI lineage: Eukaryota > Metazoa > Arthropoda > Malacostraca > Decapoda > Palaemonidae > Palaemon > Palaemon carinicauda. The sequence continues at coordinate 152,149,006 of NC_090727.1, read as the reverse complement.
CAACAAACCTTCGAGCGTCTCATAGCAGTTCTCCGAGGCGAGTCCACCAGACTTGAGAAGTCAGCCTGGGCAGAGGCAGGTACTCCCAAGCCTGGTGCTTCCCCTGTGGCATACCAAACGCTGGCTTTCGAAGCGAGCTTCGTTGGAGGGAACATGAAGGAAGTCTTGCCAAGGTGTTGTTTAGACTGTAGCCACTCCCCTAAGATCCTTAAAGCCCTCTTAGAGGATCTAGCTAGGACAAGCTTAGTATAGGAGGACTTAGCTTGTTGTACGCCCAGCGAAAACTCAGATGGCGGAGAGCGGGGAATAGCAGAGACAAAGTGGTCTGGATAAATCTCCCTGAGTAGAGCCAAGACCTTACGAAAATCAATAGACTGTGGAGAAAGCTTGGATTCGTCCACGTCTGATTAAGGATCAAGGTGTGCCTCCTCATCATCCGACACCTCATCACCAGAGTGTAGCGAAGAGATCGGACAAGAATGCTGAACCGCAGAGTCAGAACGTGTAGGAACAACAACAGAGGTTTCCTCTTCCAGTAACTGTTGAGGGAAAACCTGAGGCTCAGACTGCAAAGGCTGAACAACAGACGAAGCAGAAGGAAGGCGCATGGGTGAAGGAGGTTGACTCCTAGCAAGAGAGGTTGAACCCAAGGGTTGCGCTAGCTGAGCGGAGGACGGAGGCGGAGCAGCCCGTTCCTGTTCCTGTGATATAAGCGGAGCATGATGAGGTTGAGGTTGCGCAGAACAAGGTAAAGTTCTCGCAAGCTGAGGCTCCTGAGGCGCAAGTCCAGGGTGTAGAGGAGCTTGCTTAGAGGAGGGTTGAGCTCGCTGCAGCGATGGCTGAGCAGACTGACTCATAGACGGGAGAGGTTGTTGTACCTCAACCGAGAGTTGCACCACTGGTGGAGCAGCAGGGAGAGGCGGAGGATGAGTGGAATAATCCTCCTGATCCCAACGTAAAGGTTGCCTTAAAGAAGGCTGAGGTTGAACACCACTGGGAACAGCGAACTCGGAAAGTGGCTCAACATCGTACGCCTGGCAGATAGCGCTGCGACCAGGCGGAGCGAGCGCAGGCTGGGCGAGCACAGGCGGAGCGAGAACAGGCGGAGGGAGTGTAGGCGGAGGCGGAGGTGCAACACTCTCAGCCCGACACTCACGCATCAAGTCCGAAAGCTGAGCTTGCATGGACTGAAGCAGAGTCCACTTGGGATCGGCAGAAACGAAAGTAGACTGAGGTAAAGCCTTAACAGTAGAGCTCTGTTGTGGCAGAACCTTACTCCTCTTGGGCGGAGTACAGTCGACAGATGACTGAGGCGAGTCAGAGCTGAGCCAATGACTGCAACCTGGCTGAGCACTCGCGGACTGGACTCTACATTTAAGCGGTCTCGAGACCTGAGACCAACGTTTCTTCCCCGACAGTTGATCGGCGGACGAGAATAAGACGGGCTCAATCGTCTGCAGGTGGGAGTGACGGTCTTTGGAAGACACGCCCGCAACCACCGAGGATAGTTCTGTGCGCCTAACAAGGCCTGCCGAACCCTTATGCCCTTCGACATTGCTTCTCCCCTGGGCATGGGAGCTTGCAAGAGGTCCCGGACTGGGAGGACGACAGGCTCGCACAGAAAAATCCTCACGCACCACACTGGCACTAACACTAGCACTAGGCACTGCACCGACACTAGCACTCGTCACAGCACTGGCACTAACTCCACCCACTGCCCTCTTGACCTTCAGCTCTTTAACTTCGGCCATCAGAGACTTATGGTCACTTACCACTGACTCTACTTTATCGCCTAAAGCCTGAATAGCACGCAAAACAACTGACATATCAGGCGGAGGGCACACAGTAGGTTCGGGGGTAGCCACTACAGGGGTAGGAAAAGGTAGGGGATCATGAGGTGAGGAAAACAAAGAAGAGTGAGAAGAACTCCTCCTAACTCTACCTCTCTCTAACTTAGTTGAATATTTTAAAAGACGGACAAATTCCAATTCGGAAAGTCCGGCGCATTCCTCACATCGATTTTCTAACTGACAGGGCCTGTCCCTACAGTCAGAACAAGCGGTGTGAGGATCTACCGAGGCCTTCGGAATACGTCTATTGCAAGACCTACATCGTCTATGGGAGGGAGCTTGCGAAATGTCAGACATCTTGTAAACCAAAGAGTTAGCCAAAGGGGGTTCCAAAAACAAGCAAAAATCGTTAACGTTATATCAGAACTATATAAAAGCTATCTAGCTAATATAAGAAGGATTCCAGTAATGCGACAGCCGTTAATCTGAGAGAATACTTCACCAAATATCCGTGAATAAACTCGAAGACCATAAGCGTATCCCAGAACGTCTTGCCGGAAGCACGACAGAGGAATAATTTGAGGAGGTGTCAACAAGAAGTACTTGAGTACCTGGCCACAGGTGGCGCTGGTAAGTACACCCCCTTCTAGTATTGTGATAGCTGGCGTATCCCTCCATAGAATTCTGTCGGGCAACGGAGTTGACAGCTACATGATTATCGGGTAAGTTTAATATTGAAAATTGTAGATTCTAACTCTACTGTACAGTGCAAATGCAAACGACAGTTTTGCAAAATATTGAAAATTACAGTCTAAGGCGAAAAGACAAAAGACTGAAGGAAAGTTAAAACAATGATATAGAATTTTATGAATATGTAATTTGGTCAAAGATTTTAATAAAATTTATCATTATAAAGCAATGTTTTTTTTCCCTACATACAGCCCTTCAGCCTAAGTAACTTACTGTGCCAAATATGAGCAGGGCAAGCATTGGCCTTAGTGTAAGTTACTTCACCTAGTACTCCTCAAACATGTGGCTGACAAGGTCAATGCCTCTGTTAACATATACCTCAGACAGCATCAGACACCGACAGTTGCACAGACAATATTGCACAATTAGATTGTGATTCTTTACCATACAATCAAGGAGTCACTGAAAATAGTAAACCCAGTGTTGCATACCTCTGGCCATCACCATTGCAGTGGAACCTCTACACACGAACGTATCTACATCCGAATTTTCCAACACCCGAAGTAAAATTCGAGCAATTTTTCGACTCTACACCCGAATTTTATTTCGACACACGAAGCAAGCAATTTTTGTCGTACCGGTTGTATCCAAATTTTTCGACACGCGAAGTACAATTCGAACACGTTCCTACTCTACACTCTAATTTTTTTTGACACCCGAAGTAAACAATACCCGTACACGTAGATGGTACTCATAGCGCCGGATGTATTTTTTATTTCCGCCGATAGAAGGCAGCATTTCTACCTTGGAGGGACCCTCAATTAGCGTGGCTTGGGACATTCCTCTATTCTCGTCGGCTTCGTGTAGTTGTGCCCTGTGCATTCTGCTATTAACTGTGTTTTAATCGTGATTTTTTACGTTCATCCTTTTACGGTATTTTATGTAATTCATGGGTCCTAAAAGGCTTAGTTTCACAAGTGGTAGTGGTGAGAAAAGGAATAAGGAAATGCTTTCTTTAGAAGTAAAGCAAGGAATTATTGATAAGCATGAGCGTGAGTGAACTTGCAAAAGAACATCACGACAAACTTACAACAGAGGGGCTCAAGGAATTCCATGCTACGTCTGAGAACATGAGTGATGACAAAGAAGGGATCGAGGAGGTAGAACAGGTGTTAGGTTCGGCACAAATAAAAGATTAGGAAAATATAAAGACGTGGTCGACTTCGACAAATACCATCCAAAAAATTGCAGGTTTGTCGTGTAGTTACGCAGTTCGATGATGTTTCCCTAACTTATTTTCAAAACATTCTGAAAAGCCGTACCATGCAACTTTCTATCGATGGCTTCTTTAAAAAAAACTACGAAGCGAACTCGTGATGAAGATGAAGGAAGTGGTTCAAAGAAAACGGCAAAGAGTGAAGCGAAAGAATGTGAAACAAAGAAAACGGCAAAGATTGGAGAAAAAAAATCAATCAATTTTAAGTATAGAGTGAAAGTGATTAAAATTAATCATCAAAAAGAAAAAAAAAATGTAAAAAAAAAAATATAAAATATAAAAATAAAAAAAATAAATAAGCTAAGTTAGGTTAAAGTTCACTTAGTGTAAGTTAGAATAAGTTACAGTAGTGTACGTTTATCGTAGTCACCCTCTCTACCTCCTCGCCGCCTGTCCGTCTCCTCTGTGCATAGCAAGACCGACACCTGCGCTGAACTTTCTAAGGTAAAGTGACAATAAAAACCCGTTTCTTATTAATTATTTCTTTATAATTATTCTTTTTTACATGTCTATTATCTAATTTAGTGCGCATTATTGTCATGTGTAATTATGTGTAGTAATTTATTAAGGAGTTATCATAGGTTTTTGGGCTCAACCACGGATTAATCCTATTAAGGAGTTATCATAGGTTTTTGGGCTCAACCACGGATTAATCCTATTAAGGAGTTATCATAGGTTTTTGGGCTCAGCCACGGATTAATCCTATTAAGGAGTTATCATAGGTTTTTGGGCTCAGCCACGGATTAATCCTATTAAGGAGTTATCATAGGTTTTTGGGCTCAACCACGGATTAATCCTATTTCAATGTATTTCTACAACCGAACATTTTCTACACCCGAAGTCGGTTGTGGAACGGATTAAATTCGTATGTAGAGGTACCACTGTATTTTCATTAAATAATGTCTTAAATCTTTACAAAATAACAACAGGATTTTGCCTTATTCTTATGAAAAAAATCCAGGTCTCCTTTCAGTTTCTTATGTTTAAGTTGAACTATCAGTGTACCATTGTAATGTTCATATCTACTTGACAAGTCTCGCATGGCAATTAAATACGGTAATGTTGATACACTGCTGAACTATTGTAAAATTAAACCAACAAAATTCAATAGCAACACTATCCAAAGATGATATCGTCCGCAGATAATTAAAAGGTGGTGTGCCATACGCAAATCCACCCAAAAGCTTTCATTAATATTAATGTATACACTCAAAGAATCTAAAATTACGTATTGCCTTTGATAAATTTCCAAATTTTCTGAAAAAGGAACTTCTTAGCTGTTGAAAATGTTACTCCATAGACCAAATACATAGTGAAATAAATAGATAATCAACCCTTAAGATAAAAAGTCAAATTTTCCTAAGTGATTATATAATCCAAAAAGTCCAACTGTCTGGAATCGAAACGTGGGATGAATCGGCTCGATTTATAAAATAATGTAGATTTGTATGATTTGTACGAACTGGCTTAAGCTTATAAGCTTAGAATTTAAACCATAAAGCAGAGTGCTAGGTCTGTGGAAGCAATTCCAGACACCTGACCAACTGGGGAGAAAATCTGCAATTGCGCTATGATTTAAAAGTGCACGTTGGACGGCAAAATGGACGAAAATAAGCTTCATGGGACCTGGAGCATAACTCTAGAAAATGAGTTAATCTAGAGACTAAAGGGATAACGTAACATCCATCAAACAAGGAATGTAGTACGCCAGGGGATCTGTTTGACAGACCGAAGCCTCTTTAGTCAGGCAGTGAAAATACTCGCTCACAAGACTAACATGCGCAACACATCCATGCACCATTTGCCAAAACAGAGGAGCAGCGAGATGTTATACTGAGAGCGAAGTGAATCGGCAGAACGAAAACCAGTTGAACTTATGAGCCATGGCAGGCAAAAACCAATTTTAGTTACAAGCAGAGCAAAAACAAATCGAAGAACTTACGATCCACGGTGGAGTAAAAACCAGTAAAACTATGCGATTTATTAAATTATAAAAACAGCGTCAAAATACAAACCCACACGGCTGGCGTGCGCAGCATGTCAGCGTATCGGTTGACAATTTACGCAGATATAATGTTAAATTGCAAGAGAAAGGAGCAACAGTTAGCAAAAAGCAGTTAAACTGATTTATTAGATAATTAAAATAACGATAAAATACTTGCCCACACAGCTATTGAACCGAACTAGAACTATGGACCCTTAGGGTACAGTACATCAGTCGAGTTGTGGAAACAAATTTTGGAAGATCTGGCCATTTCATATTAACAATTACTGTACTCAGATTACATTAGATACAAAATTACTTAAAACATTTACTGATAAAAACTTTACCGTGAGTGTATTGTCAATAAGCAAGTATCAAGCATACATGAAATAAGCTCTATATAAAAACTTGTGAATTAATCATGGATTTACACTTGAACTACTTCAATCTAGGATATGTTAGGAATAAAATGTAACAGAATATAAAATATTACGATAGTCAAAGTTAAATTCCGGCCAATTTGTAAATTCTAAGTGTAGCCCTACTAACAATATTATCCTGCACAAATATAGCTATTTGCTCTAATAAATTGGCTACTATACCTTATAGTTTATATTTTAAGACTCTTCAGCTTTTAAATTGATGGAAATAAGGCCTCATTTATTAATAAAGTCTCCATTCAACTTCACGAGACCGGAAAAAATGGCTGCCACGATACGCTTACCAATATAACTTCAAGGTATAGAATTAACATAATTTCCAATATATAAGCATCTAAAACCAATAAATACATACTAATTCATGAGAATAATAATAACATTACAATATACTTACTGAATAATAGCAATGGGGGAATTCAAAATGGTGTAAAACAGCGAAAAGAATTCACAATGAAAGACACACAAGTGACAGAGGAGGTGACGGACTGTCATGGCGACCACCGGTCAGCTGACTGTCAGATGTTGCCAGATGTTTAAGAATTGAATTGTACCTTATTTTGCATTATTTATTTTCTCTATATACATTTTACACTTTAGGATTTTATATTTATTAGTCTATTTTGAAATAATTATAAAAACTTAGGTTTTGAATTAAGGGTTAATAACGTAATAATTGCGTAAATAATTGCCTAAATGGATGATGACTTAAAAAAACAAAGAATGGTAACTTGCAGCTGTACGATGTAATAGGTAAAGGAAAATCTGAGATTTTACGTTTAATTTCACATTAATTTGTATTTTCATTTTGCTAATAAATAGAGATATGATTAAAGATATACTATTCATAGAAAGTACCTAGCTGTAGCAAGGGAAATAAGGTAATAAGCTGATATTTTATTTCAACAGTTTGAGCTAAATACGTCATCATACTATGTAACACGAGACTCTTGTCTAAATTTTAAATGAGGGTAATAAAAAATCCTACGTTTAAATCATTTAGGCAAGATACAAAAATATATATTATTAATTGTAATATATTTAATAATAATTAGTATTTTGCAGAAAATTAAGGAATTCTAAAGGGTTTTTGGTAAATATATTTTGGTAAAACAAAGGGTGAGACATTCAAGTAGAAAACATTTTTAAGCCACCAATAAGGAGGGTTAATATTATTACTAGCCAAGCTACAACCCTAGTTATAAACCAGGATGCTATTATCATAATGACTCCAATAGAGAGAATAGCCCAGTGAGGAAAGGAAATAAGGAAACAGATAGAATAGAGTAATCAAGAAATCTAACCCAAGACAGTGGAAGATATGAACAACTTTCCTTTATACGTATATTTATTCAGTGGCAGACATAATGTAGGCCTACAAATAACTTCTGTTGGAAGCATTTCTTTACAGTTAATAAATATATTGCCATCAAGTCATAGTAATTAAAACTCCAAAAGAAATTAACGAGACCAATGGAAGAGTATTGGCAGCCATATGCAAAAAATACAAATGGTTTCTTTACCTGTATTATTTTATTTATATCTCTTTTTAACCATTCTTTCATTTATCTTGCTCTTTCTTTATTTAAATGTTTTATATCAATATTTATTACGTAATTCCAGGAATAATAATTAAATTGCCTTCACGGTATTAATGACAGTATGTCCATCTAGCGGCATCGAATAGTACTAGAAATAGTGATTAAATCGAGTAAAAAACTGACAGCTGAGGCCATCTAGGGATTGCTAAACTAACTATTATTAACACCATAATAATAAACATTAACTGACAACTATTCAAATCACACGAAAATGACAAGCAAAAATCTAAGCAATTATTAAAGATTTTTACTATATAAGTATATGAGAGCATTTTGTAATTGATATAAAATGTTTTACTAACTTAATATGATAAAATGTAACTATTAAAAGTAGTAAAATAACTAATTAAAAATGTATCATTGACAACTTTAGTACATTAGCATAATTTTTCTATTAAAATCTATTGTTCTTTATTTTAAATTGATTATAAAATCATTCAAAAATTTGATTTAAAAAGAATAATAAAAATAAATATGTGATATTTAAAATAATATTAAACGTTATTAAGTTTCCTTGTAGAAATTTATATATTTTTATGGGTTTTTTGGTACCAACGATTTGGTAAAGGTAATTGTGGGAAATACAAACTACAATTTATTTCTAAGACTTTAAAATGAGCAAAGAAACCTATAAAAATAAGTAGACTGGAACAGAGAAATCTATTAAAATCCTTATTTATTTTATTGTACTTATAATATCGAGTTATTTACCCAAGAAAGCCTTAAAATATGCTGTAGGTATTCCAAGATTGTGAATCAACCCAACCAGCCAAAGGGGATATTAGACAGGCCTCGCCCCTTACATATGTCCACTTAAATTTATGGGTTCCTATAATAAGCAACTCAATATATCAAATGTCACAGGATAAATTGCGGTATAAATCAAGACTATGTACTATGTACTCGTAGTAAGAACTGTCGGATTTTTTTCTTTTATTAAAGTACTTTTTCCAATTTTGTCTAGGGACTAACCACAGTTGCCTTCTTTTGAAGGACTTTGCTTTGGCTTTAGGGTAGACTGTAGTCCAAATCAGCTGCCCTCAATATCACCTTATAATGCTTACTTTTATGATAAAGTATCTGGGTGAATTGATATTTCAGAATTGAGTAATGTAATCTACCCAAAAGAGCAACTTAAGAAATTACAAAACATTATAAACAGAGGAGCAAGACTGATAAAAGGTGTCCCACACCCAGAAAGGATCACTCCTACATTAAATGAACTACAAATGACCGTTCAAGCAAGAATAGAGTATAATATATGTGTAATAACCAAATTATCAGAACCGAATGTCCAAAATACATAAGAGAATTACTACAAATCATGTGGATACAAAATTAGTTACAAATGGTTTCAAATTATTGGAGCCATTATGTATCTCTACTGTAAAGTTCTAGAACTTTCTAGTATTCGACTCCCACTAAACATTAGAAAAACTGAAGATTTTACAGATTTCTTGTTTTCTAAATGCTTCAATAATGTGGATTTGATAATTAATGAGGAATACGATGTGTGATACTATTAAATACATTATATATGTCTTATTTAATTTACCGCTTCCATACTCATGCTCACATTCTGACAAATAACTCAACTATTTGACAAAATTTTGTTTGACTAAAAATTGTCTTTCTAGTAATGAAAGCAAGGTTAAATATATTTAAAATTAAAATAAAAACAAATTATAGGGAATTTACGAAAATATTGTTTGAAACCTGTGCAAATAATGTAATATAGACAATTATTCTTATGTAAAATATAGAAAAGTTAGGAGAATAGATGTTACAAGTGTATATATATATATATATATATATATATATATATATATATATATATATATATATATATATATATATATATATATATATATATATATATATATATGTGTGTGTGTGTGTGTGTGTGTGTGTGTGTGTGTGTGTGTGTGTGTGTCTGTGTGTTACAAAATCCTAGCAGAGAGCTGGTTGTATACACAAGTGGGGCTATGATTCTGAAATAAGTTTAAAAATACTAAAATAGTTAGCCAAAGGGAAATATATAACTTAACTTCTAGCCAAATATATAAACCATGTATTTTCCTACTAGCTATTTTGTGTTTTATTAATTTCTAAATATGTATATTGGGGCAAACCAGTCGGTCATAAGTTTTCTTACTAACCCCCATATAAAAATGATGAAGGGTCTCAGAGGGAAACTGGGAATTTTATTAGGGGAAAAAATAATTTGCAGCAATAAATAACTGCTAGAAATACATAACACATACAAGATAACTAGTTTGAAAAATATATAGTTCATGTGGGTGACCTGAAATTTAAAATATCATAATTACCAATATAATTCATATACCTTTCTTAAAATTGTTTTTGCTAATCTGTTTATGTGGGTAATTATTTTGGGGATATTATTCTTCTTGAAGATAAGCAAAGATATCTATATATACTGAAAGGAAACTGTTTGAAATACAATAAATTACCTTGAAATAATACCAAATTTCGAACTAACCTTAAGGGGAGGTCTTCTCTTACACTAGTTATGGTGGAACTGAAGCAGATGGGGAAAATTGCTTTTAATATAACTTCTGGTAATTTATTCATAAATATTTTGATGATTTTAATTGGTTTGAAACATTACAGTAAAAATTATGGTATAAAATAAAATAAGAACAGCCGCTAAAAGCGAATTTCATAAATAGAAAATTGTGGAAACTACATAGCATTTGTCCATTTCTTTTAGTGAATTATGGTTTCGATTGAAACTAATGAATTTAAAAGCCAAAGTTAAGAAAAATGTATTATTTTAATTTATTTCAACGTAAAATATTATGAATAAGATAAAATTATTAACTTAAGGTTTTTATTAAATCTTTTGATGTGATTACAAGAAAAAAAAATTAGAAGTCAAGAAGTTTTACGAATTATAGTTTCGCTAATAACTAATGAATTTGAAATAAAAAAATTAATAAAATGTATTATATTAATTTATTTCAACGTAAAATTAGATAAAATTATAATTTAAAGTTTTTATTAAATTTTTTGTATGTGATTACAAGAAAAAAAATATATAAATCAAGAAGTTTTACGAATTATATTTTCGCTAATAACTAATGAATTTGAAATACAAAACTAATAAAAAGGTATTATATTAATTTATTTCAATATAAAATTAGATAAAATTATTAACTTAATGTTTTTATTAAATCTTTTGTATGTGGTTACAAGAAAAAAAATGTTTATAAGTCAAGAAGTTTTACGAATCAGTTTCGCTAATAACTAATGAATTTGAAATAAAAAAATTAATAAAAAGGTATTTTATTAATTAATTTCAACGTAAAATTAGATAAAATTATAATTTAAAGTTTTTTATTAAATCTTTTCTATGTGATTACAAGAAAAAAAATATAAGTCAAGAAGTTTCACGAATCATATTTTCGCTAATATCTAATGAATTTGAAATAAAAAAATTAAGAAAAATGTATTATATTAATTTATTTCAATGTAAAATTAGATAAAATTATAATTTAAAGTTTTTTATAAAATTTTTTCTATATATTTACAAGAAATGAAAATCAAGAAGCTTTGCAAATATCTATTAATTGATAGAGTGGCCGCAAGCATCTCACCTGGACCGGGTTGTAACCTACAAACATTTCCTTAAAATCGTAAGTTTTTTAACGTTATATAACTTAATTTAAGTAAATTTTACTGATTATTTATAGTTTATAAGTTATTTATTAATCCCTGTAGCATTTTAAGCCTTGACAATGCCATTAACCGTAATATATCAGGTCCTAAAGTTAGCTTTTTCCGTGGGTGACGAACTCAAATTGTTAAAATAGTTATTTTTAGGTTAATTTTATTCACAATTGCTTCATTATTTATGATTTTATTAATAATAGACCTATAATTCTTTACTTATTATCTTATTTTCGTGGTTATAACTACTTGTGATGTACAAAATTAGATGAAACGTTGCTAGTTCAAGTGCTATGGGCTCTCTGCCAATTGGCCCCCCATTATCTACTAGATTACGCCAGGCCGGTCCACTCCCCGGGTCCCAGGTCCCAGAGGTTGGGGTTATGGACCAAATTCCTTATATGTATCCTGGTGGACCAAATTTAATTTATAGAATTCCTATTATGTACTACATACACCAGACCAGCCCCCTTAATGGGTCCCTGGTCCAGGAGCTTTCCTCGGTGAACCAAATTTCATATATGTATCCTGGTGGACCAAATTCCATATATATATATAATTACCATTATCTACTAGATAGACCAGACCGGTCCACTTCTCGGGATTCCTGGTCCCAAGACCTTCCCCTAATGGACCAAATTCCTTAAATGTATCTTGGTGGACCAAATTTCATATATATAAACCAATTTTATGACCAAGTTGGTTTATATGTATCTACACTACTAGAAAAACCAGACCGGTCCACTTCCCGCGTCCCTGGTCCAGGAGCTTGGCCTGATGGACCAAATTCCATATATGCATCTTGGACCAAATTTCATATATATAATTCAATTCATGACCAAGTTGGTTTAAATGTACTCGCAAATGTTATAGGTGAAATTTCTCTATTTTATGATTATTATATATATATATATTTTTGTTATATTTTTTATTTATTTATTCAAAGCCATTCCTACTCTGTAACCTAACCTAAGTAACTCCTAACTCATCTATATAATCATGGCAAACGGCAAAGGGTAAAATTTGGTAAATATTTACCCGTGTGCCTTTTGCTAGTAAACTTTAAATCCTGTTACGGATTTGCCCGACTAAAGACGCAATTTCGTGCCCATTAAGTGGGCAATTCATACTTACCTAAACAGACCTGGAATGTTGTTTTTATACTTATACCCCTTAAACTAACCTAGCGTTGCCGTCAACCCCAAGCCAGTATAACCGTTATTACGGGGAATTAAGGAAAAACCTTGTTTTTGGAGTTAAACAAAATAAATGAACAAGCTAGCTAAAACAGGGGTGGTGAGGTCTCTAAATTATTATTTATTTCCTTTCCTCACTGGGCTGTTTTTTCCTGTTGGAGCCCTTGGGTTTATAGCATCCTGCTTTTCTAATTAGGGTTGTAGCTTAGCAATTTCTACTAATAATAATATTTAGGGATTTTTTTTTTTTTTTTACATATTTTCCGTTTTGTTCGAACGATAATGAATTAATGTATGTACCCACAAAGTATTTTTTACCTATGTGAATGAAATATACTGGCCACCTTATACCCCAATGAAGTGCTAGAGAAATGAGCTTCAACAAGCATTAGAGTGGCTTTATACTATTTCTTTATTTAATGGTTTCAGGGTGCTCCACATAAAGTTACCAGCTTGTATCCTTCCCAAGGGAGACTGGGGATGTTGGACAAACTCTCTCAAGTTTGGCACTCGTACAAGTATCGTTTTGTCCCGTGGCTTGCTTTCAACCTCAAGGAAAGGTAAGTCGATGTTATGAGTCGAAAATTTCATGCCGTGTTCACGTAAAATAACTAATGTACTATAGTCAATTTTTTTTAGCGAGGCAGATTTGCACCGACTTGAAGCGATGCCATTTTAACTCGGAAAAGTTAACTGATCCCTGATTGGTTGGACAAGATAATTCTAACCAACCAGCGATCAGGAAACGTTTTCCGAGCTAAAAGGGCACTGCTGCGAGTCGCTGCAAATGTGCCTCATTAAAAGAAATTGACTATAGTTGCGCAGATTTTAAAATTATTGTTGGTGACAGTTATATAGGTGCGAGTAATGTATTGGTGTTTGTTTCTATACGTAAAACAAATATCAAAGCTTTGTATTATATATAGTAAATCAAAATTTTTATCAATTTATATTTTTCATATCATACAAAATAGAGATCTTTAAGTTAAACTGCCTTTGACCCCTGGACTTGGGGGTGGTTAAGGCAGGCAGTTAACTCTATTTTGTATGGGTAGGAAAAATATCTTCTCCAATATAACATCGAGCCCACATAAAAGTGGGAAAAAATGCAGACCAAGGAGATGTTTTTCCTACCCATACAAAATAGATTTCTTTAAGTTAAACAGGCTGCCTCAACCACCCCGCAAGTCCTGGGTCAAAAGTCAAATCAAAGATATTGCTAACTGTTTTCCCTACCATCCGACAGTCGGCTATTTTTATTTCATTGAAAAGCTTGGCGCCCATTCCAGCTTAATTCAAGTCATACTTCTAGTAAAGGTCCCAGGTTTGTATGGTTTGGCAAAATACAAATTGATTAAAAATTTTGTGATATAGTTGTTACAGTAATACAGTAATGCTTGTTTTTGCATTGGCATGGAACACATATAGGACCTCCTTGAACCATGATTTGTATCTGTTTAAATGAAGTCATTGCTTGTGGGCTAGAAGAAATAGGGTTTGTTGGAATTGAGAAATGTTTAGGCCTTAACCTTTGGGTGTTATACGCGATCTTTGGTCTTCTTGACGACTATAATGTTTTTAGAATTTGTGACAATGTATTCATTTGTGTTATGAGAAATTTGTAAAACAGTGGTGTGTGTAATCTAGTTGTTTTTGTGATGTATCTATTGTTGATATAATTTGTAAATATAAGTGAAAATATCTAATTACAATACCAGGAGTGTCCTACTTTTTGTACAGAGAAATATTCTCTTCTTGCAGACACTTCACCGTGTCCATGTACTCGGTGTCCCGTTGACGGGAAACCTCTGTGACTTCTGCAGAGGGGTATCCTTTACATTTTTATATCCCAGAGTTCAAGAATTTTCTTCAAGCGCTTAATGCTCTGGTTATAAATACAGTATTGATAATCTGTGCATAGTGAAATAAAACTAGAGAAAGATGCCTCCATTCAAGCAGATCGACTCTCTTGGCAACATTTGCACAGAGTGGGTCTGGCGTTGGCTCTATTACTGCCTGAACTACGAAGCATCCCCGCAGAAACGCATGAAGCAAAGGGAGTACGTCGTCGCAACCTTGAATTCGAACGTTCGTCAGCATCTGGTCAACCGCATGTGTAAGGCGCACATGTACGAGGTCAGCTTAGGCAGCAAGTGTTTCATCATCGAGATGTTAGGGGACAAGAGTACCCAGTGCATCGACTTTACGCAAACGGGCTCGTATTACGTCGACGAAGTTTTCCAGCTGTATCGAACCCTGACTTTTAGTCTTCTGCTAAATCTCACAAAGCTAGGAGTGGTGTGTAATGTTAGGAGCGTGAGCGATAGGAAACACATACCAGATCTGAATGTGACATTCTATCGTGTGTTCAACCAGATGCATCACTTGCGTTGGCTGACGCTGAGTGGCCTTGCCGACATAACAATTATGGGCCTGTTGGGTTCCAATTGTCATCATTTGGAGTACCTCGATGTCTCTTATTCTCCATTCCTGACTGATGACGGTATAGCAAGGCTGATATTGAGGGATCCTGCCATCATTAACGGCCGCACGGCCGAGCAGATATCCCGTTTGGAACTGGACACTTCGGAGTTGTGTCGTTCCCTGAGCTATTTGTGCGTTTCTGGCACTGCCACTACCATGATGGGAGTGGTCATCATCGTGAAGTTCTTGCCTAATCTGAGATCGTTGGGCGGCCAGATAGATTGCGGGTCTATCAGCTACGCAATAGAACTTCTCCAGCCGGACGAAGGCGTCAGAATGTTCAAGTTCTGCGAGCTGAGCGACTCCATCATCACAGCGGAGAGGGTGTCGATATTGAGTGAGGCGTGTCCCAAAGTCTCCAAGTTTACAACCTGTTTGAGAAGCATGAACGTCCTTTCTATGCTTCACCCTCTTCAGTCGCTCACCATCGAAGATGTCAGGGAGGACCCTACGTACATCTACAGCTATCTTCAGATCAGAGGTTCCACTTTGAAGGAGCTCATTATAACAGACAGCATCAATTGTCTTCTTGATTTATGGTGGATAGTGGAACTCACACCTAACCTAGAGGTGTTGCAGAGTAACATAATGGTTACAGAGGGTTACGAAATTCACGAATGGAAGCTGCTGAAAGTGGCACACGTAACCGCTAGTTCATCCAAGGTACTCCTCTCCTTGTTGACTCACGCACCTGCCCTCAAAGAGTTAAGCATAACGTTCGCCCCTCAGCCTTACCGCGAAACCGCGGACTGTTTGAACGACGATCTGTTTATCTACATAGCAGTTTCCGGTGGACTGACGTGTCTTGAAAAACTGAAGATGAAGGAATGTGCTTTGAGTAGCAGAGGAATAGATTGTCTGCTTATGCATTGCCCTGAACTTTGGTATTTTGCTTACCTCAAATTTTGGTATAATGTTTCCCCCGGCGATGTAGAAAAGTTCAAATCGGAAGCTGCCAAGAATAACTGGAAGCTGAAGTTTGTAATGTGGGAAAATTGGGAATGAAATGTGACGGAGATAAAACTGACTGCTATATATCTAATAAAGATATTGGAAAATAATACTGGGCATTTTTTGAGTGTTGAAAGAAAAATAGAAAGTCTTTTGTTAGTAAATATTCTGGAGTCATTATAAATGAACCACAATGATAGATGGACTTTCTTGGCTGTGGTTTGTCATAGTGCAGTAACTGTTTTGCTGTGATTTTTGGTGCTACATTAGGATTAGAAGTAAACTGTTTTGTAATTTTTGTATCTTTCAGGATACTGTGCTAAATTTCATTGGTAAAATAAGCCAATCTTAGAAATATAGACACTTATATTTTTTCATCCAAGATTCAAATGATGGTGTAATTGTTCCTACACATAATACAAACCTGAGATTTTTAATAAGAATATGACTACCAAAGTTAGAAGTAGCGTCGCGACAGGAGTCCAAAAGAAGGTTGACAGATGGCGCTAGGGTCGGGCGTCGGTGGAGTGGTTCAGGTTGGTTTGGTTAGTGCCGCTGTAGCGGCTCGCCCCTTATATTGACGAAGGAATTCTCTAAATGGAAGACGACCTGTGAATAGTGGTTTTCACACGCCCTAAGGGTGTTCGCGCGAGGGTAGTAACCTCTGCATTCCATGCTTTAACTTTCTCTGGTGTATTTGGAAGTTATTTATATCAGAAAAGTGACAAGGACCTTTTCACCGGGCGACACAGGTCTATCCCCAGAAATAGATTTTTCCTTCGTCAAAATCCCTTTTTAATGACTTAAACGTAGTTGGCTGTTGGTTGGCCGCATTGGTGTACCGACGCACTTCCCTACGTCCTGCCTTGGCTGTTTAACACTTTTTCTGCCATTTCTTCTGTGGTTGGTTACCTTACTGTTGAATAGTGATGTCAGCTCCTTGGCCAGGTATGTGACTTTGCCTTGGTAAGTCCGGTCAAGGTTGCGGCTGGTACGTGAGCAAGACCGACACTGATCCTTGCCAACTGTGTAGCTTCTGCAAGGGAGGATAATTGTAAGGAGTACAAAGGGTTAACTACTGCACTGTAATTGTCCAGTGGGTACGTTCCACTTGGTAAGGGTAGAAAGGACTCTTTACCTATGGTAAGCAGCTTTTCATACATACATACATACATACATATACCAAGGCACTTCCCCAATTTTTGGGGGTCACCGACATCAAACAAATGAAGCAGAAATAGGGACCTCTCCTCTCTACGTTCCTCCCAGCCTGACAAGGGACTCAACCGAGTTCGGCCGGTACTGCTAGCAGCTTTTCAGAAGGATACTGCAGAATCCTTGTTCTCTAGTCCTGGCTAGTGTCAAAGCCTCTGTACCATGGTCTTCCACTGTCTTGGGTTAAGAGTTCTCTTGCTTGAGGGTACACTCAGGCACACTAATCTATCCATTTATTTATTTTCATCACTGGGTTATTTTCCCTGTTGGAGCCCTTGGGCTTAAAGCATCCTGCTTTTTCAACTAGGGTTGTAGCTTAGCAAGTGATAATAATGATAATAGCCTCCTGTGTAGTGGGCTGAGTACTAAAAGAAAAGAATGAAGTCTAAGAGAGATTTTTCAGCACTGGACAGTGTAGAGCACAGGCTCACAAAGTCGGGATTATCGGCTTCACCCGAGTCTTCGAGAAGAAACGAGGTAGAAAAGCAGCGTGGTGAATGAAGGCCCAGTCAGTGGCGTTGCTGCTTTTAAGGCATGTACACAACTGCCTAATGTTAAGCAGCTTCTGTAGTTGGTAATAACTACTATATACTTGTGAAAATCTGTTGTGTGAACTCTTCATTTTCAACACAAGGAGAGTAAAAATTTACATAGGACCTGCAATGAGTGAGGAGTAGTTGGTACTTGCGATGTTACGATAAATGTGAAGTGTGATAGACGAGTTTGCTAGGCATATGAATAATTATTATCTTCTAATTTTTTTAATATCCTGCAAACTAAATGTCCAGATTTACCATTGTTTATATTGCACTTGTCTGTTGTGATCAGATACAGCAATACAGAGGGGACAATACAGAAACATTGTAAAGATTTTTTAATTTCTTCTGTCCAGAAACCAAGTGGGTATATAGATGAGATATTATCTTTGAACTTGGAGGAAAATAGCAAAGATTAGTAGGTATCACTCTTATTATTCCATGAGATGAAGCACTTAATACAGGTTCTTGATTGTGAAAAAAAAAAAATATTTCCGGTGCATCAAAATTGCTCTGAAATTGGTAAAAAAAAACTATAACTTTGCAGTGGGATTCACAGCATCTCCTGACCTCCCTCCATCTTCCACAAAAGTCCCCCTCCCCCCTTACTGAATTTCTAGTTACGCCCCTGACGGGTCCTATCCTTCACTCGCCAGATAACTATGTTTAACCCTTTTACCCCCAAAGGACGTACTGGTACGTTTCACAGAAGCCATCCCTTTACCCCCATGGACGTACCAGTACGTCCTTGCAAATAAATGCTATGAAAATTTTTTTATTCATTTTTTTGATAATTTTTTGAAAAAATTCAGGCATTTTCCAAGAGAATGAGATCAACCTGACCTCTCTATGACAAAAATTAAGGCTATTAGAGCAATTTAAAAAATATATACTGCAAAATGTGCTTGGAAATAAATACCCCCCTGGGGGTTAAGGGTTGGAAATTTCCAAATAGCCCGGGGGTTAAAGGGTTAACGGCTGTTTTAGCTTAGTTGAAGTAATCCTATTATATATCTCAAGTTTGTATAGTTTGGGAAAATACAATTACATTTTGTGATTCTAGAAGTTCAAATATATTTTCTTTATAATCAGATAAACTACACAAGAGCCCATAACTATAGTCCATTTCTTTTAGCGATGCATATTTGCACCGACTCGCAGCGGTGCCCTTTTAGCTCGGAAAAGTTTCCAGATCGCTGATTGGCTGGACGAGATAATTCTAACCAATCAGCAATCAGGAAACTTTTCCGAGCTAAAAGGGCACCGCTGCGAGTCGGTGCAAATCTGCCTTGATAAAAGAAATGGACTATAGTTACTGGAGATTTAGAAGTGTAGTGTGGATTAACATTACTTGCTACGTGCCTGTTTGAAGACTTTTTTCGAGTTTTTGGGGTTCTGTGGTAATAGATGTTTTAAAAATGGCATAGTTTTCAAGTGGTGTATAATCTACAGTGCATTTTTTGCCAAGCAAATATATATATACAAATATTGTAAACCCTTGATTGTTTGCGATGTAAGTCTTTGACCTCTTTAGGTGTTCTAATTAGGAAAAATTTAATATTCCTAAGTATAGATAATTTAGATTTTCCTTTGTGTCCTTGGAATTTAATAGTCAACTAACCCCAGTTAGTAAAGGATGCTATTGGTGTCTACTTTTAGTAACGGGTTGACACGACAAAGAGACTTCAGTAGTTAACAGGATTTGTCACAGGCTGGCATTGAATATGAAATTTGTTCTATAAATGAGTTTTACATTCTGTGCATTATTCTCGGAGTGTTGAGTTACTTTATAGACTTACTGTGTTGGGTCAAAACAAGCTGGAGAGCACGTGGCAAGAAACCAAGGGAAACGCGTACAAGAAACCAAGGGAAACACGTGCAAGAGCAACAGAAATACGTGCAAGAAACCAACAGAAACACGTGCAAGAAACCAAGGGAAATACGTGCAAGAAACCACCGGAAACACGCAAGAAACCAAGGGAAACACGTACAAGAAACCAACAGAAACGCGCAAGAAACCAAGGGAAACACGTGCAAGAAACCAAGGGAAACACGTGCAAGAAACCAAGGGAAACACGTGCAAGAAACCAAGGGAAACACTTACAAGAAACCAAAGGAAACGCGCAAGAAACCAAGGGAAACACGTGCAAGAAACCAACGTTAACACGTGCACCAAACCAACAGAAACACGTGCAACAAACCAACAGAAACACGTGCAAGAAACCAACGGAAACACATGAGAAATGAAAGACCACTGAAGGTATCTGGAAGTGAGACTGTTGCTAGTAATTTCATGTACATCTGAAAGTTCTGGGCTCTTGTGAAAATAAAACACTATTGCAATGCAACTATTTATAATATAAATACTGTACTGTTTTCTGTGTGAGTGAGTTTTATATTGTGTGCTTGAGTACTATATTTGCCTTCGCCAACTTTGTTACGAAGGTTATGTTTTGATAGGTGTGTATATTTTATTTATGTTATATATGCTTGTTTCTTTGTGATTCGCGTGATGCAAAATCTATTTGACCGAATCTCATAACATTTGGTGGGATGTTTGTCCATGATCCAAGAGCAATTTGATTAGATTTTGGGAGTGATTATGTCAAAGGCCAAGGTCTCAAAAACTCAAAAACACCTTTTTGCTCTGTCGTGGTCAATTTTTATCCATTTTGCATGAAACTATTGCAAAATGGTAACAAATGTGGCGTTGGCAAATGTATGCGCTCTAATGAGTGCTTGTTCTAGTTTCATTACTGTGATAGTTGTGTTGGAGTCATCAAAAAGTAAAATTTTATACCTTGTTTCGTTCCTATCAGAAATGACATTCAAAATGTGATTGTTTACTAAGCTAGATCTTATGTCCCCTTTTAATTCAATTTTTGTACATTTTATATCCTTATACCTCAAGGATTGTCCGTCTCGATTTGTATTTTCCAACTGTTATATCGTAGTCCTTATTTCTAATTACTGATGTTGAATTTTATATTAAAACTTATAATTTCCATTATCTTTTATGGGGTACCTTTAATTATATTTTATTCGTGTTAAGTTTAGGGTTATAGCGGCCGATTTGGTAACGTTCCTGACTGGTCAATGCCAGACTAGGGTTCGAGTCCCGCTCAAATTTGTTAGTTTCTTTGGTCGCTACAACCTCACCATCCTTGTGAGCTAAGGATGGGGGGGGGGGGGTTGGGGGTGCCTATAGGTCTATCTGCTGAGTCATCAGCAGCCATTGCCTGGCCCTCCTTGGTTCTTGCTTGGGTGCTGATCATATATACTGTATATAGAATATATACAGTATGGTCAGTCTCAAGGCCATTGTTCTGCTTGCTAGGGCAATGTCACTGTCCTTTGCCTCTGCCATTCATGAGCAGAGGCTGGAAGAGGATATCAGATATCTTTTAATGATCCGTAAGTCCTGTATGTTATCGATACCAGAAATCTACTTAAAAGGACCGAGAACTCTAGTGTTTGAGCAATGTGTTGATGACATCAGACATCCCATTTAATCTTACCATTTCAATCCATTTTAATTTCACAATAGCTTCTATTTTGTTTCATTTTAATTTCCATATATTCCATGTCCACTTGTTCTTATTTTCCCAATGCTTTTTATGTGATTAACTTGTGCCACTTCTATATCTACCAATTTTCTAATTGCCACTTCCCTTCTAACCATATTCGTACTGTTTGATGATGGTTTGTCTCTTGTTCTCTGAACATTATCTGCCTTCTTTGTGATAGTTTCCTTCATTGTATCTTAGGATTTAACAGTGTACTCTATTGAACACATAAATCATTAGTGGCTTGGAACTTATTGTTTTAGTATCAGCACTCTATAAACATTTTAAGAACAGTTAAATGTTTCTTCTTAAGAGTAGTTATTAAAAACATTGCATTTTGCACGTGTTAAAAATTATCATTTCAATTTGAAGATTAATCATGCAAGATATGATGAATTGTGTTGATGTCAGTTGTTCGTAACTTTACAAACATCCAACGACAGGACCGTTCGTAGCGTAAAGGCAGACAATATGGACAAGATTATTTCAGATGAATGTCTCCTAGATCAGCTGACGACCTTGACGGCGTCTCTTCGAGGAACTCTGTTTCACGTCATGGAATGCCCTCCGGGGCAGCGAGAAATGGCACATCGGAAAGCTTTGAAGGTATGTTATTCCATTACATTATTCTATGAATGTGCAGTAAATATTTTCCAAGCAGATAGGATAATTGATGGAGTGTTATGTAAGAATAGTTCAGTTCCAACATTATATTTGCAAGATGAAGAAATGGTTGTATCTAGCATAAATATTAAGAGAGAGAAGTCGTGACTTTTTTGCTTATACATGTACAGAACTTTACATATTTGTTTATTCTATTTTGATCAAGTGTGGAATGTAGAATCCGATAAAAATTCCTGATTATCTCCCCTATATTATAGAGAGCAATTGTCTGGCTGTATATATAAATATAGATATATACATTTCTTTCTGGTCACGTTGAGTGGCATTGCCAATTTTATGACTACTTGGGGGATGGGGTAGGAAGGGTTGAATGTGTGTGCGTGCTTGCATACTAAATATTTGGCAGTAACTTTTTACGGGTTGCATATATTAGTACAGTAATACAATAATAAGCCAAGGGTAGTTTTGTAAATGGATTTAAATAATTTTATAATGGAGATTCTATCTCAGCAAAAAAAGACTCGCTTCCCTCAATTTCTCAGGTGATGGAAGATGTCTTTGGATTCCACGTTATCCGCGCGCCCAGCGTTGTTGGCGGCACAGGTGTGATCGTGGTTGGGCCAAGCAATTCTAAAGGTTCCGTTAGAGCCGTGGTGAAAAAAGGCCAGGTAGTTGGCCTATACCCGGGCGTTATCTACTTGCCGATGCAACCCATTTTCTTCCAGAGCATCGGCAATCCCTTCATCTTCCGCTGCGCAGACGGCATCTTGATAGATGGCCACGATAGAAGGATTTCTAAATCCCTTTTCAGGTTAGTTGTTTTCAAATACACTCTTGCTTCATATTATGAATTTACATAGGTATAATGATCTCCATTTGTGATTTATTTATATAAATGGTTTCCTGTTCATAATACAAACCTTGAAATTTTAATGAGAGTATGACTTCAGCGAAGCTCAAACATCCGTTAAGCTTTTAACGAAGTAAACACAGTTGGCTTTCAGTGCTACCTTCACTTTGAGTTAGGCTGTCATTCTCTACATATGTACTCGGTGTTTTCTATCTATAGACCAAGGCACTTCCCCCAATTTTGGGGGATAGCCGACATCAAACAAATGAAAAAAAAAGGGGGGGACCTCTCTTCTCTATGCTCCTCCCAGCCTGACTGGGGACTCAACCGAGTTCGGCTGGTACTCTTTGGGGGGTAGCCGACATCACACAATTGAAAAAAAAAGGGGACCTTTCCTCTCTATGCTTCTCCCAGCCTGACTGGGGGCTCAACCGAGTTCGACTGGTACTGCTAGGGTGCAACAGCTTTGTCTATCCACACTGTTTGCCGTGTGCTTGCTTTTTACGATGTCGACCACCTGGGTAGACATTCCCCAACACCTTGCCGACTCCATCTCATCGCCCATGAAATGAACTCACAGAACCGGCCCGTCACGGGATCTTTAATTTTGGTAAACCAAAGACCAGTTTGCCCATGATATCAGGTTTGAACCATCCTCTATCTCTTCTCAGGATGTGTCCAGAGGGTTAAGAATGAATAGTTTCTCTGTCCTGCAGGAATCTGATGGTGTTACCTCGTTAAATTTTAACAGTAGTTCCAACTTTGCTGAAAACGTACTCCTATCAAAGTTCTCAGGTTTCTATAGTTCAATACAAACTATTTTTAAAATTTGTGATATAAAGTTTTTCTCATATTTATTGACCTAATCCATATCTTTAATTTTTAGATCTTGCGTCAACCGTGACAGAGTGGGAACCTTTACAATCGCCGACACGTCTTGGCTGACGGAATATCCCCTGAATCCGCTCAATGTTGGACAATATGTGAATAATCAAAGTAAAGGTAGGATCAATGTTCTATTCTCATTCTTAATATCGGTACCATTAAGCTTTTGTACATTGAGGTGGTATTTTCAGGTCTCCTTAATGTTATAAATGTTCTGCTTTCCTATCTGAGCAGTCTTATTTTCCTGTATGGGTTAATGCTGTTATCTTTTATTAATATCATTCCCTGAGCATCTAAGGTAACTTTCCTGCAGTTGTGAATCCTTATATTTCTCTCTTCTATTCTTACCTTCTTCTTTCCCACCATTATCCCTACATTCAGGGGTTAATTGCTCTCTCCAATGCCTTCTAACAAAGACATCCTCTTCCACCAAACCTTTCTTTCTTTCTTCAATTCCTATCCTATATCAGTTTTTCACTAATCTTTCAGACAGCATAAAACAAATAGATCTACGTTTTTAGTTGAAAATGCACCACTGCTGGAATAAGTCAATATGAAATTCTCTGTGAACTACATTACTTCCAAGTCTTGACTAATTTCATGAGAATTATTATTACTAACCAAGCTACAATCCTAATTATAAAAGCTGAATGCTATAAGCCAAAGGCTTTCAACAGGGAAACCAGCCCAGTGTGGACAGAAAATTGAAAAGTGACAAAGAAACAATGAGAAATAATAAAAAATATATGAGAAACAATAACAGATTATAAAATATATTATGATTAAGATCAATAACAACATTAAGTAGATGAATCATAATGAATATAATATATGAATAGGTTTACTAATGAAGAAATCACCCTCCCTCCAGGTTATCCAAGTAACGTGGCCTACCAAGAGTTGACCGTGGACGGCAGACACATACCTTTGCAGGAACGCTGCTTCATCCCCAACTTGTGGTACTCGCCTCCCGAAGGCGTCCCAGTGGGCGACATTCCAGTGCGTCTCGTCGCTCTAGTTGCCACTAGAGATATCGGTTGCGGAGAAGAACTCTTTTCTGATTACTTCACCATTATTAGATAGCACCATCCAAATTTATCACAATTGCTTTAAATACTGTACATAAAAGATGAATTGTGGTATTTAGGTTGTTTCTCCTAGTGCTGGAGGCCAGAGAGTACATTTTTGGAAAACCCTAGTGGCATATGAAATTGAGAATTGAAGTAGCTGGAGGGCGGAGACGGCGCGACGGAAGAGAGGACTGTACGAGGGAATGGCGGTAAACTCTAGCATAAAACTATATATGAGGATAAATGTAAGGTGAAAGACGAACAGAAAATATTCAACATCGTATGCTTATTAGGTAATTCTTATGATTTGAGGGATGAAAAAATTAAACTTAAAAAAAGTCGTTCCTTCAGCTAGTTACCAATTTTCCTTAACTTCTTTCAAATGCTCTACTCAATGCTATTGATTTGAGTTCTAAAGTTATGCCCCCTCACTGGGGGTGAGCCCTGCATTGTCACAATACGCAGTAAATGTTATAAGATGGGAAAAAGGAATGTAAACAGTGGTAGAAAATTTTAACGGCTATGTTTTTTTTATGTATATACTGTAATTCTAAAAGCAAGTTGCCAGAAGTATTTTATGCTAATAATAAAGCTTTTATAATCTATAAAGAGGTCAGTACATGCTCATGTGGGCTTATGCACTGTAATATGATCTGGCTATATTTTTTCCCTTTTTTTTTACAATATCTTATATGAAGAATTCCTATTTTGAAACAGAGCTTGTATAGATTCTATCCAGAACTTATAAAAAATTATTTTATCCACAAGAAGTTCGTAACATATTGTACTTTGCAAATCAATGACATATAGTTTACCAAATTTCATTGCAGTTCAACCAAATATCTATCATTTTTCCAAAACTTGTATTCCCTTAGAATCTCTTTTAAACATATGTCTTGTACATTTTGAGTACAGTATATATCTTCATAAATGTATTTAAAATGATATTTTTATTAAATGGATGATACAGTTCCGTAAATTTTAGATATATTTATTCAAGTAACAGAAATTTGAAACTAACTAGTGATGATACATTCTGTAAAAACCATTAACATTATAAAATATTATATTTCCTTTGAGTAACCATTTTCGTGGAGAACATCTACGACTCTCTCGGCCAATTCCCTCACGGAAGCGTTGGAGTCCGGGAGGTTCACTAGTTTCAGGAGGACGTCGTCGACGCCTTCCCTGACGAGCATTCGGCAGTAGCGTT
Organism: Palaemon carinicauda; assembly: GCF_036898095.1. Taxonomy (NCBI): domain Eukaryota; kingdom Metazoa; phylum Arthropoda; class Malacostraca; order Decapoda; family Palaemonidae; genus Palaemon; species Palaemon carinicauda. The sequence goes on along the minus strand of NC_090727.1, from coordinate 152,122,945 downwards.
TGCCTGTGCAAAGGAATAAAATAAAGCATCTTCATAAAGTACAGTATAAAGTAATTGTTTAATGAGGCCGATCATCACATAAGTGTACTGTACACTATTCATAAAGTATAAAGTAATTGTTTAATGAGGCTGACCACCACATAAAGTATACACTATTCATAAAGTATAAAGTAATTGTTTAATGAGACTGACCACCACATACAGTAACCGCTATTCATAAAGTATATACTATTCATAAAGTATAAAGTAAAGTAAATTGTTTAATGAGGCCGACCACCACAAAAAGTATACACTATTCAAAGTATAGAGTAATTGTTTATACAGTATACACTATTCATAAAGTATAAAGTAATTGTATAATGAGACTGACCACCACATAAAGTATACATTATTGTGAGACTAATGAGATGTCTCTCTTAAGAGTTTCTAAATCAAAATTCCGTGCAATATTTAATGTAATGTAAAAACTACATTAATTTAGGATTCATATTAAAAAGCACTACAGAGCAATATGATATTTATGTGGAAGTGACAAAGTATTAATGTTAAAATAGTTTTAAAAATTTTTCACTGTCTAACACTGTAGTTCTGAATCTTAACCCTTTTACCCCTAAGATATTTGGAACTTTCCAGCCCTTAACCTCCAGGTGTTTTTTTTTTTTTCAAGCACATTTTGCAATATATATTTTGCAAATTGCTCTAACAGCCTTCATTTTCATCATAGAGAGGTCAGGTTGGTCTCATTCTTTTGGAAAATGCCTCAAGTTTCTCATAAAGTTATCCAAAATATGCAAAAACAAAAAAAATGTAAATAGCAGTACGTCCATGGGGGTAAAGGGATGAGTTTTGTGAAACGTACCAGTAAGTCCATTGGGGGTAAAAGGGTTAAGGCAAACTTTTAAAGAAATTTGAATAAGTCAAATGGGACCAAATTTATTCAGCTGTAGGATAAAAGAATATTTCAAATTCTTAGCAACGATAGTTTACATACTAAGGAGAGTTAACTATCCGATGAAATGGTTAAAGCAGAATATTTGTTCTTTATATTGATATGTTTTATGAAATAAAAAACAAAATGAGTTGAAGGTCATACACTAAAATATGAGAAACTGGGATTGAATTCAGGTCAGTTTTCGATTGAGTCTGCAACCTACATACTGTAACTCTACCTGCAGTCAAAAGCAGCCATAGTGTGGCCCTCCTTGGTCCTATCTGGGGTGCTGACAATATAAATATATGGTTGATCGCCACTCAAGTAACCTAAAAAGCAATCTTAAATTCTCCTCACAAAGAAAAATTTATGGTGCTAATGACAAAAGCTGAGAAAGATTAGTTCACCAAACGTTTGGCTGGGCTCCACAAGGCACTAGAAGAATTGGAAGACCCAGGCCTATATGGCTGAGGACTATGAAGCGTGAAGTAGGCGATGAAGAATGGAGAAGTATTGATTTAAAAGCTCTAGAGAGACGACCGGCGAAACCTAACAGAGGCCCTTTGCGTCAATAGGCGTAGGAGGAGTTGAGGAATGACAAAAGCTACATCGAGGCTTACTGTTTTTCGTAGTGACGTGATGCAAGGCCCACACAGCCCAAAGCTGAACTTGATGCATGTTCAGGGCTGTCAGTAGAGGGATGAACGGCTGGAATGATCGATATGCAACCATTTCTTCTTTGGGTTCCTCCCAACTTATGACAACTTTCCCCTGGGAAAAAAATAAGGAAAATGGTGTTTTATCATGTCATACACTGAATAATATTCCCTATGTAAGTTTGTTTATAAGCAATGTTTGGGGATTTGGGTATTGTTAAACAGATATTCATATATTATTATTACTAGCTAAGCTACAACCCTAGTTGGAAAAGCAGGATGCTATAAGCACAAGGACTCAAACAGGGAAAAATAGCTCGGTGAAGAATGGAAATAAATAAACTACAAAAGAAGTAATGAACAATTAAAAGAAAACGCCTTAAGAACAGTAACAACATTAAAATAGATCTTCTATTTAGTAACTATAAAATAATGAATATTATCCAAGGAGAGGAAGATATTAATGAAATATTATTTATGAAATTCCTCAACCTCTTGATTTTATTGACTTCCATAACAACAACAGGAAGTTGCTAAGGGACCTTTTACTTACAAGTTCTTCTAATAAATCCTCTTTCGATATATTTGATCGCTTCCACGACTCCTGACTAGCACAAACAAGGTGGGCGACTATGCCTGCGGCAAAGTAGCTGACGTCCACGTTGGGGGACCACAATAATGACCTGGAAGAAAAAGAAGAATGTTAATCTTGGTTACTGTTAGTGTAAAGTAGTTTAATAAAACACCAAATTAATATCTATAGCATAGTAATAAGACCAGTGTTAATGTATGGATTGGAAATGTGGGCTTTGAGACGAAAAGAGGAAGAAATAACTTAGTGAAGAGAGATGAGAGTGCCGATATGGATTATGAGAATATCACAGCTTGAAAGATTGGAAAATGATGAAATAAGATTATGGCAGGTATATTAAAGATTGTAGAATGATGAAATAAGATTATGGCAGGCATAGTAAAGATTGTAGAATGATGACATAAGTAGAATGGCAGGCATAGTAAAGATTGGAAAATTATGAAACGTAGGGCAGGCGTAGTAAACATTACAGAGGTGATGCAAGTGTCACAACTGAGATAGTGTGGGCCCAAGTTGAGGATGAATGGTCGGGAGGTCGTGAGAGGAACCTGTTAGGGGAAGAAAATCGAGAGGGAGGCAGAAAATTAGATGGTGATATAAGGTGAAGGATGATATGGAGTGAGAGTTTTGGCGGAAGAGGGTGCATCAGGCAACCAACTTCTTAATGTAGGGGATAACAGCGGGAAAGAAGATGATGTAGTTTTCCCGCCCCTCTCAGATTTAGAAAAACAATTTAATAACCCGCTTCTAAGTATACCGATTACTCACTTCAACTGGGACACGAAACCCTCGTTGATGAGGGCACTCCTCAGAGGGGCGACCTCGGCAATGTTGTTGAGGAGTCCCAGAACCTTCGTTTCCACGGCCACGTCCTTACAAAACACGGTCAGAAGTTGCAGGAATAATTTGAGCCCTTCTTCTTTCAGGAATACTTGGCATGTTGCTGGAGATTCATCTGCAGGACAAAAGAAATATTATAGGCATGCTGTATCTCTATAACTTACAGCACAAGGAAAAGAAATGGAGTTTCGAATAAAGATCAGAGATATAAATACACTTAAACTCGCAAATCATAGTTATTTATTCAGAATATATAAAAAAAAAAAGTAATTGTTCAATGCAAAAAGCACTTTAGAGTATATGATTTTATGATCCCCCTTACAGATTTGTAGCAACAGGGGAGTGAAGTCAATACAAATGCCTTTATATAAGTTAATTTCCAATTGAGAAATGGGTATTTCTTTCCTACTATGTGATACATAACTGAATTCTTACTCTATTTGATATTAAAAAAATATAAATAACTTGACTTTTGTCCTTCTGTCAAGGATAAGTTACACTAGTTTTTTATAATAATAAACGTAAATGAGGGGGAAGGGGTCTGACCGTGTTATTAAGGGTACATGAAACATTCATGTTCTAAGGCCTGAAGAGACTGCAAAGACTGCATAATATAGTATAATAGAATGAGATTATATTTATGAATTTGGTTCAAAAGCCCCAGGTGTTAAGGTCTTGGGGAACCATTCGACGTTCACGTGCAAATGGGATACAACACACAGTTGCCTTAAGAAGCTGGCCAGGGTGATGAATAGATGCTGGAATGATAATGACTGTAACACTACAGTTAACCAGACCACTGGGTCGTGCAAACAATTGTTGAAAATGGAGGTACGGTACATTTTACAAAGTGGACCGAAAGGATTAGATGAAAATCACCTGGCAGAATGGAAATCAGTTCGCGATCAAAGGTTTGCAACAAAGGATTAATATTATCATCCAGAGCATTGTGAATGGGAACCTACAGCTTGTAGCCTCCTCTGGAAGGGTAAAAATTCTATAGGTTTACTATCACCCAGAGCATTGGGAAAGGCAATCTACAAGTGGCCTCCTCCGGAAGGGTGAAAATCCGAAAATCCTCTAGGTTTATTGCTGTCAGTCCACCTCGAGCAATCCACCGTAGGCATTACTCGTTGGTCTTTGCAGTGTCCTTTCAGCAACTTGCTTCACCCACTTCAGTTTTTCCATCTTGCTGTCCAAATTCTTTTCCTTCATACTACAACAGCGATGTTTTTCCAACGTTGCACACAGACAAATTCATAATTGCAAATCCAAGAAGTTTTTTTTAACTTTGCCTTCATACTGCAATGGATATGTTTTCTCCACGTTGGACAAAGATACTAAATGGCTTTATTAACCCAAATTCATAAATGCAAATCCAAGAAGGGTCAAAAAGTTAAACTTATTCAACAGCGATACCAACAGTAAACTCACCTGTTAAGTTCCACAGGGCAGACAGAGTGAACTTAAGAGTGATGTCGACGACACCTTCCTCCATCCTCTTCTTGACTAAGCTTAGCAGTTTCTTCATGTACATGCTCTGAATTATATAAATTTCAATTACATAATTATCTAAAAATAACTTTAAATTATAATTTCATGTAAAATAACTTCTAAATTGTAATATACTGTAGTCTTGTAGATTAAATGAATTAAATCTTTCTTTACTTTTAAATATTATCTTTTGAAAATCATTAGGACAAATATTTTGTACCAGTTTGCATATCAAGGACTTTATACAAATAATAACAATGGTAGTTTTCTATTTCTTAATACAGTACAATAACTAAAATTAGGAAGAGATTTATCAATAATTTTGTAGTTACAAATACATAAAACTTTTACAAAGACATTTTTAGTACCTGGAAATCTTCCGTTTGTCTTCCAGAAAAAAAAAAGTCTTTAGAAAAAAAAATTCAAAGCAATTGCATGTAATGATTTCAGACAAGAGAAAGCAAAGAGATTCTTGAATGAAAAATAATTTTACTAAATAAAATTACAACAAGCCATAAGCCATAATTTCAATGTCAAGCTTCCAAAGAATGGAATACCTTCACATGGAAAATAAAAAATACCAAATTTTTAATTGTTGATATATATAAAAGAAAACTGCAGGAGTGTGTGATTGAGTGTACTTATAAAAGAAAGATGTAGCAAAATTATTAATGTTCAACTTCCCAACTAGGTAGTAGGTTGGCCAAGGCACCAGCCAACCGTTGAGATACTACTGCTAGAGTTATTGGGTCCTTTGACTGGCCAGACAGTACTACATTGGATTCCTCTTTCTAGTTACGGCTTATTTCATCTTTGCCGACACCTACACAGAACAGTCTGGCCTATTCTTTACACATTCGCCTCTTTCCTCAAACACTTGATAAGACTAAGATTACCAAACAATTCTTCTTCCCTCAAGAGGTTAACTAATGCACTGTAATTGTTCAGTGGCTACTTTCCTCTTGATAAGGGTAGAAAAGACTCTTTAGCTATGATAAGCCAGTCTTCTAGGAGAAGGACACTTCAAAAATCAAACCATTGTTCTCTAGTCTTGGGTAGTGCCATAGCCTCTGTACCATGGTCTTCCACTATTTTGGGCTAGAGATCTCTTGCTTAGGGTACACTCGAGCACACTTTTCTATCTTGTTTCCTCTTGTTATTTTCAAGTTTTTATAGTTTACATAGGAAAGATTTATTCTAATGTTATTGTTCTTAAAGTTCTCTCTGTAGTTTTTCCTTATTTTCCTTCCTCACTGGGCTATTTTTTCCCATTTGGAACCCCTTGGGCTTATAGCATCCTGCTTTTCCAACTAGGGTTGTAGCTTAACTAGTAGTGATAATAATAATTGAGTCCTGCTATTAGTTCTCTTTATAATTTTCCTCCTAATTACAGTTGGCATTAGAGTACATGTCCTCCACCTCGTACGTTTTGATATTAGCTTTCTTTACCAATTATATTATGAATTCCCAAGTCTCTCTTGTGATTCCTTTTATATAATGGATATATATTGTACTCGATTGGCCAAGACAGCCTTCATGCAATATCAACATGGCCACTTTCACATATACTGTATGCTTTTATATTTGGTTTCTTTCCAGTCACTATTGGCTTGGTTTTGTTTATTTACATTTGTATTCTGAGTCAACATTAATAATTCACAGCTAGTAATCTGCATTTAACTACTGTTATCATAGGGTTGTGGTGGGCGATGTGGTAACGTCCCTGACTGGTGAAAGCCAGACTGGGGTTCAAGTCCCGCTCAAACTCATTAGTTTCTTTGGTCGCTACTTCCTCACCATCCTTGTGAGCTAAAGATGAGGGGTTTGGGGGAGCCTATAGGTCTATCTGTTGAGTCATCAGCAGCCATTGCCTGACCCTCTTCGGTCATAGCTTGGGTGGAGAGGAGGTATGGCACTGATATGCATACCCTATGGTCAGTCTCTAGGGCATTGTCCTACTTGATACAGTAATGTCACTGTCCTTTGCCTCTGCCATTCATGAGCGGCCTTTAAACCTTTAAATGTGAATAGTGTAGGCTCCTACATAAAGCATACAGAAAAAAAAAATTATAGTTCTTACCAAATTATAGTTCAATTATTCAATAAGTGAATGAAATCATGAAAAATAAATATGGTGTAAAAGACATAAACAAATCAATATAAATAACGTACTCTGGCTCCAAGGAGAGCAGTCTGGGTTGTTGAAATTTTCGCAGCAAGAATGGAGCATATCGCGACGGCCATTCTGTCGACCGAAGGATCGTTGAAGGCAAGAAGACAATCTAGGACCAACCTGGCGCACCAATACTTGTCAAACGATACTTCGTGTAAAATACGATCACAGCACAGGGTGAGAAGACCATTTTTTTGTAACTGTGGGAAAAGATTAACACAACGTAAAAAATCTAACGAAGAACAGTACGATACCCGAGTTTCTTGATATTGATAATGAATAAAAACAAAACAACGAATGAATTTACAAAGATTAGAACGTAAAAAATTTAACGAAGAACAGTACGATACCCGAGTTTCTTTGGTAATGAATAAAGAACAAAACAACATCTGAATTCAAACTTACTTGGGCATGAGAAGGAAAGTTGCTCATCGCCGTTAGTGTCGTGTGAACGACATCTCTGAGTATGTGAGGGTGAATCTGTTCCCCAAGGGACGACTTGGTGAGATTATACAGACACGCCGTGCCGGCTAGCTGTATCGCGCTCTGTTTGCTGTTCACGTTCATCACAGGCAGTATAAGCTGTTTGGAATAGGAGAAGCATTAGTAAAATACTCCACCGTACAATTATCATCATAATATACCGTAGTTTAACCTGAAAAAATATAAATTCTTATCTCACGGCAATATCTTTATCATTATTTACCCTGAAGAATTTCCCCTTCTTAGTAAGGGTGAATATTTGAGCAAGATGAAGCTTAAGAAGTTGGGAAATTAAATAAAAATAGACCTTGGAAGTTGAACAATTAAATTGGAAGAGACCTTAGAAGTTGGATAATTAAATAAGAAGGGACCTTAGAAGTTGAACAATTAAATAGGAAGGGACCTTAGAAGGTGGACAATTAAATAGGAAGAGACCTTAGAAGGTGAATAATTAAATAAGAAGGGACATTAGTTGGACAGGTAAACAGGAAGGGACCTTAGAAGTTGTACAATTAAATAAGAAGGGACCTTAGAAGTTTAACAATTAAATAGGAAGAGTCCTCAAAAGTTTTACAATCAAATAGGAAGAGACCAAAAAAGTTGGACAATTAAATATGAAGAGACCTAGAAGTTGGGCAATTAAATAAGAGACCTTAAAAGTTGAACAATTAAATAAGAAGGGACCTTAGAAATTGAACAATTAAATAAGGGACCTTAGAAATTGAACAATTAAATAAGAAGGGACCTTTAGAAATTGGACAATTAAATAGAAAGGGACCTTATGCAACAGATGATTCAATTTGATATATAGAATCTAGGGCTAGGGAGGCCATTCAGAGCCAAAAGAAACCCAAGCCGTTGCACTATGAAGTTGGAAGTGAAGAGAGATTGGACACCAAGATGGAAGAAAGGATGCAAGGAGGAGGTCAAAGTAGAAGACACAAGATTAGGTGCAGCTGCGGGCTGAAGGGATATTGAACTGTACGTCCTATCCCCACTACGCCAGATGTTCTCAACCTTTTATGGCTGTCACAGTCCTAGTCTAGATTAGCCATGGTAGCCATCATAAATACATAAGGTCGTCATTAATGAATTGAGTACTGTTTTTTAAATACAGTACTACTGTATCCCTGAAAATAATATCTGTAATAAATACAGTAGGTCCAAAAACCTTTGCTAACACATTTAAATGGCTTGGTGACCCCAGGATGGAAAATTCCTGCCCAACTGAATGAATGGAAATTAAGCTGAAAATATGTTATTTTCATTAGTAAAATAAATTTTTGAATATACTTACCCGATAATCATGTAGCTGTCAACTCCGTTGCCCGACAGAATTCTATGGAGGGATACGCCAGCTATCACAATACTAGAAGGGGGTGTACTTACCAGCGCCACCTGTGGCCAGGTACTCAAGTACTTCTTGTTGACACCTCCTCAATTATTCCTCGGTCCCACTGGTTCTCTATGGGGAGGAAGGGAGGGTCAATTAAATCATGATTATCGGGTAAGTATATTCAAAAATTTATTTTACTAATGAAAATAACATTTTTCAATATTAAACTTACCCGATAATCATGTAGCTGATTCACACCCAGGGGGGTGGGTGAAAACCAGTGTACAAGATTAAAGGATAGCTAAGTATCCCATATTTCATATAACAGTTATCTCAAATAACAATGAAATAATAAGTACCTGGTAAGGAAGTCGAATTGAACCGTTACTCTGTCTCTTTTTTAAGTTCGTCTTCCTTACTGAGCGCAGCGTTCCTCTTGGAGGCTGAATCAACCCAAAGGTGCTAAAGTATACAGGGCTGCAACCCATACTAAAGGACCTCATCACAACCTTTAACCTCGGCGCTTCTCAAGAAAGAATTGACCACCCGCCAAATCAACAAGGATGTGGAAGGCTTCTTAGCCGACCGAACAACCCATAAAAAGTATTCAAGAGAAAGGTTAAAAAGTTATGGAATTATGGGAATGTAGTGGCTGAGCCCTCGCCTACTACTGCATTCGTTGCTACGAATGGACCCAGGGTGTAGCAGTACTCGTAAAGAGACTGGACATCTTTGAGATAGAATGATGCGAACACTGACTTGCTTCTCCAATAGGTTGCATCCATAACACTCTGCAGAGAACGGTTTTGTTTGAAGGCCACTGAAGTAGCCACAGCTCTCACTTCATGTGTCCTTACCTTCAGCAAAGCAAGGTCTTCTTCCTTCAGATGAGAATTTGCTTCTCTAATCAGAAGCCTGATGTAGTAAGAAACTGAGTTCTTAGACATTGGTAGAGAAGGCTTCTTGATAGCACACCATAAGGCTTCTGATTGTCCTCGTAATGGTTTTGACCTTCTTAGATAGTACTTAAGAGCTCTAACAGGGCAAAGTACTCTCTCTAGTTCGTTCCCCACCATGTTGGACAGGCTTGGGATCTCGAACGACTTAGGGTAAGGACGGGAAGGAAGCTCGTTTTAGCCAAAAAGACCGAGCCGCAAGGAACATGTAGCCGTTTCAGATGTGAAACCTATGTTCCTGCTGAAGGCGTGGATCTCACTTACTCTTTTACCTGTTGCTAAGCACACGAGGAAAAGAGTTTCTAATGTGAGGTCCTTAAAAGAGGCTGATTGGAACGGTTCAAATCCTGATGACATTAGGAACCTTAGGACCACGTCTAGATTCCAGCCTGGAGTGGACAACCGACGTTCCTTTGAGGTCTCAACAGACCTAAGGAGGTCCTGTAGATCTTTGTTGGAGGAAAGATCCAAGCCTCTGTGGCGGAAAACCGCTGCCAACATACTTCTGTAACCCTTGATCGTAGGAGCTGATAGGGATTTTACGTTCCTTAGATGTAACAGGAAGTCAGCAATCTGGGTTACAGTGGTACTGGTTGAGGAAAACTGCATTGGCCTTGCACCAGCTTCGGAAGACTTCCCATTAAGACTGATAGACTCTGAGAGTGGATGTCGTCCTTGCTCTGGCAATCGTTCTGGCTGCCTCCTTCGAAAAGCCTCTAGTTCTTGAGAGACTTTCGATAGTCTGAAGGCAGTCAGACGAAGAGCGTGGAGGTTTGGGTGTACCTTCTTTACGTGAGGTTGACGCAGAAGGTCCACTCTAGGAGGAAGAGTCCTGGGAACGTCGACCAGTCATTGCAGTACCTCGGTGAACCCTTCTCTCGCGGGTCAGAGGGGAGCAACCAACGTCAACCGTGTCCCTTTGTGAGAGGCGAACTTCTGAAGTACCCTGTTGACAATCTTGAACGGCGGGAATGCATACAGGTTGAGATGGGACCAATCCAGCAGAAAGGCATCCACGCGAACTGCTGCTGGGTCTGGAATCGGAGAACAATACAAGAGGAGCTTCTTGGTCATCGAGGTAGCGAATAGAACTATGGTTGGCTGACCCCACAGGGCCCAAAGTCTGCTGCAAACATTCTTGTGAAGGGTCCACTCTGTGGGGAAGGCCTGACCCTTACGGCTGAGGCGATCTGCCATGATATTCATATCGCCCTGAATGAGCCTCGTTACCAGCGTGAGCTTTCGATCTTTGACCAAATGAGGAGGACCCTTGCGAACTTGAACAACTTCCTCGAATGAGTCCCTCTCTGCTTGGAGATGTAAGCCAAGGCTGTGGTGTAGTCGGAGTTCACCTCCACCACCTTGTTAAGCTGGAGGGACTTGAAGTTTATCAAGGCCAGATGAACTGCCAACAACTCCTTGCAATAGATGTGAAGTGTCCTTTGCTCCTGATTCCATGTTCCCGAGCATTCCTGTCCGTCCAGTGTCGCACCCCAGCCCGTGTCCGATGCGTCCGAGAAGAGACGGTGGTCGGGGGTCTGAACAGCCAAAGGTAGACCTTCCTTGAGAAGAATGCTGTTCTTCCACCACGTTAGAGTAGACCTCATCTCTTCGGAAACAGGAACTGAGCCCGTCTCTAGCGTCAAGTCCTTTATCCAGTGAGCAGCTAGATGATACTGAAGGGGGCGGAGGTGAAGTCTCCCTAACTCGATGAACAGGGCCAGCGATGAAAGTGTCCCTGTTAGACTCATCCCCTGCCTGACTAAGCATCGGTTCCTTCTCAGCATGCTCTGGATGCATTCTAGGGCTTGGAAGATCCTTGGGGCCGACGGACAAGTCCGAAAAGCTCGACTCTGAAGATCCATACCCAAGGAAACAATGGTCTGGGATGGAACGAGCTGAGACTCCTCAAAATTGACCAGGAGGCCCAGTTCCTTGGTCAGATCCATAGTCCATTTGAAAATCTCCAGACAGCGACGACTTGTGGGAGCTCTTAAAAGCCAGTCGTCTGACGGAGCCGGACACAAGATCATGATACTGCTGCACAGTCTGTAAACTGTCAATCATGGGCAAGCGAGGAAGTACAGTGACAACCCGAATCTGTCTAGACTATCTGGGTCGTACAGACAACTCCTTAACGGGTTGCTGAGGTTGCCGCACTGCGTCACAACAAGTCCCTTCTGTTGGTTGTTGAACGTCTTCCCCGTGACACATTGACTCCGTAAACAAAAAATCCTCTAACAAGGACTAAGCTTGGACTGCATGTCATGCAACACAGCTCAAGGTCTATGGGAGCAGGTGTGGTAACAGACGGGATTAGCGGCTGAAGTGGAACCATTACCTTCCCTGTAAGCATGTAATGCTTAAATAAAAGTCCATAAGAGGTTATGCAGCTAAAGGCTCCCTCCAAATGACAGAGTCCTCAAGGGAATATCAGAAGGAGGGAGAAAAGAACTTTCTCATCTACAGGGACCTTATCCTAGAAAAGCTAAGTTCTCTGAGTGAGGGTTCACTGGTGCAAAAGCAGCAGACTAGAAGGCAACGTTATGAAACTGCTTGACAGTCTAGTGAGTTGGCAACAACCCAAGATATGTTGAGAAGCATGCGGTAAGGTATGCAGAGCATGATGAATGCAGAGTATGCTGTATGCAGAGCATGCTGTATGTAGAGCATGTTGTATGCAGAGCATGCTGAATGCAGAGCATGCTGTATGCAGAGCATGTTGTATTCAGAGCATGCTGAATGCAGAGCATGCTGAATGCTGAGCATGTAGTAAGCAGAGCCTGCTGTAAGGAAAGCAGAGCGTGTGCATGGCTTTTAACATTCTTAGAAATTCCATGACCAGTGCTAGAGTGCTTTATGCATGCTTGCATGGGGTTTAAAAATCAACATAATGTTTACCTTACATTCATAACTCATGATTCATATTTTTGCCATGGTTTGAAAATGGAGGTAAGGTATGCTGAACAGCAGAGTCAGAACGAGCTGGAACAACAACAGTGGAAGGTGCAGAAAGTTCCTGTTCCTGTGGAATGAGTGGAGCGTGAAGAGACCGAGGTTGCGCAGAACAAGGTAAAGTTCCCGCAAGCAGAGGTGTCTGAGGTGCAGGAACAGGGTGCACGGGTTGAGCTCGGTGCAGCAGCTGAGGAGACTGACTCACAGGTGGAAGAGGTTGTACCTCCACCGAGAGTTGCACCACCGGTGGAGCAGCCAGGGGAGGAGGAGGAAGAGTGGAGTAATCCTCCTGATCCCAAACCGAAGGTTGTCTTAAAGAAGGCTGAGGCTGAACAACACTGGGAACAGCGAACACAGAAAGAGGTTCAACATCGTACGCCTGGCAGAAGGTGCTGCGACTGGGTGCAGCGAGTGCAGGCGGGTTGAGCACAGGCTGAACGGGTGCAGGTGGAGGTGCAACACTCTCAGCCCGACATTCACGCAACAGGTCCGAAAGCTGTGCTTGCATGGACTGTAGAAGAGTCCACAACATCGTACGCCTGGCAGATGGTGCTGCGACTGGGTGCAGCGAGTGCAGGCGGGTTGAGCACAGGCTGAAAGGGTGCAGGTGGAGGTGCAACACTCTCAGCCCGATACTCACGCAACAGGTCCGAAAGCTGTGCTTGCATGGACTGTAGTAGAGCCCACAACATCGTACGCCTGGCAGATGGTGCTGCGACAGGGTGCAGCGAGTGCAGGCGGGTGCAGCACAGGCTGAACGGGTGCAGCCGGTTGGTGCACCACCGGTGCAGGCGGGTGCAGCACAGGCTGAACGGGTGCAGCACAGGCTGAACGGGTGCAGCCGGTTGGTGCACCACCGGTGCAGGCGGGTGCAGCACAGGCTGAACGGGTGCAGGCGGTTGGTGCACCACCGGTGCAGGAGGAGGAGGAGGTGCAACACTCTCTACCCGACAAAATGATGACTGAGGAGAGTCAGAGCTAACCCAATGACTGCATCCGGGTTGTTGAACTTTACTTCGTACGTCTGGCATAGGTCTGGACTTTACGTTTAAGAGGTCTAGAGACCTGAGACCAGCGTTACTCTGCCTTTATTTTCTCCTCTAAATCTCTTCTGCAGACGAGCAAAATAAGGGCTCAATCGTCTGCGGGTGGGAGTGACGGTCTCGGTAAGACACGCCCACAACCACCGAGGATACTTCTGTGCGCCGATCAAGGCCTGCCGAACCCTTTTGCCCTTCGACATTGCTTCTCCCCTGGGCTTGGGAGCTTGCAAGAGGTCCCGGACTGGGAGGACGACTGGCGCGCACAAAAGTACCCTCACGCATAACACTGACATCAATCACTTATCACTTTGATTTCTGTTTGCACTTATTTCACTGAACTCGAAACTTTAAGTGGTTTGTACCTGAAACACGCAATTCTATCCTTCTCAAAAGTTAATAATTGCGAAAACAGAATTACAATGTAACAGAAAAATCTAATGAAAGAAAATTCAGTGGCTGGAAAGAGACTAAACACTAGATCACTCTAGAAACGTTTAGTTTCTTCCCCTAAAGAGACTAGGGATAAGAGCAAAACGATAACGACGTTACTCGTACGCCTGGCAGGCTTGAGGGAAACGTTTATCCTCTTTCTCCCTCCGTCTCTATCTCTCTCTCTCTCTCTCTCTCTCTCTCTCTTGACTTAGAACCTGAGAGAAGAGCCCAATCATATATATCATTAAAACATATTATTGTTAAAGGAAAAAACTGAAATATTTCCCAAAAAGAAAAGTTCCTTATTAGAATCAACATTAAGTTAAGAAAGAATGAACAAAACGCTAGACACGGTTACTCTTACTGCAATGTGAAACCGTGAACATTCTTTCTCTATCGTAACGATAGAGTGCAAGTTGAACGTTCTGAACGTCAACAACTGCCGCGACAAACAAAACGTTAGTTCAACTTTGAAAAAGTACGAGACTATCAAAGAAATTCTTTCAAAGACCTTAAAATAGCATAATATGTTAACAGGTAAAACCGAAATGACGGGCTCACGATAATTAACTTCGGTACCAAGAAAACTATTAGGAAGGTCGAATATAAACAAATATAAAAATTAATTTTAATAAGTTTATAATAAAAGGAAGTTAATCGAAGAGGCCTATAAGAGGCGGAGAGATATAAAATAAATCTATAACTTTTGTTAAGCAAAATTAAGAAAGAGAGTCTATACTCTCTTAGACACCAACACTTTCGTCTAAGGGAAGGGTCGGCCATTGAAAGGAGAACGAGAGTTCATACTCTCTTCGTCACCAAAATTAATCAAATTAATTCCAAAAGCTAACTAAGCTAATATAGAAGTTTCCAGTAAAGCGACAGCCGAAATCAAAGAGAAATACTTCACCAAAGTCGTGAAAATACTCCAAGAACATAAGCGTATCCCAGAACGTCTTGCCGGAAGCACGACAGAGGAATAATTGAGGAGGTGTCAACAAGAAGTACTTGAGTACCTGGCCACAGGTGGCGCTGGTAAGTACACCCCCTTCTAGTATTGTGATAGCTGGCGTATCCCTCCATAGAATTCTGTCGGGCAACGGAGTTGACAGCTACATGATTATCGGGTAAGTTTAATATTGAAAAATTAAAGTTTCTGAAAATATTTTGAGTCGTCCAGCAGTTTTGTATCTTGGCATGCTCCTCAACATTTAATATACAAAACAAACTCCAAAATAACTACTTCATTATACGTACACTAGAAATATTGATAAAAATAATCATCGAATTAAAATATTGATAAAAATTATAGAATTATAACACTAAACACTTAATGACTTTATTAATAAAATAGCAGTAGGGAATTCGGGGATATGAAGCTTCATCTGTGGTGGATAACGGGGGAGGGTGAGCTGTGGCACCCTAGCAGTACCAGCCGAAATCGGTCGAGTCCCTTGTCAGGCTGGGAGGAACGTAGAGAGCAAAGGTCCTCCCTTTTTTTTCATTTGTTTTGATGTCGGCTAACCCCCAAAATTGGGGGAAGTGCCTTATTATATGTATGATTAACCAAATAGATACTTCAAAGGGTTAACATCAACACACCTTTATTATGGCAGGGGTTGGCGTCTCCGAGTGCGTCGTCATCATAAATATCTTGTACAAAATCTTTGGTATGTACTCCATTCTCGTCGGGTACCTCTTCAGGGCTTCGACTAGTTGGTCCGTTCTTGCGACCCCAGTCATCTTGAAGAATAATAAATAATGAGTTATACTTGTAACAACAAAAGAAAATAACCTTCGTGTCGGAAAAAATAATTCATTTTCAAAACTAATTTCACCTGAAATTAATTCTTTTTTATTATCATTATTATTATTAACAGCTAAGCTACAACCCTATTTGGAAAAGCAGGCTGCTATAAGCCCAAGGGCTCCAACAGGAAAAGATACCCCAGTGAGGAAAGAAAATAAGGAAATAAATATTACAAGAGAAGTAATGAACAATTAAAATGAAATATATTAAGAACAGTAACAATATTACAATACATTTTTCATACATAAACTATAAAAACAGGAAGAGAAATAAGATAGAATAGTGGGACCGAGCGTACCCTTAAGCGACATAGAAAAGGCAACTGAACTCACCGTAAAACTGTGGCTATCAAGAAAGACTGCGTCCAAGCAGAGCGAGGTATGCATCAACCCCAAGAATTTTAAATTCGGATGCAACTTGAGGAAAAAATACAAGTCGTCTAGCTTGGTCTGATCCTGCCCCGAAATGTCGATCGAAGTGAGGTTCGGCCCGAAGTCGGGGTTCCTCAGGAGCTCCGGCACCACGGAACACGACGGCATCAGGCGATCGACCGGGTTCTGCATGTTCTTATTATCACTAACATCGAGATGACAGAGGCCTTTCAGTTCTAACAACACCTTCCGCGTCTCTTCCATGCGCAAGACTTTCAGGTTGTATAAATTAAGGGATTTTAAAGTGTTTTTTCTAATTCTCAAGCACTCAATCGATTCTATCTTACTACAGTTTGAAATGTCAAGGGAAGTCAACTTTTTAAGATCACTACAGATATTCAGGAGGGCGGGAGACGTAAGTTCGGTACCGCTCAAGTTCAAAGCTTTCAAGTTTTTCAACTTGCATAGGCTAATGTGCATTTTGGTAGGAACGAGACTGCCTTTGAAAGTCTTTCGCGAGAGCGTACCGCCCCGGCTCTGCACCTGCGTGATCGTGGAGACGAACGTGCACCTGCTGAGCGCCAACGTCTGTATGTTGTTCACCGTCCACTCGCCGAAGCAGCCTATCAACTCGTCTATCGAAATCTTAGTCAGGTTTTTCACATCCACGGATTGTATCTGGTGCTGCTTCAAAACGTTCAGCCCCTTGCATGTCAGATTATCCGAGTTGTGAATCACCACTTGACACAGGCGTAGAACGGCGGGGTCGAACAGCGTTAGCACGAGGTCGTCCAGGAGACCTTTCTTGTCTAGCGTCAGGAATAACAGGTTGGCAACATTTTGGTGGCAGAATGCGTTCTCATCCCTGGAAAAAGGCAACGAGTGTTCATAATCTATAAATAAAACTAATTCTGATGATCATTTGACTATAAGGAGGACCTCAATCTGCATTCAGAGATACAAAGATAAATCAAACAGAAATTATAAACCTCAGATATTATATCAAAAGTTCACAATGAGATAATGTAATAAGAACAATATTATGTAATTAGATGCAGTAAGCAGATGACATTTGCAATGTAAAAGCCAGAATATTTTTTAACTTTTCTAACAGAAAATCGTAGTCATGCGAATTACTGTAGTTTAACCTACCAAAGGAAAAAATTTAACAAAATTTAACAAAATTTAACTTAAAAACAGCTTCTTACAACCTATTAATAGTCTGTATGTTCAGGACTCTCTACAGTAATTAATTTAACTCTAATAATAACTTGATTATATGGTTCATATACCTGTACATAATTGCTGAAGACAGGTATTTGTCTATTAAACAACATCAGTAAATATAACTTCACATATAATCTATAAGAAAAGAGTTCATACCCCTATTTTGAAGGTACAGTAGTTTATTGACATGCTTTGATTATACATATACTCAACAAAAATTCTAAAACTATTATATGTTTAGAATAATTAGCAAGAGATTCATGTCCGTGGGTGAATCGCACTAGAAAAATAAAAATTTTTTGAATATTCAGAACTAATGAGTAAAACTAAACCTTAACTCAATGGTATGCTTGATACAAATACAAGAATAACGTGAACTATTCAGTAAAGAAACTAGAGGGGCACTCAGTAGAGCAAAGACCTCCGCCACGGCAGCTTATTTCTCGACTTTTTGCTTGACCATGACCTTGACCGTCCAAAATTTAATCATATCCAGATTTTTACATGGTAGTTCATTCCAGCAAGTTTCATTACTCTACGATTAAAATTGTGGCCAGAAAGCTGTTCACAAAACAAACAGGGGGTAAAACATAACCTCCTACCAACTTCGTTGGCATAGGTAATGATAATAAACACTAATTGGCTAACACAGATTGTACTACGATTACCAGCCAACTAAAAGAAACCAAGTTACCAATCTGAACGCTGTGCGAGTACAATATCATAACAGCGTGAAACCAAAGCAAACGGAATCACGAACTACCTCACCTGAAATAAAGTCTATTCGTGTTGTCATCGAGGGAGAATCTGGAAGTGCAGACTTCATCGACATTGCTGGCAATGAATTCCACGACTAGTTCCTGCAGGCTAGCTGGGCTCTCTACCATCTCTCATAGCAGGTGCCTGTGACGGAGATCCAACTTATAAGATGCTTGGAATACAGTAATAAAAATAACAGCTGTAAAAAACAACTACAAATTTGCAATCTGAGATCTCTGATTCAAACCACACAGTTTAGAGATTATGATATATAAACCAAATATAATCCCGAATTAGAGGAGCACTCTGTAGAGCGCAGACCTCCGCCGCGGCAGCTTATTTCTCGACCTTGACCTTGACCTTTAACCTTAACATGTATTAATTGGCGTGGCTTTTGATACGCTCAAATACGAATCAAGTTTGAAGTCTCTGCAACAAAGATGTCCAAACTAATGGCTGATTACGTGAATTGGACATTTTGCTTGACTGTGACCTTGACCTTCCAAAATTTAATAGTTTCAAGCTTTTTACATAAGTTAATCCCTGCAAGTTCCATTACTCTACGATTAAAATCATGGCCAGGAAGCTGTTCACCAACAAACACACAAACAGGGGATAAAACATAACCTCCTTCCAACTTTGTTGGTGGAGGTGACAACCCCAAATTTAAAATCTCAAATCTCTTCTGAATTATCTGTTAAATAAAAAAATAGATCTTTAATCAAAGGTATTATTTCAATATTTGCCTTATTGTAATTATGATAACACAGTACTAATCTTTAAATAAAAAAAAATTCTGTTCCTCTCCTATATTCCTCCGGCGGCAATACATATAACGACATCTATTAGCCCTGTTACCCCCAAAGGACGTACTGGTATGGTTTTGCATAATTTTGATAATTTTTTGAGAAACTTCAGGCCTTTTCCAAGAGAGTGAGACCAACCTGACCTCTCTATGACGAAAATTAAGGCTGTTAGAGCAATTTAAAAAAAATATACTGCAAAATGTGCTTGAAAAAAAAAATAACCCCTGGGGGTTAAGGGTTGGAAATTTCCAAATACCCTGGGGGTAAAAGGGTTAGAAAGAACACTAACGGCCGGTAGCGTGTATACACTAAGATCTTCACGTACAATACTCGTAGCTACCACTACCCGTTGAGATACTACCGCTAGAGAGTTATTGGGTCCTTTGAATAGCCAGACAGTACTACATTGGATCCCTCTCTCTCGCTATGGTTCATATTCCTTTGCCTACACACACACCGAATAGTCTGGCCTATTCTTTCCACATTCTCCTCTTTCATCATACACCTGACAACACTAAGATGACTGAAAAATTATTCTTCCCTCAAGGGGTTAACTACTGCACTGTAATTATTCCTATTCTTGATACTAATATATAGCACTGTTGTTCAGTTACTTATTTATGTATATTGCATAATTCTGACCCTCCTTTGCATTCAATCCTGTATGTAGATCTAGAAATGGAGTTGGCTTTAACAGTCCTGCCTTCTCCACCATAACGTTCAAAACTACACAGCATTCTAGAAGTTTTATTCCAGCTGGGACCAGATTGTGGAATGATCTTAATAATCAGAAACTTAAATCGGTGATATTTCAGAAGTTCGAACTTGCAGCAATTGTTTTTATGCTGAAATGGTTGACATAAGTCTCTTCATAGTTTATCTGTGACAGATCTATTATACTGTGGCATTTTCTTTTCTATACTCATTACTTTTAAAACATACAGGGTAGTTTATATATTTCCTTATTTCCTTTCCTCGCTGGGCTATTTTTCCCTTTTGGAGCCCTAGGATTTGGAGCATCCTGTTTTTCCAACTAGGGTTGTAGCTTTGATGACGATGATGATAAAAACTGGTCACAATTATGTAGAAATAAGCCAACAGAAAAAAAATTTCCACTACAATGAATATTTCTCCACAGGGAAATTATTCAACTGGGTTTAGTCAAGCAGCTGTTTATGCTAATATAATGTCCAATGTCATCGGGGAGCCTTTGTAATTCGGTGGTACAGACTGAAAAATGTTATTTTCATTAGTAAAATAAATTTTTGAATATACTTACCCGATAATCATGTAGCTGTCAACTCTGTTGCCCGACAGAATTCTACGGAAGGGATACGCCAGCGATCACTATACAAGAAGGGGGTGTACTCACCAGCGCCACCTGTGGCCAGGTACTATAGTACTTCTTGTTGACACCACTTCAATTTTTCCTCGATCCACTGGTTCTCTATGGGGAGGAAGGGTGGGTCAATTAAATCATGATTATCGGGTAAGTATATTCAAAAATTTATTTTACTAATGAAAATAACATTTTTCAATATTAATCTTACCCGATAATCATGTAGCTGATTCACACCCAGGGAGGTGGGTGAAACCAGTGAGCAAGTATATCAAGAAGCTAAGTATCCCGTATTTCATATTATCAGTTATTCAAAATAACAATGAAATTATAAGTACCTGGTAAGGAAGTCGACTTGAACCATTACTCTGCCTTTAATAAGTTCGTCTTCCTTACTGAGCGCAGCGTTCCTCTTAGGAGGCTGAACAACCCTAAGGTGCTGAAGTATAAAGGGCTGCAACCCATACTAAAGGACCTCTACACAACCTCTAACCTAGGCGCTTCTCAAGAACGAATTGACCACCCGCCAAATCAACTAGGATGCGGAAGGCTTCTAGCCTACCGTAACAACCCAAAAAACAACAATAAAAGCATTCAAGAGAAAGGTTAAAAAAGGTTATGGGATTAAGGGAATGTAGTGGCTGAGCCCTCACCTACTACTGCACTCGCTGCTACGAATGGTCCCAGGGTGTAGCAGTTCTCGTAAAGAGACTGGACATCTTTGAGATAAAATGATGCAAACACTGACTTGCTCCTCCAAAAGGTTGCATCCATAATACTTTGCAGAGAACGGTTCTGTTTAAAGGCCATCGAAGTAGCTACAGCTCTCACTTCGTGGGTCCTAACCTTCAGCAAAGCAAGGTCTTCATCCTTCATGTGAGAATGAGCTTCTCTAATCAGCAGCCTTATATAATACGAAACTGCGTTTTTGGACATAGGCATCGAAGGTTTCTTGATGGCACACCATAAGGCCTCTGATTGTCCTCTTAAAGGTTTTGACCTTTTAAGGTAGTATTTAAGAGCTCTGACAGGGCAAAGAACTCTTTCTAGCTCGTTACCCACCATGTTGGAAAGGCTAGGAATATCGAACGATCTAGGCCAAGGACGTGAAGGAAGTTCATTTTTTGCTAAAAATCCGAGCTGTAAGGAACATGAGGCTGATTCGGATGTGAATCCTATGTTCCTGCTGAAGGCGTGAACCTCACTAACTCTTTTGGCTGTTGCAAGGCAGACGAGGAAAAGAGTCTTGAGGGTAAGGTCTTTGAACGAAGCTGACTGGAGAGGTTCAAACCTAGGAGACATAAGGAACCTTAAGACTACGTCTAGATTCCAGCCTGGAGTGGACAATCGACGTTCTTTAGTAGTCTCGAAAGATTTAAGGATGTCATGTAGATCCTTGTTGGAGGAAAGATCCAAACCTCTGTGGCGGAGAACTGAAGCCAACATACTTCTGTACCCTTTGATCGTAGGAGCCGAAAGAGCTCTAACATTCCTAAGATGTAACAGGAAGTCAGCGACTTGGGTTACAGAGGTATTGGTGGAGGAAACTGCATTGGCTCTGCACCAGCCTCGGAAGACTTCCCACTTGGATTGATAGACTCTACGAGTGGATATCCTCCTTGCTCTGGCAATCGCTCTGGCCGCCTCCTTCGAAAAGCCTCTAGCTCTAGCGAGTCTTTCGACAGTCTGAAGGCAGTCAGACGAAGAGCGTGGAGGTTTGGGTGTACCTTCTTTACGTGAGGTTGACGTAGAAGGTCCACTCTTAGAGGGAGAGTCCTGGGAACGTCGACCAGCCATTAAAGTACCTCTGTGAACCATTCTCTTGCAGGCCAAAGGGGAGCAACCAGCGTCAGCCGTGTCCCTTCGTGAGAGACGAACTTCTGAATGACTCTGTTGATGATCTTGAACGGCGGGAATGCATATAGCTCGAGATGGGACCAATCCAGCAGAAAAGCATCCACGTGAACTGCTGCTGGGTCTGGAACTGGGGAACAGTATAAGGGGAGCCTCTTGGTCATGGAGGTGGCGAACAGATCTATCGTTGGCTGACCCCACAAGGTCCAAAGTCTGTTGCACACGCTCTTGTGAAGGGTCCATTCCGTGGGGATGACTTGATCTTTCCTGCTGAGGCGATCTGCCGAGACGTTCATGTTGCCCTGAATGAACCTCGTTAGCAGAGAGAGGTTTAGACTTCTTGACCAAATGAGGAGGTCCCTTGCTATCTCGTACAGCTTCCTCGAATGGGTCCCTCCCTGCTTGGAGATGTATGCCAAGGCTGTGGTGTTGTCGGAGTTCACCTCCACCACCTTGTTTAGCAGGAGGGACTTGAAGTTCATTAAGGCCAGATGAACTGCCAGCAACTCCTTGCAGTTGATGTGAAGCGTTTCCTGTTCCTTGTTCCATGTTCCCGAGCATTCCTGTCCGTCCAAGGTCGCGCCCCAGCCTGAGTCTGATGCGTCCGAATAGAGATGAAGGTTGGGGGTCTGAACCGCTAACGATAGACCCTCCTTGAGAAGGATGTTGTTCTTCCACCACATGAGAGTAGCCTTCATCTCTTTGGTAACAGGAATAGAGACCGCTTCGAGCGTCATATTCTTGTCCCAGTGAGCTGCTAGATGGAATTGAAGGGGGCGGAGGTTGAGTCTCCCTAACTCGGTGAACAGGGCTAACGATGACAGGGTCCCTGTTAGACTCATCCACTGTCTCACCGAGCATCTGTTCCTCTTCAGCATGCTCAGAATGCACTCTAGGGCTTGGCTGATTCTTGGGGCCGACGGAAAAGCCCGAAAAGCTTGACTCCGAATCTCCATTCCCAGGTAAACGATGGTTTGGGAAGGAATAAGTTGGGACTTTTCTAAGTTGACCAAAAGACCCAGTTCCTTGATCAAGTCCAAAGTCCAGTTGAGACTCTCCAGACAGCGACGACTTGTGGGGGCTCTTAACAGCCAGTCGTCTAAATAAAGGGAGGCTCTGATGTCCGCCAAGTGGAGGAATTTCGCAATATTCCTCATCAGTCGCGTAAACACCATAGGAGCCGTGCTTAGGCCAAAACACAGGGCTCTGAATTGGTACACAACCTTTCCAAAAACGAATCTCAGGAAAGGTTGGGAGTCTGGATGAATAGGAACGTGAAAGTAGGCGTCTTTCAGATCCAACGAGACCATCCAGTCCTCCTGCCTGACCGCTGCTAGGACCGACTTCGTCGTCTCCATAGTGAACGTCTGCTTGGTGACATAAGCATTGAGCGCACTGACGTCCAGCACCGGTCTCCAACCTCCTGTCTTCTTGGCCACCAGAAAGAGACGGTTGTAGAAGCCCGGGGATTGATGGTCCCGGACTATCACCACTGCCTCCTTCTGTAACAGGAGCGACACCTCTTGGTGCAACGCTAGCCTCTTTTCCTTTTCCTTGTAGTTGGGAGAGAGGTTGATGGGAGAAGTGGTCAGAGGGGGATTGCGGCAGAATGGTATCCTGTAACCCTCCCTTAGCCACTTGACAGACTGGGCGTCTGCACCTCTTCTTTCCCAAGCTTGCCAGAAGATCTTGAGTCTGGCTCCTACTGCTGTCTGGAGAGGAGGAGAGTCAATGTTTGCCTTTCGAAGGTTTGGGACCTTTCTTGGACCTGCCCCTGAAACCGTCTGAACGGGTACTTCCTCGGCTGGGGGCTCTGCCACGAAAGGGCGGAATAAATCTTGAAGCAGGAGTATCGGCCACTGGGGTGCGGTAAGTTCTAGGAACCGAAGGAGCAACCTTAGCCTTACGAGCTGAAGAGGCCACAAGGTCATGAGTGTCCTTCTGAATAAGGGCCGCAGACAATTCCTTGATAAGGTCCTCAGGAAACAGGAACTTAGAAAGCAGAGCAAAAAGTAACTGAGACCTTTGACAAGAGGTGATACCAGTGGAAAGAAAGGTGCAGAGTTGTTCCCTTTTCTTGAGTACTCCCGAAACAAACATGGAGGCAAGTTCGCCGGAACCATCGCGGATAGCCTTATCCATACAGGACATTATAAGCATGGCCGAGTCCTTGTCGGATGGGGCAGTCTTCTTGCTCAAGGCCCCCAGGCACCAGTCGAGAAAATTAAAAATCTCAAAGGCGCGAAAGACCCCCTTTAAGAAGTGGTCTAAGTCAGAAAAGGTCCAGCAGACCTTAGAGCGCCTCATAGCCGACCTTCGTGGAGAGTCAACCAAACTAGAGAAGTCAGCCTGGGCAGAGGCAGGTATTCCCAAGCCTGGTTCCTCTCCTGTGGCATACCATACGCCCGCCTTAGAAGTCAGCTTAGTAGGAGGAAACATGAATGAAGTCTTCCCTAGTTGCTGCTTGGAATGTAACCACTCCCCTAACATTCTCAAAGCTCTCTTAGAAGATCTAGCGAAGACGAGCTTAGTGTAGGCAGACTTAACAGTTTGCATGCCTAGAGAAAACTCTGATGGAGGAGAGCGAGGGGTAGCAGAAACAAAGTGATCCGGGTAAACTTCTCTGAAAAGAGCCAGGACCTTGCGAAAGTCAATGGAGGGTGGTAACGACTTGGGTTCCTCCACGTCAGAAGAGGGATCATCCAGGTGCGCAGCTTCCTCTTCAGAAACCTCATCACCTGAGAGTTGAGAAGCGAGAGGTAAAGTTACAGCGGTATGCTGAACGGCAGAATCCTGACAAGCGGGTGCATAAACACTTGCGGATTCATCCTCAAGTCTCTGTTGAAGAGGATGAGGGCTAGTAATGACAAAGTCATGAGGCTGGGAAGAAGGAGGCTCTGCGGGAGTCTGGGGAGCAAGCGTGGCGAGAGGCGACTGTAGTAAAACCTGAGGTTCAGGCTGCAAAGACTGCTCAAGCTGAGGAGAAAGAGGTAGATGCATGCGTTGAGGTGGCTGACTCATTGCATGAGGTTCCTGTCTCAAGAGTTGCGCTTGCTTCAAGGGTAGAGATGGCTGCGCAGTAAGAAGTTCCTGACTCCCGAGTTGAGGGTCTTGAGGTGGGTGCAGCGAGAGTTGAGGTGGCGGCTGCGCAGAAAGCGGCTCCTGTCTCACGAGTTGAGGTTCTTGAGGTGCTTGCCTCGAGAGTTGAGGTTCTCGCCTCGAGGAAAGTGGAGGTATCAGCTGCGAGAGCTGAGGTGACTGCCTCAAGGATGGTAGAGGTTGTCGTACCTCAAGAGGTTGCTGCCTAGAGGATGGTCTTACTGTAAGAAACTCTTGCCTCACAGGAAGAGGAGATTGTAAGGCATAAGACTCCTGTCCCCATTGTTGAGGAGGTTGCCGCGAGGTAAGGGGTTCCTGCCTCAAGGGAGGAGGAGGTTGCAGCACAACGCTGGTAGCTGGCAACTCCCAACGCGGTAGCTCACGCATGGAGGTAGCTTGAGGAACCTCAACTTCGTACGTCTGGCAGACTGGACTGCGTAGAGGAGGAGGAGCGCTCGCAGGAGGAGGTGTAACCTTCCCTGCCTGAAACTCACGCATTAATACCGCAAGCTGCGACTGCATAGACTGTAGCACAGCCATCTTGGGATCAACAGACGTTGAGGTCTGTTGAGGCAGAGCCTTAACAGAAGTTGAGGTCTGTTGAGGTCTCGCCTTACTTCTCTTAGGAGGCGTGCAGTCACCTGATGACTGCGGCGAGTCAGAGCTTGCCCAATGACTACATCCGGGTTGTGCGGTCTGGACTTTGCGCTTAAGAGGTCTTGAGACCTGAGTCCAGCGTTTTCTCCCCGAAAGTTCTTCTGCAGACGAGGAAAATAAGGGCTCAATCGTCTGAGGGTGGAAGTGACGATCTCTGTAAGATACGCCCGCAACCACCGAGGATACTGCTGTGCGCCGATCAAGGCCTGCCGAACCCTTTTGCCCTTCGACATTGCTTCTCCCCTGGGCTTGGGAGCTTGCAAGAGGTCCCGGACTGGGAGGACGACTGGCACGCACAGAAGTACCCTCACGCACAACACTGACACTGACACTAGCACTCGGCACAGCACTGGCACTACCACTTCCCACCGCACTTTTCACCTTAAGTTCCTTGACGTCGGCCAAGAGGAACTTGTGGTCACTCACTACCGATTCCACTTTGTCACCTAAAGCCTGAATGGCACGCAAAACATCAGACATATCAGGCTGAGCACAAACAGTAGGATCGGGGGTAGCCACTACAGAGGGAGGAAAAGGTTGAGGATCATAGGGTGAGGAATAAAGTGAAGAGCGAGCCGAACTCCTCCTAACTCTCTCTCTCTCTAACTTAGTGG
Source organism: Palaemon carinicauda (assembly GCF_036898095.1). Taxonomy (NCBI): domain Eukaryota; kingdom Metazoa; phylum Arthropoda; class Malacostraca; order Decapoda; family Palaemonidae; genus Palaemon; species Palaemon carinicauda. Next base: position 152,096,518 of record NC_090727.1, on the reverse strand, counting down.
TATACTTGAGGAATCGAACAAATTCAAGTTCCGAAAGTCCGGCGCATTCCTCACATCGATCTTCCAACTGACAGGATTTTCCCCGACAGTTGGAACAAACGGAGTGAGGATCAACCGAGGCCTTCGGAATACGCCTAATACAAGTCCTACATCGTCTATGGGGAGGAGCTTGAGCAAGGTCGGACATCTTGAATCAAAGAACAGTCAAGGGGGGATTCCAAAAAAAGCAAAATATCGTTAAACCATTAATCAAAACTAATCTAAAAGCTATCTAAGCTAAAAGACAAGTATCCTGTATAGCGAAAGCTGAAATCTTAGAGAAATACTTCACCAAAAACCGTGAAAAAGACTCCAAAATTAAGAGCGTATCCATGAATGTCTTGCCGGAAGCACGACAGAGGAAAAATTGAAGTGGTGTCAACAAGAAGTACTATAGTACCTGGCCACAGGTGGCGCTGGTGAGTACACCCCCTTCTTGTATAGTGATCGCTGGCGTATCCCTTCCGTAGAATTCTGTCGGGCAACGGAGTTGACAGCTACATGATTATCGGGTAAGATTAATATTGAAAAACCACATTTTAAAAGGGAAGCAGACACAAGAACACCACCTAGCTAATGTTTCCTACCTAAACTAATATTGGAGCCGTCTCATTACCTATTTACCTACCTGGGGGGGGTGCCCATGCCACCTCCAAACCTCCCTTAGACTACCGTATTCTTAGCTCACCCTGCCCCAATGAACTACATTCACCCCTGGGTCCTTATTACACAATCATTGACACATCCCTGAACAGTGCATGGGTAGTTATGGGACTCGGAGCTCGATAAACAATAACGTGGCTACCTGGCTCAACTTAGTTAAGGGGGTATGGGGTAAGAGGCTCCGTTTATGAATAGAGACTGCCCCAAAGGTTGGTCAGTAATTATTGATAGAGTCCCACCCAACGCTATTACTGCTTGCCAGTACATAGGAACTTGATGTTTTTCTTTTTTCACGAGCGAAGCGAGCACATGGCGGGGCAAAACCCATTAAGGACTCTATTGAAATATTACCGAATCTAATGGTTTTTGCTCTGCCATGAGCTCGCTTCGCTCGCAAAAAAATAAAAACATCAAGCTCCTATGCACTGGAAAGTGAAAATAGCTAGGTGGGACTCTATCAGGTAAAATTATAATCACGGACAGAACATTTGAAACGAAAAAAAAAAAAATAATTTTCCTGTATTAATTAACGTGCTTTCACAGAATTTGACCTTCATTTCAACAGCAAATAAACCAAGGAACCTTTGTATACCAGCGGCCGCTTCCTCACACATTCGTTAAAAATGGACATCAACTAACCTAAACTTTCCCCCTAACCTAACCTACAAGCCGTGTCCTTACCTACTTAACTAATGGGGGGGGGGGGGGGCTAACGGCCCTCTGTGACCCCCCTTACACTGCCGTATTCTAAGTTAGACATAATAATACATACAGGTGGCCGCTATCATACATACACCCCTAAACCAAAAAATCCGTTAAGACCGTCTAAGAACGGAGATATCTTTTAGAAATTTAATGGGTTTCGCTCCGCCGTGCACTTGCAGAAAAAGAAAAGTATCGAGCACCAACGTACTGGCAAGCGAGACACACCGAGCCGCTCAAGTTAACCACACCGATTAATAATTCTTAGATAATTAAGTCTAAATTTACAATGAAAATCTGTAATTATCAAAGAAAAAGGACTTATTCTATAGTAAACACCTGCCGTTGAGTAGAAAATTTTTGCCGTCTGTAACTATAATAAAAAACTATTGAAATATTACCAGTTGGTTCAAGGGTTTTTCGGTTCTTATTGTAACCCATAACCAATACGTTAGAGAGACTAGGGTAAAACTACGATAAATATTTACATACGGTTAAAGGATAAATATTTACCGTAGTTATAGCCTAGTCTCTCTAACGTACTGGTCATGGGGTACAATAAGACCCGAAAACCTAACGTACCAGCCATGGGTTACAATGAGAACCGAAAATCTAACGTACCGGCCATGGGTTACAATGAGAACCGAAAACCACTGGCTATGGGTTACAATAAGACCCGAAAACCTAACGTACCGGCCATGGGTTACAATGAGAACCGAAAACCTAACGTACAGGTTATGAGTTACAATAAGACGCGAAAATCTAACGTACCGGCCATGGGTTACAATGAGAACCGAAAACCACTGGCTATGGGTTACAATAAGACCCGAAAACCTAACGTACTGGTAATGGGCTACAATAAGAACCGAAAAAATCCGTATCCTCGCAGGATATAAAAAAAAGGTCCTGACCTAATTAACGAAATATATTAAGTTAATAAACCTTAAAAATAGAATAAAAATCAAAATTATATGACGAGAGTAAAATAGCCTTGGAAGGGCCACATAAGCCAATCGATTCTGAAATGAACCTTATTTCGAAACATACGACGCCATTTTCTCCTTAATTAAGATAAATAATTAATTAATTGCATCAATTAAATCCATTAATATAATTATACTCACCTAAATGAATAAATTAAGTCATTTGTGTTTCTCTTCTCCACTACGTCAAAAATGTTCTCAGCTGGAGGAAGCTCCAAAAGTAATACCTTATTTTGATTCCTGGTGGAGTTGGATCCTTTAAGGATTGGAGTCCTTAAAGGATTCAATGTCTTTAAGTAGGATTCGATCCTTTATTTAGGATATTTTTAATCCTTCTTCTTCCTTGGTTGAGATGGGAGGTGTGAGCGAAGGGATGGATTGGATATTTTGGATAAATTGTTATATTTTGGGATTTTATCAATATGAATTGTGGATAAATTGTTATATTTTGGGATTTTATCAATATAAATTGTTATATTTTGGGATTTTATCAATATAAATTGGTGGATAAATTGTTATATTTTGTGATTTTATCAATATAAATTGTTATATTTTGTGATTTTATCAATATAAATTGAGGATAAATTGTTATATTTTGTGATTTTATCAATATAAATTGTTATATTTTGGGATTTTATCAATATAAATTGTTATATTTTGTGATTTTATCAATATAAATTGTTATATTTTGTGATTTTATCAATATAAATTGGTGGATAAATTGTTATATTTTGTGATTTTATCAATATGAATTGTTATATTTTGGGATTTTATCAATATAAATTGGTGGATAAATTGTTATATTTTGTGATTTTATCAATATAAATTGTTATATTTTGGGATTTTATCAATATAAATTGTTATATTTTGTGATTTTATCAATATGAATTGTTATATTTTGGGATTTTATCAATATAAATTGGTGGATAAATTGTTATATTTTGTGATTTTATCAATATAAATTGTTATATTTTGGGATTTTATCAATATAAATTGTTATATTTTGTGATTTTATCAATATAAATTGTTATATTTTGTGATTTTATCAATATAAATTGTTATATTTTGGGATTTTATCAATATAAATTGTTATATTTTGGGATTTTATCAATATAAATTGTTATATTTTGTGATTTTATCAATATAAATTGTTATATTTTGTGATTTTATCAATATAAATTGGTGGATAAATTGTTATATTTTGTGATTTTATCAATATGAATTGTTATATTTTGGGATTTTATCAATATAAATTGGTGGATAAATTGTTATATTTTGTGATTTTATCAATATAAATTGTTATATTTTGGGATTTTATCAATATAAATTGTTATATTTTGTGATTTTATCAATATGAATTGTTATATTTTGGGATTTTATCAATATAAATTGGTGGATAAATTGTTATATTTTGTGATTTTATCAATATAAATTGTTATATTTTGGGATTTTATCAATATAAATTGTTATATTTTGTGATTTTATCAATATAAATTGTTATATTTTGTGATTTTATCAATATAAATTGTTATATTTTGGGATTTTATCAATATAAATTGTTATATTTTGGGATTTTATCAATATAAATTGTTATATTTTGTGATTTTATCAATATAAATTGTTATATTTTGTGATTTTATCAATATAAATTGGTGGATAAATTGTTATATTTTGTGATTTTATCAATATGAATTGTTATATTTTGGGATTTTATCAATATAAATTGGTGGATAAATTGTTATATTTTGTGATTTTATCAATATAAATTGTTATATTTTGGGATTTTATCAATATAAATTGTTATATTTTGTGATTTTATCAATATGAATTGTTATATTTTGGGATTTTATCAATATAAATTGGTGGATAAATTGTTATATTTTGTGATTTTATCAATATAAATTGTTATATTTTGGGATTTTATCAATATAAATTGTTATATTTTGTGATTTTATCAATATAAATTGTTATATTTTGTGATTTTATCAATATAAATTGTTATATTTTGTGATTTTATCAATATAAATTGTTATATTTTGGGATTTTATCAATATAAATTGTTATATTTTGGGATTTTATCAATATAAATTGTTATATTTTGTGATTTTATCAATATAAATTGTTATATTTTGTGATTTTATCAATATAAATTGGTGGATAAATTGTTATATTTTGTGATTTTATCAATATGAATTGTTATATTTTGGGATTTTATCAATATAAATTGGTGGATAAATTGTTATATTTTGTGATTTTATCAATATAAATTGTTATATTTTGGGATTTTATCAATATAAATTGTTATATTTTGTGATTTTATCAATATGAATTGTTATATTTTGGGATTTTATCAATATAAATTGGTGGATAAATTGTTATATTTTGTGATTTTATCAATATAAATTGTTATATTTTGGGATTTTATCAATATAAATTGTTATATTTTGTGATTTTATCAATATAAATTGTTATATTTTGTGATTTTATCAATATAAATTGTTATATTTTGGGATTTTATCAATATAAATTGTTATATTTTGTGATTTTATTAATATAAATTGTTATATTTTGGGATTTTATCAATATAAATTGTTATATTTTGGGATTTTATCAATATAAATTGTTATATTTTGGGATTTTATTAATATAAATTGTTATATTTTGGGATTTTATCAATATAAATTGTTATATTTTGTGATTTTATCAATATAAATTGTTATATTTTGTGATTTTATCAATATAAATTGTTATATTTTGGGATTTTATCAATATAAATTGTTATATTTTGGGATTTTATCAATATAAATTGTTATATTTTGGGATTTTATCAATATAAATTGTTATATTTTGTGATTTTATCAATATAAATTGAGGATAAATTGTTATATTTTGTGATTTTATCAATATAAATTGTTATATTTTGGGATTTTATCAATATAAATTGGTGGATAAATTGTTATATTTTGTGATTTTATCAATATAAATTGGTGGATAAATTGTTATATTTTGGGATTTTATCAATATAAATTGTGGATAAATTGTTATATTTTGTGATTTTATCAATATAAATTGTGGATAAATTGTTATATTTTGTGATTTTATCAATATAGATTGATGGATAAATTGTTATATTTTGGGATTTTATCAATGTAAATTGGTATAAAAATTTTCTTCTACTATAAATATGAGACTAGAACAGATATGATTGATTAGATTTGTCTATATAAAAGAGTATTAATATAATTTTTTACCATAAATAAGGGACTAAAACACATATAATTGATTAAAAATTGTAATTTTATCAATATAAAAGCGTATAAAATATTTGTTTTATTATAAATATGAGACTAGAACAGATGTGACTGATTAATATTTGTAATTTTGTCAATATAAAAGAGTATTGATATAATTGTTATCATAAATATGCGACTAAAACACATTTAATTGATTAAAATTTGTAATTTTGTTAATATAAAAGAGTATTATAATTTTTTTTTATCATAATGAAGGGACTAGAACAGATATAATTGATTAAAATCTATAATTTTGTCAATATAAAAGATTAAGATTTTTGTTTTATCATAAACATGGGACTAAAACACACAATTAATTATAAATTGTAATTTTATTTATATAAAAGAGTATCAAAATCTTGTTTTATTATAAATATGACAATAAAGCACATATAATTGATTAAAGATTGTGATTTTGTCAATATTAAAGAGTATTTATCAAAATGTTTCCTCAGAAATATTGGACTAGAAAAAAAGATTATTTATAATTTCAATAACTATTTGACCTTATGATATATAAAAAGGTTTAAGTAAAATCTATGAGGGTTCCAAAATTCTTAAATTTTATCAATATTAAACAGTATCAAAACTTTGTTTTATCATTAATATTAGACTAGAAAAAGATTATTTAGAATTTCAAAAATTATATGACCAGATAAAATATGAAAAAACAGTTTGAGTAAAATTTATAAGGATTCTGAAATGTAAAAAAAAAGATATCTAAACTATATTATTATCATTATTACTAGCTAAACTACAACACTAGTTGAAAAAACAGGATGCTATAAGCCCAAGGGATCCAACGGGGAAAAAATAGCCCAGTGAGAAAGGGGAATAAATAAACCACAAGAGAAGTAGTGAATAATTGAAATAAAATACTTGAAGAACAGTAACATTAAAATAGATCTTTCACATATAAACTATAAAAAACATTTAAAAAGAGGAAGAGAAATAAGATAGATTAGTACTACCTTAAGTGTAGGTTCTAAAGTTTTCTAATATACGGCCCCAAAACTATAAAAAAATCTCCCTTTAGACATTCAAAAGAGTAAATATATTAAGGCTTTCAAGAAACTAAGGACTTTTTTTTGCTGAATGCCTTGGAATGTATAATATAAAAGGATTTTCGATATCTCCTGTAGAGAGTAGGGTTCCCCTGCAGTATAGGACCAGAAAAGCAGCCCTTAAAGTAAATTAAGATATTAATTTAACAACTTTACGATTCGGAAATATTTTAGATTATTAAATCACATAAATAATCAGCAACCGTTAAATTTTAGACATCTATTTTGTCCCATTTTGTAGTGCAAAGTTAAAAGTTGTATGGAATATTTTTAAGATAGAAAATCATTGATAAAAATATCAGTAACTGAAAGATTTTTATTACAGATATTATCAAATTTAGAATTTGTATTTAATTTCATTGTTGTTTTCTGTTGTTAATTTAAATGTGTCATAATAAAGAAAGACACATAGAAAAATTAAGACTAAATCCCTTATACTAACCAAGTTTGTAATATAATATAATCTTAACATATACATTACGAGAACTTAATTGAAAATTGTTAATAAGTACAGTATGGTTAGGAAACCACTACAATGTAATTGTTCAGTGGCTACTTAACTCTTGGTAATGGTAGAAGAGACTCTTTAGCTATGGTAAGCATCTCTTCTAGGAGAAGGACACTCCAAAAATCAAACCATTGTTCTATAGTCTTGGGAAGTGCCATAGCATCTGTACCATGGTCTTCCACTGTCTTGGGTTAGAGTTCTCTTGCTTGAGGATACACTCTGGCATGCTGTTCTATCTTATTTCTCTTTCTCTTGTTTTTTTTTTCTAAAGACTTTATAGTTTATTCATGAAACATCCATTTTAATGTTGTTACTTTTTCTTAAGATATCTTATTTTAGTTGTTCTCTACTTCTCTTGTAGTTTATTTATTTCCTTGTTTCCTTTCCTCACTGGACCATTTTTCCCGTTGGAGGTTGTAAAAATAATAATAATAATAATAATAATAATAATAATAATAATAATAATAATAATAATAATAATAATAATAATAATAATAATGATAATAATAATAATAATAATAATAATGATTATTATTATTATTATTATTATTATTATTATTATTATTATTATTATTATTATTATTATTATTATTATTATTATTATTATTATCATTAGTATTATTATTATTATTATTATTATTATTATTATTATTATTATTATTATTATTATTATTATTATTTTCTTTTCTACATTTTCAATATGGTCTAGATAACGATTTCTATGAATCAAATAATTTTATACTTCATCTTCATGATAATATACATTGCATATAATTATTTTAGGGTTTATTTTCCCAATGCTTCATCTCTGATCTTTTCCTTATCAAAGTTTACAACATTTCTATATGAAGTTGACCTCGTATTAAGAATTGATATGTTCTTAAGTGCATGCTCAATATTTCCTGACATTGATTTAATTACTAGTAATTTTTTTCATAGTTATTAAAACTTCATCCTTTGATAACTTGATGAGTCATTGAACATATGTTAAACTTTATTCTGGCTTTCATAGGCAATTAGTGTAATTTAATTAATCTAGGAGTAGTTCTTCCTCAGGGTGGGACACATTTTATCAGTCTTACTCCTCCTTTTATTATGTTTTGTAATTGCTTAAATTGCAATTTGGGTAGATTGCAGTGATCATAAGACTCTTGACAGAATAATCATCCATATACTTCTCAACAAAATCAATTATTCTAAAGTTATATAAAGAGATTCTTACATCATTTATTTGAGCAATTATAGATAAATTACAGTCAAGTGATGAACGTAGGCTATAAACTCCATTAGAAGCACAGCTTATATACTTCTGTCTATAAATTTCTTTGCCTGTCTAATATATAGGCAAACTTCATTAATTAGTTATTCTAATTTCCTGGATTCTATGTGTATACTGCTTATAAATTTCTTCAATTATCTTAGATAAACAAAGTCTCTGATTCTAATTTATGTATCTATGATATTAATTTAAGTCTATCATAATTAATATTGTCTTCATTACTATGTCAGCTTCCCTAGTGTTAAATTCACCTATAGATAGAAGAAAAACTGAAATAAAACTAAGAGTCAAATCTAAATTTCTTCAATTATCTGTAGATAAACAAAGCCTCTGATTTTCAATCATGTTTTTATAATTTTAATTAAATTCTATCATATTTAATCTTATATTCATTACTATGACAGCTTCCTTAGTGTTAAATTCACTTATAGATAGAAGAAAAACTGAAATGAAAAGAAAAGTTAAATCTAAATTTCTTCAATTATCTAGAAATAAACAAAGCCTCTGATTTTCATTGATGTTTATATAATTCTAATTAAATTATATCATATTCAATCTTATATTCATTACTATGACAGCTTCCTTAGTGTTAAATTCACTTATAGATAAAAGAAAAACTGAAATGAAAAGAAGATATAAATCTAAATTTCTTCAATTATCTGTAGATAAACAAAGCCTCTGACTTTCATTGATGTTTCTATAATTCTAATTAAATTCTATCATATTTAATCTTATATTAATTACTCTAACAGCTTCCTTAGTGTTTTATTCACCTATAGATAGAAGAAAAACTGAAATAAAACTAAGAGTTAAATCTAAATTTCTTCAATTATCTACATATAAACAAAGCCTCTGACTTTCATTCATGTTTCTATAATTCTAATTAAATTCTATCATATTTAATATTATATTAATTACTCTAACAGCTTCCTTAGTGTTAAATTCACCTATAGATAGAAGAAAAACTGAAATGAAAAGAAGAGTTAAATCTAAATTTCTTCAATTATCTGTAGATAAACAAAGCCTCTGACTTTCATTCATGTTTATATAATTCTAATTAAATTCTATCATATTTAACCTTATATTCATTACTATGACAGCTTCCTTAGTGTTGAATTCACCTATAGATAGAAGAAAAACTGAAATGAAAAGAAGAGTTAAATCTAAATTTCTTCAATTATCTGTAGATAAACAAAGCCTCTGACTTTCATTCATGTTTATATAATTCTAATTAAATTCTATCATATTTAACCTTATATTCATTACTATGACAGCTTCCTTAGTGTTGAATTCACCTATAGATAGAAGAAAAACTGAAATGAAAAGAAGAGTTAAATCTAAATTTCTTCAATTATCTGTAGATAAACAAAGCCTCTGACTTTCATTCATGTTTATATAATTCTAATTAAATTCTATCATATTTAACCTTATATTCATTACTATGACAGCTTCCTTAGTGTTGAATTCACCTATAGATAGAAGAAAAACTGAAATGAAAAGAAAAGTTAAATCTAAATTTCTTCAATTATCTACAAATAAACAAAGCCTCTGACTTTCATTCATGTTTCTATAATTCTAATTAAATTCTATCATATTTAATCTTATATTCATTACTATGACAGCTTCGTTAGTGTTTTATTCACCTATAGATAGAAGAAAAACTGAAATGAAAAGAAAAGTTAAATCTAAATTTCTTCAATTATCTGTAGATAAACAAAGCCTCTGACTTTCATTCATGTTTCTATAATTCTAATTAAATTCTATCATATTAAATCTTATATTAATTACTATGACAGCTTCTTTACTGTTAAATTCACCTATAGATAGAAGAAAAACTGAAATGAAAAGAAGAGTTAAATCTAAATTTCTTCAATTATCTGTAGATAAACAAAGCCTCTGACTTTCATTCATGTTTATATAATTCTAATTAAATTCTATCATATTTAATCTTATATTCATTACTATGACAGCTTCCTTAGTGTTAAATTTACCTGTATATAGAAGAAAAACTGAAATGAAAAGAAAAGTTAAATCTAAATTTCTTCAATTATCTACATATAAACAAAGCCTCTGATTTTCATTCATGTTTCTATAATTCTAATTAAATTCTATCATATTTAATATTATATTAATTACTATGGCAGCTTCCTTAGTGTTAAATTTACCTATAGATAGAAGAAAAACTGAAATAAAACTAAGAGTCAAATCTAAATTTCTTCAATTATCTACAAATAAACAAAGCCTCTGACTTTCATTCATGTTTATATAATTCTAATTAAATTCTATCATATTTAATATTATATTAATTACTCTAACAGCTTCTTTAGTGTTTTATTCACCTATAGATAAAAGAAAAACTGAAATAAAAAGAAGTCCACACTGAAGTCCAAGTGGAAATTACTAAATAATCAAGAAGAATTTGACAAGACAGAATGTAAACAAACCAGAATGTAAACAAACCACCTACTTCAGACAGTGACCTGAAAAAAGTTTCCTTATTTACGCTGTTTATAAAAATTCTTTGATATATATCTATACGTATCTTGTGTAATTATATTGGTAAGTTTGTGTTATAAACTCTCAAGCCTTTATGGTGTTAATTAATTGTTTATTTGGCTGAATAGATAGGTTTATAGTTGTGTACAGACCCAAATTGATTGGTTTTATAGGCAAGTTTTTGATAGAGGATTTCCCCGTCCAGAATACAGGGCCAAATGGGTCATGGTAAATTTTTACAAGCACTTACCAGGCCATAGGCGATATTTGCCATTACAAACAACATCAGCTACACATTTCAGTCACTTTTTCTTCTATGCACTTTTCGGCGGAAATGCATAATTAACGAGTTATTCAATATCTTATTTTTAATATTTGTTAAAAAATGGACAAGTCATTCGACATGTTGACTCCACAGCAAATATTGTCATCTGAGCCTCTTTGCACCCTCGCATACCCATAAGTAAGTAGTCCAATATATACTAATATTTTCCTCAGCCAATTTTTTTTATTTGTTTCATTTGTATGCATGTCTTTTACATATTGTAATTAATATTTTGTTATTTTGTTATTTAGTTTACGTTAAATCACTTAGAAAAACGTTATTGTGGTTTTCCCCCCCCTTTCTAAGGCATTTTTGGTCCGGGACACAAGCGTTAGCGGTTGAAAAGCATTTTTTTCGTGCATCCTCTCAGGCATTTTATTTTTCTCCTCTCGTTTTTCATGTTTGTATGCATGTATTTTAAACATTTTACTTAATATTTTGTTGTACCAAAATGGGTTAGCGTATTTCTCTGTACTAGTTTACGTTGAAGCACCTAGAAAAACGTTATATTAATTTTTTTTAGTTTTTTCTCCTCTTTGGAGGCATTTTGGGTGCGAGACACACACATTTCCGGTATGGCGCGCATTAATCTTCTGCACATTCGTTACAGTTCAAATTTTAGTTTGCGATGGCAACCGTCGAAGTCAGTTGTGTGGGCTGTAGTCTTGACTATTTTAAGTGTATCAATACCTTTTATTCGAAAAACAGCGAAATCATAATTTTTTTACAAGGACACGGTGCTTTACCTGTGGCAGTGAAGTGCCCCCATTGTGATATTCTTTGCAGTTATAATAGTAATACGCACCTGTTTTTCTGTCGACGTCGTAGGAAAGCTCCCAAGAAAAAAGCTAGTGTTCAGTGTACATACACCGTTTCTTTGTTCAAGGGTACATTCTTAGATAATGCACATGTGAAACCTTGGGAAGTGGCTCTTTTTGTGAATCATTTTTTAAGCAAACATTGGGATCACTCTACCATCATAGACTGTTTACATTGGTCGAGCAGAACAAGTGTGGATTGGCGAAGCTTTTGTTCGGAAGTAACCGAAAAGTGGTTTTCAGAACAATCCCCGGTGGGTGGTCAAGACATCGTCGTGGAAATTGACGAAACACTAATTGTACGTAGAAAATATAATCGTGGTAGACAATTAAATCAAGTGTGGTTGTTTGGAGGAATTGAGCGTGTGTCCAAAAAAAAATTTATCATTCCGTTACATCACGAAGGGCAAGACAGAAGTGCTGAGACCCTTATCCCATTAATTAAAAAGTATATCTTGCCAGGCTCTATTGTAATTAGTGATGGTTGGGCAGCGTATCGAAATGTAGGAAATGAGGGATATACCCACAAAGTGATAAACCATAGTGAGGAGTTTGTCCAAGGGACAGACCCAAGTGTGCACACGCAAAACATTGAAAGACTTTGGAGAGACGTCAAGGAGTGGTCCAAACGACCGGGGAATCGATCTGAATATCTGGAACAATATTTGGCCAGATATTTATTTATTTCACGTTACAATCACGATCAGTGTTACCATCATTTTTGGCTGCAAGTTGGTCAGCTTTACAGACCACATGGTGACCGTGCACGACCCATTGCTGAACAACCTGAAGCAGATAACCCAGTATCAGACTCTGATTCAGACTCATAAGGTAAATACATAATTTTTTCCTGTGACGAGCTAGGTTAGGCACAGTGACCGCTTAGGTTAGGGGCAGTGACCGCCTAGGTTAGGGGCAGTGACCGCCTAGGTTAGGGACAGTGACCGCCTAGGTTAGGGGCAGTGACCGCCTAGGTTAGGGGCAGTGACAGGTTAGGTTAGGTTAGGTTAGGATAGGTTAGGTTAGGTTTCTTTAGTTATCAATGGCAAGAAAATATGTTTTTCTAGTTGATTTTGATGTGTTTTGCAGGAATTTCACCTTCATATTTGTCGAAAATACACAGTTTTTGTCACACACCATTTGGGGTGTGGGATAAAAACGGGTGATTTCCGCCAAAAATGAAGGTGAAATTCGTGCAAAACACATCAAAATCTACTGGTAAAACATATTTTCTGGCCCCTAGGCCCTGGTAAGTCATAGTAAAAATTTACCTATTCAATTTCCTTTGTAGGGATAAAAATTCTAGCCCTCCCCATTCAGTGTAATGCGTACCGTAGCAGGTAAAATTGTATAGTACAATATTCAGTTATAGTTTACTGTAGCACAATAATCACAAACTAATGTTGGTACGTGTGTAGAAAGTTGGGTCATTAGGTCTGCTGCTCGCACAGGAAACGAGACTCCTTCCTATCCGCGTCGTTGCCACCCATTTTAGTAATTGCATTTACGAGTATTATTTACGCACCGGTCTCCGCTCTGCTGTGACCCGCTTCGCACGCAGTTGAACATTATTCCATTGTTTCTCTGTTTTGGCAAGCAGTATATGTTGCGCTTTGTACGTAATCCCAGTCGACGAGAATCTTTGGTGGTGTATGTATGATAGCGGCCGCCTGTATGTATCATTGTCTAACTTAGAATACGGCAGTGGAAGGGCGGTTAGGTAAGTAGGTAAGGACACGGCTTGTAGGTTAGGTTAAGGGGGAAAATTTAGGTTTGTTTTTGATGTCCATTTTTCATCCACACGGGAGAAACTGGCCACTGATATACAAAGACTCCAATCTGTGATTTTCCCCTTCAATCTATTTTAAGTATTATTTCATAGTGCATCTATTGAAGGTTTCTCTCAATAACGAGGCCTGTTCTCCTGTATTTTGTAGACCTTTGTATAAGTTGTTGTCGTGGTACACCCATCTAATGTGGTAGTATCTCTACAAACTCCCTCTCTCTTATTGCGTGTGTACTGTAATTCAACAAATTTCCAGGACTGACCAAAAATGGCGACTGCAGCTCCGACATCAGACGAGAAAGAGAACAGCCCTGGTGCCGAAGAGGAAGAGGTATCTGAAGAGGAGGATTCCGAGGAAGAGGAGGAACCCAAGCTGAAATACGAGAGGATATCCGGCGATCTCCGAGAAATTCTGAAGAGAGATGGAGCCTCTTGTATTGCTGCTAATTCTAAGGTGATGAATAATGATTTTCTATGGTTTTCAAAGGTTGAGTCCTTTAAATTACACTGCCCACTTAAACCACCCTGTAGGTCGTAGGTCAAAGGTTAGAGCGAAGGTAGCGCTACATATCAGATGGGCAGGCCTTAAGTCGGCTATGTTTACCTCATTAAAAAGCTTGATATCCGTTCCTGTCACAATTATTAATGGGCTCAGGTTTGTACATTTAGGAAATATAAAAATTGATAAAATTTTTTCTAATTTTTTTTGTTGGCTTTCCCATGTTTGCTGTCTACTTTTGTTGTATCCTAATAAAGCATGTTTTGCGGGATAATAGCTTTTCTTCAGGTGCCCAATTACCTATGGATATAATATTTTGAACCCTTCCCATCAGAAATGTAGTCTCCAGGTAATATCTAACAGCTATAGCCACTATACTTGATGTGTATAAGATGATTTTATACAAATAAATAGTGATAAATGGACAGAAAATATTTATATTTTCTTTCTCTCCATTAGGGTATTCTGGCTACATATGGTAAAATAACTGTATGGTACTTTATCGAATGCAGTGTCTTATGAAGTACAGTAATACTGTAGAAAATACCTTAAAGAAATATAAATCAACATGATTAATAACAGTATTTTAGATTTTTTCTGTATGGTCAACCGTAAATAACAAGGTATGAATGAATTATAGCTCTGTGTATGATGTACTAGATAAGCATAATGTGTTGTTACAATTACCTGTAATTTTTCTCCCTCTTTCACAGCTGATGATTATTGGTACCAACTGGGGACGAATTCATGTCCTCGATCACCTCGGCAACAAGGTCAAGGGGTTCCACCCCCACTCAGGTCCCGTGACTATGATCGACATGGACGACAATGGAGATTACGTAGCTTCATGTTCTCATGATCGCAAGGTATGTAGGAGGCGTTCTGTCTGTTGTTATTTCACATTTCAAAGGGAAAGATGGGAGGTGGAGTTTCAATTAAGCAAATCAGAAAAGGTTATTGTCATAACACAGGTCTTCCTTTATCCCCTTTCTTACGGCTCTATGTCAGAATGCCAGAGAACTTCAAATCATTACAGCTCTACGTCCTGCCGAGTCCGTTTGTTTCTACATAAATTCAAGTTTCTGGGATTCTCGTCTGGTTGTTTTTATATTTTTCTTTTTGATAAATGTTACAGGTTGTAGTCCAGGGTCTGTACACGCTCGAGAATTCTCACAATCTGACGATGGAATCACCCGTACGTAGCGTTGCTTTGGATCCAGGCTACCACAAACCACGTTCGGGACGGCGATTCGTTGTTGGTATGTTATACCCATATTTAAAGGATACACAGGTTCTTTTACAGTTAGGAAAAATAAAAAATTGTTAGAATTTATGGTAGTATAAAGCACTGGCTTTTAGTAGTGTTTTGCTTGTAGGCTGAGAAATGATTCTTTTCTTTTGTGTTAAATTCATTGCAATTGAAGTATGCTTCTATCTTTTTCTATCGAAACTTGGAAAACTTTATAGATTTGTGTATATATTTCCTTTTCAAATACAGTTGTTGCAGAGTTCAGTGAATATAGAAATAATGTAGAAATTCAGAAGTTAATGCTTATGTGATTTAAAGGCAAAATCAAAAGTATAGTACAGTACATGTATCTGAGATTAATGATTTTGGTTGGATTTATGTTTGTAAGTCAAGGACTTTCTTGTATTTATTTTTTCCCTGTGATTAAATTCTGTAAAAGTGTGTGAATGCTTTTAGACAGCTGATGAATGTTTATGTCGATACTGCAAATATCGTTCTAAAATATTGATTCTCTTTTTATTGCTGAACTCCAGTTGCTAGAAGAACACTTACTACAATGAGTCTTCCCTAATATTTATTTTGCTTACGTGTTTCAAGAAATATGAATATTAAGTACTGGTACCCTATTTGAATGATAGAGTTTATGTATGGACTTTTTTTTAAATGATGGTCAATGAATATCATGGTTAAATAAGGTAAACAAAAAGGTAGGATAGGTATAGAATGTCTGATTTCAAATGAATCTCAAATTTGTCTCAGGGACCAATAAGGTGACCCTGTACGAGAAGGTAATGTTTGGCCAATTGAAGTCGACTGTGCTGAGCGAGGGAAGTGGCCCTGCCCGGGCCATGAAGTGGTGCGGCCAGTTCCTAGCCTGGGCCACCGACTCCGGCGTGCGAGTCATGGAAATTAACACGAGAACGGTCATCACTCTCATCAAGCGAGATCATAGTCTAGCGTAAGTGAACCGCTTCGTTTTACATTTTATTCGTCAGGAAATAATCTTCAGACTCTTTCAGGGAATAACTTTATTGTTAAGACCACATAATCTTTTAATTTATTTGATTCAATGAGCATATTTGTATACTGTCTTACTTTGATTTTATAATCCAAGAAAAGATTTATTGAATCTTTTCTATTTGAATAGATATACAACTTTCCAATTTGACTAACTTTTGTGTCTTTATCCAGGTTACCCTGTGATCAGTACCCACCACACCTTTGTTGGCCCGATTCGCGAACGTTAATCGTCGGGTGGGGAGACTCTGTGAAGGTGTGTCGCGTGAGAGAACGAGCAAGTCCCCTTTCTAAAGTCTCCCCAGGATTGGTTGATCTTCCGCCGTATTATCTAGAGATTGGTACGTATGCTCTCGACCCATTTACGATTGAACGGGATCTTGCACTCATGAGAAACGTGTTGAAGAGATGATGCAATCTCCCACAGAATTCTTAGAAATCATGGAAATGAACCATTATAGTAATTTACTGATGAAATTAAATGAGGAAGAATAAAGAATTAACAAAAGATGAATAACAGTAATGGTAATGTTAATAAGAGTAAAAAATAATTTCTGAATCAGAGACTTCAACTGTGAAAGTTATAAGACTTCATTAAAAATCAATCTTATATATTTTGCTATAGTGTACATCAAATTGTATATCATTTTAAAAGAAAGCAAGTTTTCTTGAATATTTTTAGATATTTCAGTTAAACATATTTTAGTCTTTCACTTACTTTAGAATGATATATCTTTTTCCAATCTTCAAATGGTGAATAACAACTGAACTTTTGATAATCTGAGCATTCAGCAACAAACCCTAAAGTGGTGTAGTGAGAATATTCAAGCGTCTGAAAAATAATGAACGACTATAAATGGCCGATTCAGGTTGGGCAAGAAAATGATCCCAAAGGTTTTCATGGCCTTTCAGATATTATTTAGCAATTGACAATGCAGTGCATGATATCTTGGGTACCAATCTCCATTTCCACCACCAATATGATGATTCTTTGGTTGGAAGGAGGTTATGTTATACCCCCTGTGTGTGTGTTTGTTTGTGAACAGCTTCCTGGTCACAATTTTAATCGTAGAGTAATGAAGTTTGCAGGGATTAATTGTTATGTAAAAAGCTGGAGTTCATTAAATTTTGGAAGGTCAAGGTCAAGGTCACGACCAAGCAAAATGTCCAATTCACGTAATCAGCCGTAAGTATGGACATTGTTGTCACAGAGACTTCAAACTTGGTTCATATTTGAGTGTATGAAAATCCACGCTATTTAATACATGTTAAGGCCAAAGGTCAAGGCTAAGGTTGAGCAAAAGGTCAAGAAATAAGCTACTGCAGTGGCAGTCTGCTCTCTATTTAGTGCCCCTCTGGTTTTAACTAATGTCATCACCGTTTCAGTTTACATGTTCACAACTGACTTCTACGTCTGCGGAATCGGACCCCTGGATGAACACGTGGTTGTTTTGGCCTACAACAAACAGACAGACCTCTCTCTAGCCAGCCTAGGAGTGGACTCCCGGAGACCTCAGATGCGAGTCTTGGAACCCCTCCAAGGAACCTTTGAAGAGATCTCGAAGGATGTGCTTGGAATCAGGTGCTATCAAGAATATAAGCCTGCTAATTATCATTTAGGTACGGAACATTGCTTCATCATCATTAGTATGCTTATCTTAAATTTCCCATTTACAGGAATCATACCTGAAGACTTGGAAAAGAAATGTATTCAATGAATTGTTCGATAGTTTTACTTTTATACATGCATACATATACCAATGCACTTCCCCAATTTTGGGGGGTCGCCGACATCAAACAAATGAAACAGAAAAGGGGACCTCTCCTCTCTATGTTCCTCCCAGCCTGACAAGGGACTCAACCGAGTTCGGCTGGTATTTACTTTTATTGTCGTCTTTATTATGAAATATACCTTTTAATTGTAAATAAATTGAAAGTAATTTACACATTTCTCCCTATTATTTTCTAGTATAAAGCTACTTTAAAGTCAAAAGCAACTTAACGTAAAATTATTTAATGTATGGAATAGACGTGAACTGAGAACGAACAATTTTTTAATGTATGAAAATTTTTAATTGTGTACTTCCAGTAAGTCTCGTAGAAGACCGACAGTTTTACATAGTCTGCCCCCAAGATGTTGTCGTTGCAAAGCCGCGCAGCTCCGACGACCGCATCGAGTGGCTTCTGGAGCACGAGAAATTTGCTGATGCTCTAGAGGTAAGATTGTTTTGATTGGGTGCTTTGCTTTCATGAAGATATACTGACATGTATCAACCCAAAAGATTACTGTAATCAGAGGAATTATAGCTCTCGTGAATGGAAAGTAGTTAGTGCCTGTAGTTTGTTCAGACCTTTAGTAAGAGTATAGCAGATAGGGGGCCCACCCAGCAAAGAGCATAACCTTCACTTTGTCTTTGGCTGCTGGACAGTACACAAGTACTTCTCAACTTCTTCATCAGACTGTTTCAGTCATTAAGTCTCTTACGTTTTCCTTCAGAATGAATGAATGGACTTGAAGGCAATTGTGTTCATGTCAGTTTGTATTTTTTCTAACCATACAAATCAGACCTTTAACTTAGACTGCATTCTTCCTCTTCTCCTTCTTCCCCAAAGTTATCCCTACATTAAGAGCTCGGTTGCCTGATACGCCTTCTCCAATGTCTTCTATCAAAGGCATCCTCTTCCACCAAACCTTTTCTCTCCATATCATCCTTCACCTTATATCACCATCTAATTTTCTGCCTCCCTCTCGATCTTCTCCTAAAAGGTTCCTCCCAAGCCTCACTCCCTCTCCACTCTCCATCCTCAACATGTTCCCATGCTATCTCAATCGTGACACTCTTATCACCTCTGTAATCTATACTATGTCTGCGACTCTTCTTATTTCACCATTTTCCAATCTGTCAAGCAGTGATACTCCCACTGCCCTCCTCAACCACCCATAAATCCTAGGTCAAAGTAGGGGTTACCCTACTTGGTAGGTGGGCAGGGGCTACCTTCCAGCTATTACTACCATCTCGTTGAAAGTTTAAATGGCCATTTCAGCTTTGATTAAGTCGTACTTGCTATTAATGGTTAAGAAAAATACAAATTACTCAACAATTTTTTTGCCAGATTTTAAAATAAAAATTCTCTCAACAGTTGGTGGAGACGTGTCGAGAAGTAAGTCGCTACAATGTCCTGACAATAGGCCGCATGTATTTAGACCACCTGATGGTCCACGGTAATTACCAGGAAGCGGCTAGATTATGCACTCGAATATTAGGTAAGTTTGACTGCTCGGTATTTTAGGATTAAGAAATTTCCACTCTTGCAACAGAGGTGTTTTCTTATGGTATAAACATTCAGTTTAATAAAAGGCATAAATTACCTGAAAAGGAATTTTTTTTTTGGTAGGTTCCGACAAGGCATTATGGGAAGAGGCAGTTGTTCGTTTTAATCGGGTGCGGCAACTGCGAGTGCTCAGTCCTCACTTGCCCCTGGGTCAGGGCGTGAACCTCGACCCTGTGGTGTACCAGTCGGTGCTTCAAGATTTGCTTCAGACAGACCATGCTGTAATGTTTTACATTTTTATCTTGGTTTTGCTGTGAATATGAGATTGAATTTGTGCATATTTCATGTCTTATATTAATATATCATTATTTAATCTTTCCAATTTTTAAAGAACATTAGTTAATTGATTTTTAACAGCTAACCCTTTTACCCCCAAAGGACGTACTGGTACGTTTCACAAAAGCCATCCCTTTACCCCCATGGACGTACCGGTACGTTCTTGCAAAAAAATGCTATAAAATTTTTTTTTTTTTCATATTTTTGATAATTTTTTGAGAAAATTCAGGCATTTTCCAAGAGAATGAGACCAACCTGACCTCTCTATGTCAAAATTTAAGGCTGTTAGAGCAATTTAAAAAAAATATACTGCAAAATGTGCTGGGAAAAAGATAACCCCCTGGGGGTTAAGGGTTGGAAATTTCAAAATAGCCTGGGGGTAAAAGGGTTAATTGTTAAATCAACATTATCATAACACTCAGTATACAAGAAAGTATTCGTGAAAATTTTTATAGTTTCAGTCTTTTTGATGTCAAATAGAAGCCCGTTTAAGCCTTCAACTTCTTCTTGAAAGCCTTTATAGCTTCAGTCCTTGTGAATTGAAGTAGGAGCCAATTATTAAGTCTTGGTACTACATATTTGAAAGCTCTATAGCAATATATAAATCTTTTTACTAGCTTCAAAACACTGCATGGCTGAAATCAACAAAGTTCTTAGCTTTTTAATTTGAATCTCATTTCTTCATGTTACCAAATTATGATTGAATTTTAATGGTCTTATCTTATAGGGTTTTCTTCAAGTTGTGCAAGACTGGCCCGGGCACCTCTACAATGTGTCGTTTGTGATTAACCTCGTCCTGGAGACGCTGTCGCGAAACACGAACAATCGTGTTTTGCTTCAGTCCCTGGCGCATTTGTATTCGAATATCGATAAGCATGACAAAGCCTTGGCTATCTATCTCAAGTAAGGAGTTGTTTGATTATTATTATTATTATTATTATTATTATTATTATTATTATTATTATTATTATTATTATTATTATTATTATTAGCTAAGCTACAACCCTAGTTAGAAAAGCAAGATGCTATAAGCCCAAGGTTTCCAATAGGGAAAAATAGCCTGGTGAGGAAAGGAAATAAGGAAATAAATAAATGATATGAGAAAAAATTAACAATAAAATATTTTAAAAACAGTAACATCATCAAAACAGATATGTTGTATATAAACTATAAAAAGACTTATGTCAGCCTGTTCAACATAAAAACATTTGCTGCCACTTTGAACTTATGAAGTTCTACCGATTCAACTACCCAATTAGGAAGATCATTCCACAACTTAGTCACAGCTGGGATAAAACTTTTTGATTAGAACATTGTAAAGGTTCAACATATTGTCGCCAATATTACAATAATTCTTTAAAGTTCTGAACTAGAGGGTTGGAAGACCATTGTCCTGATCTATACAAAGATTTTATAACCAGTATCATACGATTATACATTATCCCTATTAATGAATTGGCAAGAGAAAGAGAGAGAGAGCGAGTGAGTGAGTTTGGGGTGGTACATGATAACACTAACTTAAGTATAAAGTATCCATGCTGTAGTGAAATAAAAGTACATGATACCTGTTAAGTTAGACAATGATCAATGATAGTATTCTAGTAAAGACATTGTTTACAAATGATGGGTGGTTATTCTTTTGTTTTCCCATACATATCAAAAGGAGAATGAAAAGTTACAAGAAAACATATAATGTATAGGTAACTTTGTAATTAATGGACAATTCTATTTTTATCTGTTTTCCAATTCCTTTCTTCCGTCTTGTTGCCCAACCTCATTTTTAACTTTGACTTCATATTGCAATTGTAAAGTTTAATTAAATCCAGTTGCTAATTGGCTCTAAATGGCCTGCCCCCTTCGTCCTAGTGTTGGGCCATATAGCCCAAATTATGTAAATGAAGTAAATAAAAACTCTGTTAGCCATATATGTTGTGATAACAATTCATATTAGTCTGATGTGACATTTGTTACCTCCACAAATAAAGTTGGAAGGAGGTTATGTTTTACCCCCTGTTTGTGTGTGTGTTTATTTGTGAACAGCTTCCTGGCCACTATTTTAATCGTAGATTGTGAACGACTTCCTGGCCACAATTTTAATCGTAGAGTAATGAAACTTGCAAGGGAATAACTGTTATGTTAAAAGCTGGAAGTGATTAAATTTTGGAAGGTCAAGGTCA
This sequence comes from Palaemon carinicauda, assembly GCF_036898095.1. Lineage (NCBI taxonomy): Eukaryota > Metazoa > Arthropoda > Malacostraca > Decapoda > Palaemonidae > Palaemon > Palaemon carinicauda. Next base: position 152,074,011 of record NC_090727.1, on the reverse strand, counting down.
TGGTCAAGCAAAATGTCCAATGCACATAATCATACATAAGTTTGGACATCATTGTCACAGGGACTTCAAACTTGGTTCATATTTGAGCGTATGATAATCCACGCCAATTGATACTTGGTAAGGTCAGAGGTCAAGGTCGAGCAAAAGGTTGGGAGATAAGCTTCCGCGGTGGAGTTCTGTGCTCCACTGTATGCTCCTCTAGTTTTATAAGTTATTATTCTAATATGTTGAGGACTGAACTTTTCCCAGATGAATTTATGTCTATCAGTGCCTTTACAAAGTAATTAAAATAATGAAAGGTATTAATGCTGTCTGTGGATCATTTTGCAGATTGAAGCACAAAGACGTGTTCCACCTGATAGGCCGGCACAATTTGTACGGCTGCGTGTCAAAACACGTGATGGAACTCATGTCTTTGGACATCAATTCGACGCTTGACATCTGCATCCAACAAGTGGATGTCATTGAGCCCAAGAATGTTGTGCATGCTCTAACTGGCAACGACTATTTCTTGTATAAGGTTAGTGTTAACAAATACTTTTGAGTCTTTTATGTTTACTTTCGGTTAGTATGAAGGATTATTTTGATATCTAAGAAGAAATGAGTAAGGGCAAGTTTGGGTTAAGTGATGAGTAATTGAAGTAAATATAGCTTTCAAATTTCTGTTTTGTTCATGACTGTAGGACTCTATATATTGAAGACATGAAACATATAGTTTTTATCTCATATTTTACCTCATAGTCCAACTGCTTGTTTTTCCCCCAGCTATACCTTGGCTCTAAATGACCTCCCTTGTCCTGACCCCAAGTCATTTGACCAAAATTACTTAAATCCAAAATAATTTTATCTTGAATAAACTCATTTTTTAATCACATTAAAGCCTCCAATAAATGCTAATAGATTTAGCTGAGAAATTTTAAGAGAAATTAACATTAATGTAAGTTTTCATCCCGCTGAGAAGTATCTGGAGGCCTTGTACGAACAAAAACGTGAGGAGAGCCAGCCTTTCCATGGCCAGCTGCTTGCCTTGTATGCCGATCAAGACCGGAGCAAACTCTTACCGATGCTGCTGACTTCTGGATCGTACGACCTCAGCCACGCGCTGGACGTCTGCCGGTCTCGCTGTCTCACGGCCGAAACCATTCATCTTTTGAGTAAGTGACTCTGCTTTTGTCTGTTGCCTGTTCTTACCCCTGTCGTAGGGACTTCGAGCAATGCAAAGAAAATCTGTCGTTCTTTCTTCTTTCAAAAGGTGCATTGCTTTAATTTTTTCCTTAGATTTCTTTCATATTCAGATTTATTTGTTTTTACAGGAATAAATACTATTGTCCTTTATTAGAAGTATGATTTCAGCCAGCCTAAAATGGCTGTTAAGAATTTAACAGGGTAGCTATAACTATGTGATATTATAGAAGGATATATCTAAATATGAAACAAACGCATTCAGCATATTGAGAATTTATTTTCATTGTAAAGTAGCTTAATCAAAGTACTTTGACAGATAGAGAGTATGTCCTTGAATGAGACTAATTGAGCTTGAAGTACATGTACTGTACTGAAAATGCATTGAAAGGGAGAGTGTTAAAAATTTGGTATGACTTCAGATCATATATCCAAGTATGTACTATGACGTCACTCTATAAACAGTACAGTACCTGTATTCCAGTACATAGTATGATATCTTCAAATTTGTATTTAAACGGAACAATTTTTAATTGTGTTTTTGATAAAACACTACTATAACCTTCTACCAATGATTTTGTATACTGTTTTAAAAGCCAGCAATGAAGTGAAAATAATTAAAAATAGAATAAATTCAGAATTATTTGCCTACAATAGATTGTATATTAGTCTGAGTGATACCAACTTTGGAAGGTTTTAGACTTAACGAGGTTTTACTGTAAAAATAAAAACGTTGGACATCGAGGTAGAAAAATGAAAGGGAACAGACAAGAGGGAAAAAGTATCAAAGCAAAAAGACTGTTCAGAAATGTACTTGCTACAATTTCTTTCAACTGTGGATGCTAGGAAAACCACAGCAAATCCAGACTCGTGCTACTTAAAAGTATCTTCTCCGCGACAACAGGTCGAATGGGCAACAGCGTGGAGTCGCTGAGGCTAATATTAGAAGAGGAACAGGATATTCACTGGGCCATAAAACTCTGCAAGGAACACGATGACGCCGACCTGTGGAATCGACTCATCGAGCACTCTTTAGATAAGCCTGGTGAGTTTCTACAGCCCGGAGCAGTGACTCTCACAAACTTTATTTGTACTTACGACTTTTGAAATTTTCTAGAAGTATGAAAGTGAAATATTGTAACAAAAATTTTATTTTGAATTATAATTGGTAGTAAACTTGAGAAAGAACTTGCATTGAATTTCTTAGAAATATGAAAGTGAAATATTATAAAGAAACTTTTTTTTATGAATTATAAATAATGAACTTGAAAAAGAATTTACATGAAAATTATTAACTATGTAAAAAATATTCTATTATTGAAACTTTATTTTGCAGAATACATTAGAGAGCTCTTGAATAATATTGGAACTCATATCGATCCAATCATGATCATTCGACGGATACCGAAAGGTTTGGAAATCCCCGGACTTAGAGATGCCCTGGTTAGGATTCTTCATGATTATGACTTACAGGTGATTTGATTTTCTGTCTTTTGTTAGTTAGTATTAATACCATTAGTAACTAGAGGGCCACTCAGTAGAGAGCAGGCCTCTGCCACGGCAGCTTATTTCTTGACCTTTTGCTCGACCTTAACATGTATTAATTAGCGTGAATTTTCATACACTCAAATATGAACTAAGTTTGAAGTCTCTGTGACAATAATGTACAAACTTATGTTTGATTAAGTGAATTGGATATTTTGCTTGACTGTGACCTTGACCTTTCAAATTATAATAATTTCCAGCTTTTTGTATAATAGTCAATCCCTGCAAATCTCATTACTTTCCGATTAAAATTGTGGCCAGGAAGCTGTTCACAAACACATGCACAAATGGGCAAAAACATAGCCTCCTTCCAACTTCGTTGGCGGAGGTAATTACAGTATTATTCATCCACGCCACCAAGTCACGTTTCTTTCCTCGCTGGGTTCGGCCAAAGTAGTCATTCACTGGGTAGTTGAGTAGCCATGAGACCCAAGGAATAGAGTTGAAAGTAAAGTGGACATAGATCAGAAGTTTTAACATCACCTACAGTTTGTTACACCTGGCATACTGTGGGTAGTCTCCTCCCTCGTAACTTTTGCTTCTACAACTTACCCCAGGGTTGGAAGCTAATCTGTAATCATTTTACACTTTGGATTTATTTTCATTGATTATTTGTCTTGAGTTAGAGTTCTCTTGCTTGAGGGTACACTCAGGCACACTATCTTATTCTTTTCCTCTTGTTTTTTGGGTTTTTATAGTTTTTATATGAAAGATTTATTTTAATGTTGTTACTGTTCTTAAAATATGTTATTTTAATTGTTCATTATTACTCTTATAGTTTATGTATTTCCTTATTTATTTTCCTCAATGGGCTATTTTTCCCTATTTCCCTATTGGAGTCGTTGGGCTTATAGCATGCTGCTTTTCCAACTATGGTTGTAGCTTAGTAATAAGAATAATAATAAAAATTATAATAATAATAATAATAATAATAATAATAATACTGTAATAATTTCTAAAAATGATTTACGTCTTCCATTAGATTACTCAAGTTTTTATCTTCCTTCACAGATACAACTAAGAACTGGATGCCAGACCATTTTAGCAGAAGATGGTAGAAACCTCCTTGCTAAGCAGGTTTCCATACAGAATGCTGCTTTACCTGTATACGGTAAGAATTCACAGGGAGAGTGTCTCTCTCCTTATGTCACTAAAGTATGAAAATTATACAGTTTTTCATTCACTTCTAGTCTTGATCTTACTCTGTACTGACCAGATTGTAGAATGATGTTCCTAATCTGGCAGTGGAGTCAGTGGAACTTTAGAAGTTCATACTTTTTTCTTTCATTTCTCATCTGTTGAATAAGTTGACATAAGTCTTTGTCTGTTTTTTTATGACCGATCTATTTTAATATTGTTACTGATATTAGAATATTTTATATTTTTATTCATACCTTATATTGTATATAGTTTAATTACTATTCCCTTCTCACGTCCAACTTTAATTTGTCTCATTCTGCTGCTAACACTGGATAATTATGTAGATTTTATTCTGGAATTAAATGAGACGGGATCGAGTTGAAGAGATTGCTAAAGAAGGCTTACATTACAGTATATCAGTGGATTTCTAACCAGCATTAAAGCATACTATACTTAGACATACATTTTCTACATTTCCATAAATATGATACCCGTATTCTGTTTCAGGTGATACTGTGTGTGCTGCTTGTAACAAGAAGGTTTTGTCGAGTGGTAAGTAAACAGAATAACTAACCTAAGATATTCTTTGTGTACTGATATATCCGTTATCTCCACTACTGTATACTTTTGTCTATTACTCTTCCCCATCCTGTATTCAAAGAATTTTGTAACTTACAAATGATTAGTATCTGTTCCTTCATGAATACTGTACAAACTATTGTCCTTTAATAAGAGTGACTCGCGCGTTTAAACTTTTAATGAAGTGATTATAGTTACCCAGCTAGGTAGATCAAATCTCACTTTGTTTTCAGCCTCAGTTCATTACACATTTACTTTTACTTCTTTGCTGTCTCGAACTTTGACTGTTTTCACTTTCTCTTTATCTTTGCACGTTGTGTTTACTTTTTGTTTAAAGAAACGTACGAGTAGATATGGCCAAAACTGCGTTAGGTTCATGAGCAAGCATTGTTTAGATCTCCGTCAACTTTGCAGTTTTTGCAGGTGGCAACCTTTGTGATAAGTGTGGGCTTTGGCCTCCTGTGCAGTGGACTTAGTTTGCAAAAATGACTAGGGGAGATTCTTCGGTTTCCAAATTAGCAATGCATAAAACAGTGCCAAAGCTCTATAGCTCCTTTAATGGTAGTTCAAAGCCCGCTGTGTCTCCTTTGTCTTTTCCCAGGACTGGGTACTCTGGAAGTAATGCTCCTGTGCCTCTCATTGCTTTGCTGCCCGGCGACAACATGTGCTGGGTCCTGGACCCGTAGAAGTTGTGGCCTTTCGGGGGTATTGATGACATCCCGTTTATAGAGAAGCTTCTTGAGGGGGTGGCTGGAGCCAGGACTTTGAAGTCTTTCTTTGCTTCAACCTACTCTTTGGCTGGTCCACGTGCAGGGTGACGGAACGTGGTTACCATTGATGAGTCCTCACCAGCCGCTGGGAGGATCCTGAGTCTTCTCCAGCTGCAGTATTGCTGTCCTGACCCTAGAAATCCTTGACATAGGTGAAGGCTGGTTAGGGAGAATTGAAGTGTATGCACTTTCTTTCTCCCTTCATCTCATTTCTGTCTCTTATACCTCGCCTAGGGACGTGATGCCTATCGCCCTAAAGAAGAGAAAGAACAGGTTATCCAACTCAGGGAGGACTGTTATAACCAGATTCTGGCGAGACTTCAATGTGTCTTTCCCTACCTTCCCATGGGAGAGCTGGCGTGGTACCCAACCCAGCCTGGGAAGATATTCTGGTACGGGATACAGAAGCTCGTGTTCCTGATATCCCGTGCTCTATCTTGCATATAATCTAGTACTACCCTGCAGGTCCTAAATTAAGAGCTGCTCTACTGGCAAGTAGGCAGGGCCTACCCTTCACCTGCCAGCTGCTATAATCACCTTGTTATAAGCTTAAACAGCTTCTCCAACTTTGTTATAATCATACTTCTACTCTTATTAAAGAACTCAAGTTTGTAGTTTGAAATAAACAAAAATTTATTTTGATAGAAATTCAAAGTATGAAATATCATTGTGCGAATGTTTTTACATCCACATAAGATGGATACTATAATGTGAATATTAGGCATTCTAGGGAAAACTTTGTAGATGCAATCAGTTATGCATATCTAAATATCAAAATTTTTGTACCATATTTTCAGGAGACAGTACCATAGCCTTGTTTGGATGCCGACATATCTACCATGAAGCCTGCTTATCGGAAGGCAATTTGCAGGCAAGTTTCTTGATGTTTAGGTTCCACCAGATTATAGTAGGCCTACATGTAGACTTTTTTTTGAGCAAAGGATTATATACAGTAGAAGTTTAGGAGGAAGATGAAAGATTAAATGGCATGGTGAAGTGAAGAAAGATTTGGATATGTATGCTTTTGTGTTAAGCAGGTTAATATATTCTTGTTTCATAGTTATATTTGACCAATCTATTTTAACATTGTTAGCGATCTTGATATATTACTGTATATGATTTTATATTTCTTGTTTATAGTTTATCGTATTCGTTACTTTATTTCCTTTCCGCACTGGGCTGTTTTTCCTGTAGGAGCCTGGGCTTGTAGTATCCTGCTTTTCCAGCAAGGATTATAGTATCAGTAGTAATAATACAGTCAGCCCTTCATCTTTGTGGGGGTTAGGAAAGAGTGATACCCGCAAAGAGAGAACAACCACGTAATATTGGTATCCTAAGGCGAGTCATCTCATTACCCCCAAAATAACTACTGCCTATGTGTGGTTAACTAATGCCCTAAGTAACTTGCTGTACATTGTCCTTATACAGTTTCTATCAAGGGATTGTAATTTATATTACTTTACAAAAGTAATTGTACATTACTAACACAGCTTCAGAACAAAGTAAGAAAACTTGAAACCTGTGATTCGTCACTACAGTACAGCTTTATTAGCGAAGGTGAGACGACACGTCACTTGTCAGTGATCGCTGTCTTTGCATATTGCCTCAAGACTCTACCAGCTCGCCACCTAATAAGTACCCTGTAACTATGTACAGTATGCATTTCTTGTACTGTACTTAAAATTTACTGTTATTGGTACTTTTTCAATGAACTTATGAATATTCTAAGAAGAGATTTTAAAGATAAATTATAGAGAAAGCTCCTCAAGTTTTATGTTGGTAATACATAGTGTGAGGGGATTACCATCTTCATAGTAGCACATGGGTGTATTATCATCATAAGGGACAATTATCTTCATCTGGAATGGTTTTTATTATAATATGGTCATAGTGATTGCAACATACTGTATAGGATATAGTAACACACTAGCACTGCTCAATTGTGGGCTCTAAGAATTCAACCCCATTGGAGAAATACAGGTTAGAGACTTCTATTTTCCTTATGATAATCAAATAAAACTTTGTCTCCTCTTTCTTTCAGGATGTATGTATAGTATGCAGAAAAGACAAGAAAAAACTCTTCCTCAATGCTTGAAGATCTCTTCAATCAGCTGGTTGCTTTAATGTGCATTGGGAAGAAGCATGTTGATATTAGGCTGGCATGTGGATATATACACAGTATATGGTATTTGTAAGAATAAACATTTGCAGTGTTCATGATGGTTATGAAGGAATTTAACCAGCCTACTCGAGTCCAGGTTTTCCTGGAATAGGAACCAACAATTTTCTCCTGAAGAAAATTAAAATCTTAAAAAGGCAAGGAGAATTAGGAATACAAGAAGGCAGCACTGTTGGGACTGGAAATTGCCAGTGCCTGTCATTGAGCTTTTTTAAAACTGATCTATTTTAGATCAGTTACTGGTTAGGCAACGATAGCACGGATGCTCGCTACTGCGGAGTCGCTCGTACTTTGAGCAAGACGTCGGAACATTCACAGGTTTGTTTTGATTCCACCCATTGTTCAGAGATCGACATAGGCTGCTGGCCTCTAGATATTAATCTGCATGCAATAAATATATATGCAAATGAGACTTGATTTTATCAGGCTTCACATTATAAGATTGTGATTTTATTCATAAAATAAGAGTGTGCTGCAAGGCAAGAAATACTCGAAGGGAACACAAGAAGACCACCGAGGTCTTTCTAGTTGCAAGATGTAATATTTTGTAAATATTAATTTTGTTTTTATCTTTGTATCAGTGATGTACATTTAATTAGGCTATCTTTAAGTATGTTATAACTATTACGAGCCATTATCAAATGATAAATAATAAGGTTTAGCATTATTTTTATGGTGTCTGATTGGACTTGTGTGCACGTGAAAATTAATTGATTTTCGTTCAAAGTCCTAAACTAATTAAAAAGGAGACAATACAAAATATAAAGCAAATTAAAACTCTGATATATATCAATAAACAATTTATTTTATTGCAGGCTTTACATATAAGTTAACCAGTTAAAACATAAAAAATTTAGAAACATTCTTCTAATGTTGAGGGAGGGATAAAAGATATCTGTGTAACATTAAAAACATTGTACATTTTATTACGAGGCTTTTTAAATTATCTTTTATTGCCCTAAGTGTATATTTTTGTCAAATTTTATATTTTCTTTAGATCTGCTTATTTCCAACTTCTCACTAATGTGGCCCTAAAGATTTTATAAGTGAGAGGGGATAACTGGAAATGAGAGACTGTTTTTGGAATGTGAACAGCTTAAAATTGGATAAAGCAGATGCTTGGTGTGCTGTAAAAGGCTTATGTCTGCTGTGGGTAGTATTTGCTGCTACCATTTTCCAGGTTCTTACTAATGTGGCCCTAAAGATTTTATATAAGTGAGAGGGAATAACTGGAATGAGACTGTTTTTGGAATCTGAACAGCTTAAAATGGGATAAAACAGATGAATGGTGTGCTGTAAAAGCCACACTGTAGACAGTACTACCCTATGGGTACTGCAATTTAACTATATGGGTACTGCAATTTAACTAACACAAGACGAAAAAAAAAAAAAAAACTAGTAGTTCTCATTTATCAAAGGAACAGACCCAACACAACCTACTTTTAAACTTGACCCTATATAAATTGAATACCTATGTACTAAGACAATACGTAATTTCAAAAGGTACGTATAACTTCCATTACAAGATTGACATTACCAAATTTGGGTTACAGTCACTAAATCTCTGTAGAAAGTTACTAAAATTGCAATAATTTGGATGAAAATAATACTGAGAAAATCTCCAGTATCGTTATACCACATTAGTGAGGCATAATAATTACTATTTAAACTTTCTAACCTCTGTTCATTAATTAGTACAGTATGCGATCCACTTCATTTGGTAAACCATTCCCACTGCTCGCCCACCCTGGAAAGCATTAGGCTCTTCATAAAATCTCAATGTCACCTGGATGAACTAGTTTACCGGCAAACAACGTGACTCCGGTGATCTTGTCCGTAATGAGGAATATGAAAGGCCGATTGACGGAGAACTGTACAATGTTGCCTCCAAAACGTGTGACGAGGATACCTGTGGTGGGAGGAAAATAATAATGTTTCGTTATTCATTGGCAGTGTGATCAAACTATAATTATCTAGATTTTTATGAGGTACATTAGAGGCATTACTAAATGGTCTTTTACAGTTAAATTACCTTCACAGTATCCCTTTGTCCCCTTATTTGGACCTATTTCAGCTTGGGCACTGCTATGAAAACCCTTTGGTACTACTGTATACTCTAATTGTTTTTAATGAGGCGTATTAGCACTGACAGCAGTGCCCTTTTAGCCCGGAAAAGTTTCCTGCTATCTGATTAGTTAGAATTATCTTGTCCAACCCAATCAGCGATCAGGAAACTTTTCAGAGCTAAAAGGGCACCCCTGCGAGTCCGTAGAAATATGCCTCGCTAAAATGAATTGACTATACCAACAAAGAGCTTAACCCTTTTACCCCCAAAGGACGTACTGGTACGTTTCACAAAACTCATCCCTTTACCCCCATGGACGTACCGGTACGTCCTTGCAAAAAAACTGTTAACATTTTTTTTTGCATATTTTTGATAACTTTATGAGAAACTTCAGGCATTTTCCAAAATAATGAGACCAACCTGACCTCTCTATGATGAAAATTAAGGCTGTTGGAGCAATTTAAAAAATATATTACAAAATGTGCTTGGAAAAAAAAAAAAAAAAAAAAAAAAAACCCTGGGGGTTAAGGGTTGGAAAGTTCCAAATAGCGTAGGGGGTAAAAGGGTTAACTTAACACACTAAACCAGAAGCTGTACGAGCTCTCAGTGTCTGTTACAAAAGAAATTAACTTTCCCGATATTTGTGCTTAATAAAACATCCGTAACAAAAATTACAAAACCCCAAACGAGAGACTCACCTGATGCCGCAGCAGCTACCGTGCCTTCTTCTGATACTTCGACGACTGCCTCGTGGATAGCTTTGTCAGCGTACAAGGTTTTTGAATGGCTGAAACCAGTTAGGTTACCAAATACAGGATCAAAAAGATCTCTTATTCCCAAAGTAGCTAGAGCCTGCAAAACAAAAATTTTCGGTCTCGGTAAATCCGTAAAGATTGTATCTTGCAAAAATTCAAAATACACTTGCTGTACTATAGTAAATAGTACATACATTATGTTAATCACAACTGTTTTCCACGTAATCTAAATTTTTTTTTATATAAAGCACACACACGCATTCTCTTAGAGTCTTGAAAGTCAAAAAGTTCTTGTGAAGGGGTTTTACTACATTATCACCTTTATTTTCTAAATTTTCACTATCAAATCTCAATACAAAACTAAGGCATTAAATTCCCAACCTTCGTAAGATTAGCAAAATAATTTCCACTTTTTTTAAAGGGTTAATTCTGAAGAAGGAAGAAAGAAAAAAAAAAGAGAAAGAAAGAAAGAAGAAGAAAATGTCCAAGACAGGAGAAAATGGAAAGAGTTTGGAAATGAAACCTACAGGGAGGGACTAAAAACCCGACTGATAGTAATAATAAATGATAGGTTTCCTGTCGACAGCATTTGAGAGTTACTGGGGTAGTGTATAAGGTTGAACTTCTGATGAAGAAAGTATACAATATTTAGAAGAGATATCTTCGGATGTATAATGTTAAAATAACGTACTAAAACCATCGTTATTTTTTAAAGAAATTTCACTAGTTCACGTTGACAAGAGATTATGATTCAGATCCTCTATATCACAGTCATATTTCTAGATTCAGATTAATTATTATTACTTGAGAGAATATGGACATATCAAGAAGTTGAACAACTGATTTGATGAGAAGAAAAGCAGGAAGAGTCATTCAGTACAGATGAACTTCAAAAGCAAACAGTAAAGAGAATATGGACATACCAAGAAATTGAACAACTGATTTGATGAGAAGAAAAGCAGGAAGAGTCATTCAGTACAGATGAACTTCAAAAGCACACAGTAAAGGAGTGTACAGTATATCATTCAGCGTAGAGTTTGAACATTGCTGCTATCAGTAACAGAAAAATATAACCGAAACCAACATAAAAATACTGCTAACTCCATCACTTACCGATTTTAGCTCGCCTTCAAGCCTCGTGGTCAACTTGAATCTTGGCAGTGTCACTTCGACTTTCTTCCTTACCATCCCAGAGACTGCTTCTTGGAAACGTTCCCTGTTCAAAAGTCGGATAACACTTCCGGCGTCCAAACTATCAGGAAGGATGATGAACATGGACGTATTGGAGTCTTGGTAGGGTAGCTCGAGTATGGAAGAATTCAGTAGACTTGGGGCAAAACCTGAAAAGTAGCAGAAAATTATGACGAAACTAAGCGACTTTTTTTTTTTTTTAGGATAAAAGGCATATATAGTTCATGTTGAAAAGAAGTTAATAGCATATACTGTATATGTACTGGATATGCTTTTCAAGAATTTAAATTTTAAAAATAAGAAAAAGCAATTATTTTAAAAAGTAATTAAAAGTTTTTCCTATCCATCTATCCATACAAACCAGAGTTATTTAATTATTATTAATGAAGCTAGAACACGACTTGATATTTATAATTAGGTGTAGGTTGTTACTTTTAGGTGGCAAGTAAAGACCCATCTACCCGGCAGTACACCAAGCAGCCTCTCTGACCTTAACCTAGGATTTGCAGGGCAGTTCAGGGAGGAAATCTCAAACCTCTAGTCATGAACGGCAGGGTTTTGCGTCATTGCTACAAACTCTGAAACGAATGGGAAGTACACCTCCTCCTGTCCCATGGCATGACTGGCGACATACGAAATGCCATGGAGTTCGCCTACTACTGTACACACTCCACTGAAATCAAGGCAAGGAGGAAGACAGTTTCGAGTGCCAGTCCCTTATACGACGGGCTACCTCAAAGGTATGTACGGGGCCCTCTTGAAGGAGCTAAAAACTCCAGTGACATCCCACATTGATGGAATTCCCTGGAAAGCCAACCCTTCATGAGCATTGACAGTTTCCACAAAGAGGAAAAGTCAAAGCCCTTAGAGTCTAAACATCTGACAGTAACAGGGAGCAGGTTCTCCCGATTAAGGTACAGGAGGAAATCGGCAATTAATTGCAAAGCGGCTCTCACAGGAGAATTATCCCTTCTACAACAAACAACAGAAGTGGAGGACAGTCTCCTTTCCTAGCTAGACATCTGTGGAGGATCTAGGCAGCTATCCAGACAGGGCCGCCAATGATGGGTGTTAGCTCTGCAGGTGGCGTTGAGAAGGTCTTATATCGATGATTCAGAGATTTGAGGACGTCACACTGTTGATTAACTTTTGAATCGAGCAAAATGACAAAAAAACAAACATTTAAGTTGTCCCACGAATGTTGCAAGGCTTCCTCTAGCGTTGTTGACGGGTCAGGTACTGTAGGACCAGAAGTCCGGGAGCTTATTGCGGAGATGAATGGTAAAAGTTTCAATCAACAGCGAACCCCACACTCAAAAGCTGCTCTGCTATTAGAGGGTGAAGGAATAATTCTGCAATTGAGCTCTTGCCTGGAATGAATCATGCTGTCAGTTCTACGACAATGTTGAATGCCCATTTGTGCACCTGCTTTGCCAAGTCTGAGCGGTGCTTTTAAAACAGTACCGCCTCGCTTGTTGATACTAAGCTACTATGGTCGCGTTGTCCCCCAATAACACTTCTGAGTGACTGACAGGCACTGTTGGAATGCTTGCAGAACTGAAAGTGTTCATGTGCATATGTTTTCTTTAGACTAGGGGCCTGAGACAGTCTGGCTCCTCAGCTATGCACCCAATACCTCCATTGATGCGTGTGATCAGCAGAATCTGTGGAGGAGGATACTCCAGAGGAATTACCTTGAAGAGGTTTTCATTGTTTAACCACCAAGCTGGATCATCCCCTACCTCCTGTTCCACAAGAACAAGATGATAGGGGACCATTGGTTGATGACCACTGCAAAGGAGGCCACAACCTGCTTCTTGTCACAAGGGGAGGACTGAACAGCCATGCCCCCTGGAAAAAAAAAAAAAAAAAGAGCACAAGAGATGGGGATTCACTTCGTAGTTCGTAAACCTGCCATATATGCGGTCAGGTTTACCAGGGAAGACCCACGTGTGCATGTGAAACATCATCACATGCAGAACAGAACATTCTGAAAACAGAAAAGATTAATTAAGCTAAGTCATGAAACAGAGTGCACGTCAGTACAGTAGTGTTCTATAAAAGCGGCTGCTAAGTGTACTGACAAATGGGTGGCACTTACAGTAAACACTGTACCTTACACCCTGAATCACATTGCTATTAAAGAGCCAAGGTTTGTATCTATGCAGGAACAAACAGTTTTCAACAAACATTAAAAATTCAAGTACAATAAGTATATTCAATCTTTCACACAGCATAGTTATACTGTAACAGTATTAACAAATCCCAAATTTCCAAAACTAAAAGTACAATTTTAGAAAAACGTTCACTAACCATGATTGAAAAAGTTAGTCTGAACCATCATATCCACTATTCCTCCCGATAGCCCCGGGGGGATCAAAAACTCCTGCTTTCTAGTGTCAACTGGACTGAAAGGAGAGGCCCACAGGCCCTTGAAATAGACGGCATTGATTAGCACGAATTGCGTCTGCGGAGGAAGGAAATCTATGAAGTTCTCTATCTTCCCTTCTGTGGTCACGTTAACGTCCTGGTTGATGATGTTTTTCGCAGAATCCCCCCGGGTGAAATCAACCCTCCTCAGGTCGAAGAGGATGTTGCTCAAACATCGCTGAAGGATGATATCGTTGCCAAAGTAAGCTCTACTCAAGCTCTTGAACTTGGCACCTGTGTCAGATTGCGAATTACTTCCTAACCTGAAATAGAAGAGGCATTTTATGAGAACTTGTGGTTCGACAGATTTCTTATCGGAATAGTTCTCGTTAAAAAAAAATAACAGTTGTTAGAACATTATAAAAGTATAGTACCCTATATTAAATGGAGGAAACATGCACAAATATAAAATTATCCATAAATACAGAAGGCATAGTGTCTTTCTGCATACTCCTAAGTAAGGGAACACTCACTCCAAAACAGTGGAGGGTCTTCTTTTCATTTTACCAGAAATACTTTTGGATTGTTGCAGGAGCCCCTTGGAGAGTCAGCAATGCTAAATGCTATATGGATATCAATATCTTTGAATTCAATCTATACTTAGTCAGTTTCATGTAATGTAAATACGAACTAAATAGTTTCCTTTTATAAGGACTGAAAAGGCTGTATATGGACACACATGGCCCCCTAAATACAAGACCACACACAATGTACTTTACAGTGGATAAAACTATTTGCCCAGCATTTGAAATTAAACCTTGTTTTGTACACTTGTATAGAAAAACATTAAAAAGGATTCCTCCATGACCTGTATATCCAGAAAATTAGAAAAATAACTGTATTAACATTGGCAAAGTAAGGAGTTATCCAAACAATATCTTGAGAATTTCTTAGCTAAGAAAACATGACAAAAATGTGGTTGCAACAGACATTAACAAAACTAAAAATGCATAAAAATAACCCACAGAGTTTGGTTTGGATAATATGCCAGCTTAGGTCCTCGCGCAATTGTTATACAAAATGTGGTACAGTATTGTGTCGAGGCGACTACGGGGTGTGGTGTGGACCTTAGAATTCTAAAGACTAATGATAAAAATAGAATTCTCTAGACAAGATCTGAAGGGTATTCTGTAAGTTTCAAGAATAAACATAAGGTTATGTATGTACTGTAGACAAAAGCTGATGGAACTAATTCTCTACGTATGGGGTACAGAAAAGTTGAAAAGTATGAATCAATTGAAATGTTCGGGAAGGAAGAGAGTACTTACTTTGAATGAATAGTTAAGGAAGTAAAACCACTAGAGGAATGCATGAATCAAAACCAGTTTTGTCATTTTGCGATCATTTGAGGCCTCTTTTTTGTTATTTTTAATGAAATTCACATGTAAAAACTACTGTACTGCTGGTATATATGACCCCTTAAAAAGTGTACTGATTCTTCTAACCAAAATAAAAAAGATTAATCCAACATGTACAAACTAATATAGTACCCTTAATACTGTGAAATAGCTTTCAAACTTTCTACTTGCAAGGTTGGCCCACATAATTTATGAATTTGAGAAATGGCTGTGACTCGTTCACAGGGAACAGAGAGAGCAAAAGGTAGATGACCTTTGTAGGGAGGTCAACACGGAACAACTAAACAGATCTCGATACTCACAGAAATTTGAGAGCATTCCAGTTGGTGAATGTCCCAGTCTTACTGGTGAAGCCGAGGACTTCCTCGAGTTGGCGTCGGGTCCTTGCTTCGGTGCCAAAGTAAGTGAGGGTCAGCACGCTCCACAGACTGTACGGGGAAATGAACACGCTCTCTGCTTCTTTCATCTCTGCCACAGTCTTGAACATGGAGAGTCCAAAATCCTCAACGATCTGCGGGAAACTCGGCGACGGGGGCTCTGGGATTTCGTCCGGGAAGCATCGGTTAGTCTGACTCAAACAGGCTGTGGCCGCTAGCAGGACCAGCAGCGTTCCGACCCAAACGCTTCTCCCTTGCACTTGGAACATTGTGCGACAGCTGTAAGAGAGAAATTAGGACATCAATTTCATTACGAAAAGTATTACATCAAATTTTAATGAGTTTAGAAGTGATTACTGTATTAATATATATCAAGGGAAATAAAAAGGACTAAGAACTTTGATTAAGTTTAAATGTCTTGCAAGTGGAACAGGTGAGGAACGAGACATTGTTTTAAGAGTCCATATGTACAGCGGGACACAGGAGTTTTTGGTAAACGTCACTCTCAGGATGAGCACCCTTTCACACCATTACTGCATGGAGAGTAACCACAGTAAGAAGAGATGGCAGAGGTGTGCTTGGGGTTAAATAACAAGAACTCGACACGTAGAATGGGTGTGACAGGGTGTACCGCCAAGAATTCCTGAGTCCAACTACATAAGTCCCTTCACCCAAGCTAGGACCAGAGGGGACCAGGTAGTGGACAACTACTTTTGCGAACGTTGATGAACTCTTATAGGGCTTAAGTGAGCTTCGACTTACATACCTATATTTTGCGTGTTGGTACTGAAAAAAATTGGGTATCATTGTAGTGTATTACAGGGCAATGTAACCTAGGATAAAAAAACTACTTTTTCTTATAGAAAAAATTACGCTCTCTTCGAAAATGACACTCGTTCCCGTCGCAAATGAATAGTTTCAGAAATATATATATATACACACACACACACATATATATATATATATATATATATATATATATATATATATATATATATATATCCTACGATAATGGGGGACCCCCAGTGGGGTAGTAACGGCTGTGCACCTTACGCAGTCTACTTTAGGCATATACCAAGTTCCTTCAGGAACCAGCTGCACCTCCTTTATATCCATCTACTTAACCTACAATCTTCCTTCCTTTTATTTTACTGTCCAATATTTTCTAAGTTTTTCTCTGTGCCTCAACCGAAAAATTGCGCCCCCCCCCCATTTGCACTTACGGACTGAATGGTCTCACAGACCCTGGCGACAGGCTAAATAGACCAAATTAATAAACTAAATCCA
>NC_090727.1:151970779-152049153 GCF_036898095.1 Palaemon carinicauda | reverse complement strand
TAATCTCTCTCTCTCTCTCTCTCTAAACTGACATTTTCTCTTAAAACTTTTTAATCACTAAACTGACCTCTCTCTCTCTCTCTCTCTCTCTCTCTCTCTCAACTGACATTTTATCAAAACTTGTTCATCTTTAATCTCTCTCTCTCTCTCTCTCAACTGACATTTTATCAAAACTTGTTCATCTTTAATACCTCTCTCTCTCTCTCTCTCTCTCTCTCTCTCAACTGACATTTTATCAAAACTTGTTCATCTTTAATCTCTCTCTCTCTCTCTCTCTCTCTCTCTCTCAACTGACATTTTATCAAAACTTGTTCATCTTTAATCTCTCTCTCTCTCTCTCTCTCTCTCTCTCTCTCTCTCTCTCTCTCTCTGGCGCGCGCGCGCTTAATTCGTCTCTACCCATTCTAGTCCATCTCTATTTAAAAAATTTTTTTTTTTCTACCGTAACACTTTTTGTCAATGCCTTGTTTTTTCTTTATACTGGCTTTGTCTAAATTTCTTTTATAAACAAGATTTTTGTCTCCATCTAAACATACTGTTTTCCTTATCAAAACAGCATTTTCTTTCTCTTGTAAACGGGACTTTTTTTTTCTATTGTAAGTTTTTTTTTCTTTACCTGTACAGTCTTTCTTAATTTTTTTTTCTAGTCATGTTTTTCTCTAATCATTTTTTTTAGTCAGGTTTTTTCTCGAGTCAGGTTTTTTTAGCCAGGTTTTTTCTAGTAATGATTTTTCTCGTCAGGTTTTTTTCTCCAGGGTTTTTTTTCTAGTCAGGTTTTTTCTCTTAAGGTTTTTTCTCTATTCAGGGTTTTCTCTAGTCAGGTTTTTTCTCTATTCAGGGTTTTTTCTCTATTCAGGGGTTTTTTAGTCGGGTTTTTTCTCTATTCAGGGCTTTTTTAGTCAGGTTTTTTCTCTATTCAGGGCTTTTTTAGTCAGGTTTTTTCTCTATTCAGGGTTTTTTCTAGTCAGGTTTTTTTCTCTATTCAGGGGTTTTTTAGTCAGGTTTTTTCTATACTCAGGGTATTTTTCTATTCAGGGTTTTTTTTCTATTCAGGGTTTTTTAGTCAGGTTTTTTCTCTTCAGGGTTTTTTCTAGTCAGATTTTTTCACTTGTCAGGTTTTTCTCTATTCAGGTTTTTTAGGTTTTTTCTCTAGTCATTATTTTTCTCTTCAGGGTTTTTTTTAAATATTTTTTCTAGTCAGGTTTTTTCTCAGGTCTTTTCTGTATTCAGGTTTTTTCTCTTAGAGTTTTTTTCTAGGTGGGGTTTTTCTCTAGTCAGGTTTTTTCTCTATTCAGATTTTTTTCTATTCAGGCTTTTTCTCTTAAGGGTTTTTTCTAGTCAGGTTTTTTTCTCTAGTCAGGTTTTTTCTCTATTCAAGGTTTTTTCTAGTCAGGTTTTTTCTCTAGTCAGGTTTTCTCTCTATGAAGGGTTTTTTCTAGTCAGGTTTTTTTCTCTATGAAGGGTTTTTTCTCTATTCAAGGTTTTTTCTAGTCAGGTTTCTTTCTCTAGTCAGGTTTTTTCTCGTCAGGTTTTTTTCTCTAAGGTTTTTTCTAGTCAGGTTTTTTCTCTAGTCAGGTTTTCTCTATTAAGGGTTTTTTCTAAGTCAGGTTTTTTCTCAATTCAGGGTTTTTTCTCTTCAGAGGTTTTTCTCTTCAGGTGTTTTCTCTATTCAGGGTTTTTTCTAGTCAGGTTTTTTCTATATTAAGGGTTTTTCTCTTGTCGGGTGTTTTCTCTAGTCAGGGTTTTTCTCTTTAGGGTTATTTCTAGTCAGGTTTTTTCTCTATTCAGGGTTTTTCTCATCAGGTTTTTTCTCGTCAGGTTTTTTCTAGTCAGATTTTTACTCTATTCAGGGTTTTTTTCTTGTCAGGTTTTTTGTCTTCAGGGTTTTTTCTAGTCAGTTTTTTTCTCTGGTTTTTTCTCGTCAGGTTTTTTTTTCTCAGGGTTTTTTCTAGTCAGGTTTTTTCTCTAGTCAGGGTTTTTCTCTAGTCAGGTATTTTCTCGTCAGGTACTTTTCTAGTCAGGTTTTTTTCCTATTCAGAGTTTTTTCTAGTCAGGTTTTTTTCTCTATTCTGGTTTTTTTCTAGTCAGGTTTTTTCTCTAGTCAGTGTTTTTCTCTAGTCAGTGTTTTTCTCTAATTGGGTGTTTTTTCTAGTTAGTTTTTTTCTCTATTCAGGGTTTTTTTCAAGCAATGATTTTTCTCTTGTCAGGTTTTTTCTCCAGGGTTTTTTTTCTAGTCAGGTTTTTTCTTGTGAGGTTTTTTCTCTATTCAGGGTTTTCTCTACTCAGGGTTTTCTCTACTCAGGTTTTTTCTCTATTCAAGGTTTTTTTAGTCAGGTTTTTTCTCTTGTCCATTTTTTTCTCTATTCAGGTTTTTTCTCTAGTCAGGTTATTCTCTATTCAGGGTTTTTTTTAGGTTTTTCTCTAGTCAGGTTTTTTATCAAAACTTGTTCATCTTTAATACCTCTCTCTCTCTCTCTCTCTCTCTCTCTCAACTGACATTTTATCAAAACTTGTTCATCTTTAATCTCTCTCTCTCTCTCTCTCTCTCTCTCAACTGACATTTTATCAAAACTTGTTCATCTTTAATCTCTCTCTCTCTCTCTCTCTCTCTCTCTCTCTCTCTCTCTCTCTCTCTCTCTCTCTCAACTGACATTTTATCAAAACTTGTTCATCTTTAATCTCTCTCTCTCTCTCTCTCTCTCTCTCTCTCTCTCTCTCTCTCTCTCTCTGGCGCGCGCGCGCTTAATTCGTCTCTACCCATTCTAGTCCATCTCTATTTAAAAAAATTTTTTTTTTCTACCGTAACACTTTTTGTCAATGCCTTGTTTTTTCTTTATACTGGCTTTGTCTAAATTTCTTTTATAAACAAGATTTTTGTCTCCATCTAAACATACTGTTTTCCTTATCAAAACAGCATTTTCTTTCTCTTGTAAACGGGACTTTTTTTTTCTATTGTAAGTTTTTTTTTCTTTACCTGTACAGTCTTTCTTAATTTTTTTTTCTAGTCATGTTTTTCTCGAATCATTTTTTTAGTCAGGTTTTTTCTCGAGTCAGGTTTTTTTAGCCAGGTTTTTTCTAGTAATGATTTTTCTCGTCAGGTTTTTTTCTCCAGGGTTTTTTTCTAGTCAGGTTTTTTCTCTTAAGGTTTTTTCTCTATTCAGGGTTTTCTCTAGTCAGGTTTTTTCTCTATTCAGGGTTTTTTCTCTATTCAGGGGTTTTTTAGTCGGGTTTTTTCTCTATTCAGGGCTTTTTTAGTCAGGTTTTTTCTCTATTCAGGGCTTTTTTAGTCAGGTTTTTTCTCTATTCAGGGTTTTTTCTAGTCAGGTTTTTTTCTCTATTCAGGGGTTTTTTAGTCAGGTTTTTTCTATACTCAGGGTATTTTTCTATTCAGGGTTTTTTTCTATTCAGGGTTTTTTAGTCAGGTTTTTTCTCTTCAGGGTTTTTTCTAGTCAGATTTTTTCACTTGTCAGGTTTTTCTCTATTCAGGTTTTTTAGGTTTTTTCTCTAGTCATTATTTTTCTCTTCAGGGTTTTTTTTAAATATTTTTTCTAGTCAGGTTTTTTCTCAGGTCTTTTCTGTATTCAGGTTTTTTCTCTTAGAGTTTTTTTCTAGGTGGGGTTTTTCTCTAGTCAGGTTTTTTCTCTATTCAGATTTTTTTCTATTCAGGCTTTTTCTCTTAAGGGTTTTTTCTAGTCAGGTTTTTTTCTCTAGTCAGGTTTTTTCTCTATTCAAGGTTTTTTCTAGTCAGGTTTTTTCTCTAGTCAGGTTTTCTCTCTATGAAGGGTTTTTTCTAGTCAGGTTTTTTTCTCTATGAAGGGTTTTTTCTCTATTCAAGGTTTTTTCTAGTCAGGTTTCTTTCTCTAGTCAGGTTTTTTCTCGTCAGGTTTTTTTCTCTAAGGTTTTTTCTAGTCAGGTTTTTTCTCTAGTCAGGTTTTCTCTATTAAGGGTTTTTTCTAAGTCAGGTTTTTTCTCAATTCAGGGTTTTTTCTCTTCAGAGGTTTTTCTCTTCAGGTGTTTTCTCTATTCAGGGTTTTTTCTAGTCAGGTTTTTTCTATATTAAGGGTTTTTCTCTTGTCGGGTGTTTTCTCTAGTCAGGGTTTTTCTCTTTAGGGTTATTTCTAGTCAGGTTTTTTCTCTATTCAGGGTTTTTTCTCATCAGGTTTTTTCTCGTCAGGTTTTTTCTAGTCAGATTTTTACTCTATTCAGGGTTTTTTTCTTGTCAGGTTTTTTGTCTTCAGGGTTTTTTCTAGTCAGTTTTTTTCTCTGGTTTTTTCTCGTCAGGTTTTTTTTTCTCAGGGTTTTTTCTAGTCAGGTTTTTTCTCTAGTCAGGGTTTTTCTCTAGTCAGGTATTTTCTCGTCAGGTACTTTTCTAGTCAGGTTTTTTTCCTATTCAGAGTTTTTTCTAGTCAGGTTTTTTTCTCTATTCTGGTTTTTTTCTAGTCAGGTTTTTTCTCTAGTCAGTGTTTTTCTCTAGTCAGTGTTTTTCTCTAATTGGGTGTTTTTTCTAGTTAGTTTTTTTCTCTATTCAGGGTTTTTTTCAAGCAATGATTTTTCTCTTGTCAGGTTTTTTCTCCAGGGTTTTTTTCTAGTCAGGTTTTTTCTTGTGAGGTTTTTTCTCTATTCAGGGTTTTCTCTACTCAGGGTTTTCTCTACTCAGGTTTTTTCTCTATTCAAGGTTTTTTTAGTCAGGTTTTTTCTCTTGTCCATTTTTTTCTCTATTCAGGTTTTTTCTCTAGTCAGGTTATTCTCTATTCAGGGTTTTTTTTAGGTTTTTCTCTAGTCAGGTTTTTTCTTTATTCAGGTTTTTTTTCTAGTCAGGTTTTTTCTCTTAAAGTTTTTTTTTCTAGTTTGGGGTTTTTTTCTAGTCAGGTTTTTTCTCGTCAGGTTTTTTTCTCTATTCAAGGTTTTTTCTAGTCAGGTTATATCTCTAGTCAGGTGTTCTCTCTATTGGGTTTTTTTTTCTAGTCAGGTTTTTTTCTCTATTCAGGGTTTTTTCTAGTCAGATTTTTTCTCTATTAAAGATTTTTCTCTAGTCGGGTGTTTTCTCTAGTCAGGGTTTTTCTCTCTAGGGTTATTGCTAGTCAGGTTTTTTCTCTTCAGGGTTTTTTCTCCAGAGTTTTTTCTCCAGGGTTTTTTCTAGTCAGGTTTTTTCTCTATGAAGGGTTTTTTCTAGTCAGGTTTTTACTCGGAAGGGTCTTTTTTTCTCTTCATGGTTTTTCGTCAGGTATTTTCTCTTGAGGGTTTTTTCTCGTCAGGGTTTTTTTTTGTCAGGTTTTTTCTCTAGTCAGGGTTTTTCTCTAGTCAGGTATTTTCTAGTCAGGTTTTTTCTCTAGACTGCGTTTCTCTAGTCAGGTTCTTTTCTCTAGTCAGGTTCTTTTCTCTATTCTGGGTTTTTCTAGTCAGGTTTTTTTTCTCTTCATGGTTTTGTCTAGTCATGTTTTTTCTCTAGGGTGTTGTCTCTAGTCTGGGTTTTTCTAGTCAGGTTTTTTCTCTATTCAGGGTTTTTTCTAGTCAGGTTTTTTTCTCGTCAGGTTTTTTTTATTCAGGGTTTTTCTCTATTCAGGATTTTTTTTCTAGTTAGGTTTTTTCTCTAGTCAGGTTTTTTTTTCTATTCAGGGTTTATGCTAGTCAGGTTTTTTCTCTTCATGGTTTTGTCTAGTCATGTTTTTTCTCAAGGGTGTTGTCTCTAGTCAGGGTTTTTTCTTGTCAGGTTTTTCCCTCTATTAAGGGTTTTTCTAGTCAAGGTTTTTCTCTATTCAGGGTTTTTTCTCTTCAGGGTTTTTTCTAGTTAGATTTTTTTTCGTCAGTTTTTTTTTCTATTCAGGGTTTTTTCTAGTCAGGTTTTTCTCTATTCATGGTTTTGTCTAGTCATGTTTTTTCTCTTGTCAGGGTTTTTCTCTAGGGTGTTGTCTCTAGTCAGGTTTTTCCTCTATTAAGGGTTTTTTCTCTTGTCAGGTTTTATTCTCTATTCAGGTTTTTTTTTTCTAGTCAGGTTTTTTCTTCCATCTAACAGGCTTTTCGTCTCGATACTGACTTTTTCCCTAAACAGGCTTTATCTCAAGATGCTCTTTTCTCAATCTAAACAGGTTTTCTTTCTTTTTTATTTCTCTATCTGTAGGCTACAGGTTTTTTCTCTAACCAATTTCCACTACCTAAACAGGCTATTTGTTCTACGGTTATTTTTCTCTACCTAAACATTTTCTCTTGTTTTGATGATTTTCTTTAAAAAGGCTATTTCTAGAAGCTGGATTTGTTCTCTGTTTTACTTGCTTTCTTTTTCTATATCTAAATAGTTATTTTATCTAAAAAAAACTTTTTTCTCAACAGTTTTTCCTAACATTTTTTTTCTATCCAAACAGTTTTTTTCTGTTATCTTGAAAGGCTTTTTTTCAAATTAGTTTTTTGCTTTAAACGGTATTTTTTTTTCTTAGCAAAACATTTTATTTCTATCCAGACTTTTCATATAGGCTTATTCTTCTCTCAAAACAAGTGTTTTTCCCCCTCTCAATTGGCTTATTTTCTGCCAAAACATATTTTCATTTATCTAAATTGGCTTTTTTTTTCTCTGCAAGCTGGCTTAAATTCTCATTCTCTCCTCTCCCTCCCCCATTTTAGTTTATTCCTCTTCAACTGTTCTCTTCCTCATCGACAAAACAAGTTATAAAAATCATGTTTGATAAAGTAGATTTAGAGAAATGGCTATAAAAAGGCTATCTAGTGCTCTCATGAAGACCAGCAGCTTTTCATAGGTGTACTATAATATACCTTATAGTAGGATTTAATAAGTTCCATAGATTAAAATCAATTTGGTTGTTTTTAAATTGAATTTTTTATGACTAGATCACATTAGTTATTTCAGGTAATAATGAATTTATAATTGTAATACTTTGCGGGAATAAAATAAAAACCAGAATAATCGGACACTTTAATTTGAATCCTTGAGAGAATTAAAAGTCTAGATATGATCAGTATAAAAAAGATATTTTTACTCCAAAGGAGCCAACATTACAATGGACCTATAAAAGCCGAGTGGTCTCGACGAGGTATGACCAGTCGGTTATCAATTTCGAAGGTATCTAAGCTGACATCTAATTACCGAGATGGGAAGAGAAGTCCCCCTCCCCCAGATGCATACCCATTTTCTGTCTATTAAAACTGCAAGTGCCTTTATAATGTAAAGAAAACTGCTTTGAACAGAAGTCTAAGGGGGTTAGGGGGGAGGGAAATACCCCCTGAGACATGCCTGAGCTTACATTCGCTCTTATGGTTATGATTTACTTTGGTACCGAAGCTACTCTCGTCATCGTAGCCTTCTGAAATGTGGAGTGAAAACTCCGTAGAGTTTACACGCAGAACTTCATTCCAAGTTCAAAGTCCAATGACTCAAAAAAAACTCTAAGCAAAGTTCCTCATGGATGACTTGGAAAACTCTACGGGGTGTAAAAAAATAAATCTATATTGCTTTAACGTTCTTTGATATTTCCAACAGGAGTTTCTGTTTCGGTTTATAGAAAATGGATGTAATTGTCTTTTCGTGCTCATGGGAAACTATAGAATTTTAAGCTAATGGGATACTGACAGTGACCGAAAGAACTTTTATGATTTAAAGCAGTAATTAATCAAATCATAAATATTACAAAATTTTAAACGTTTTTAAAGGTAGGATATTTATAATTATTTATTTTACTCGATTTTAACATCAATATGAAATTATTTAACGAACTATTAAGACTTTAAACAACCAATTCTTTTTTTTTTTTTTTTTACATTTTCCACAATTTGGACATCAAAGACATCAATTAGGATGACATCATTGAAATATTTTCATGATTATAGACTTATAATCACGAACTACTATTCTATATCAACATAATTGACATCTTGGTGTAGGCTATATGTGGCATCAAAAAATTCTATTTTTTTTTTTCCAGAAATTATGGCAGTTGCAAAAATTACTCTAGAAAATTAATTGCAACTTTTAACTACAAATGGGGAAAAAATCTTGCTTTACCATATGAAAACTATTTCGTTCTTTCAAATACCTTTATCTGACCATTTCCTTGTACATTTGATGATGGAATTAGAACTTGAAAAAATTATTTAATGCTATTTTTTAGTCTACTGGACTTGGTTCCATTTCAATTTTATGCTTAGTCATTCTGTTGGCAAAAGTACCAATTTATTCTTTTCAATTTTATTTTATTTATTTTTTTTTTTTTTTAAGAATATCTACTGGACTTGTTTAATATGGCCTTTACTCTACTTTGAGATTTAATCAACCCTGGACTTGACTAATTAAAATAACTTTTTACTTTTTTTAGGGGGGGGGGTTACTTTAGAACTAAACACTTTTGCTAATCTTTACAATAGTTAAACATTTCCCTACTATTAAATGATTATAGGTTGATATTCTTTAAAAATTTCAATTTAATTTTAAAAAATAAGTAGCATTTTTCAGAGCTTTTATCTTGTCATTTTTTCAGATTATTAACTATTCAATTTTTAAATTAAATCGACTAAAAGCTCAATGGAGCTTATACTTTCGAAAAATATAATGAAATACTTTTGTAAATCTCTCAACCACACTGATTTTTATCTTTGATTGTAGCACATTTCCCCAATTATTAAACCTTGATTAATTTGCTTTAGACTTAAACTTTGTGAAACTGTTGGTTTTAAATTTACTTAGGTAAAATTACATAATTCTAAGCAATTTGGACTAATATCATTGCTTGGCCACTAAGTTATTTAACAAGATTTAATTAATGAAAGTTTAACAGGCCATTTTTTGGTTATTTGCAAAAAGAAAAAAAAATGCTAATTTAGAATAAAATTGATAATTTCATTAAATTGACTTATCATGGCTAACCCCATACTGATTAATACAAGATGATAAATTACCCAAGTTAATTCCAATTATTTTCTGGACTAAAATCTTACAAGATCAAGTTAATTTAAATGATTTAGTCGCTGCTCACTACATTAATTAGTTATCCCAATCAAGATTAATTCAAAGCTTTGATAGTTTTATAAATCTAATTTTGTGCTACAATCATTAATGGTTTACACAAAATCTTGTTTACAAACTTTATATTTTCCTTACAGATGTCTAAAAAAAAAAAAAAATAAGGGAATCCCACAAATAAACCAAATAAAGTTCAATTTTTTTTTATTTACATTTACAAGTCATCCTTCAGTCTGTTTATAATTATAAAATGAATACACAAAGACACACACACACTTCATTAAAATTAGACAAGTGGAGACGTTTGATTCATCTTATGGCGCCCTGAACTGTCAAGAAAAAGGTATAAATTGCAAAAAAAAACCATAGCGAATAAACTGTTAATAATGCTGCCAGATATCACCTGTTGCATCGCAGCTGACAAAGAATTAGACATCATAAATGCAACAAAAAAGAAAAAGGGCAATTTTTACAACTAAGGTACTTCAGATTCCTTTCATCTAGGACCATGATCTAAAAATAGAGATTTTAGCAAAATCGATAAATAAAGCAATTTAGTCCGCTAGTCTTCAACATGCAAGGTTAATACCCTTATTCGTGGACCACAGGGTCATTTCAGTGCCTGAGATCGGCCCTAGATTATTCATCATTTGCTAGTACTTATAATTATACCACTATTCACATTGACATTTGAGAATTTTTACACACTTCCCCCTTACCAGTATTACAAGACTATTTAAATGATCCTACGATTGCTTAGTAAAACAGACCTACAAATAGGTGTTTGTGTTAATACTGTACAGTACTACTAAAACAGGCTTAGAAAATAGTACTGGTATTCCTCACTATAAAGAGACCTATAAAAAGTATTTGTCTTCGTTTTACTAAAACAGGCCTTCAAATACATATTGGAAGTTCATATCACAGAACATGGTCCCAGGAAGCAGAAAATATTTCTCTTAAGAGATCACTTTTCAAGTATTTTTTGCTTAAAAGAAGGGTGCTGGTTTTGTACCAATCACTAGAAAGGAGCACAATGCCATGAATATTGCTCTTTTCATAGTAATGATAACCAAAATAACTATCATTGCTAGGTTTCATGACCAAATAAAACTGGTTTGGAATATCAACTACCCGGAAAGGAAGACATTGTGCATCAAGAATAGCATCTAGAAGGCCAATAACCTTCTAGTTACAAAAAATTAACCTTTAGGAAAAACAAACATTTTAGACGTAAAAAGACTTTCGAAGAAAAATAAACTTACATACATATACCAAGGCACTTCCCCCAATTTTGGGGGGTAGCCGACATCAACAAATGAAACAAAACAAAAAGGGGACCTCTACTCTCTACGTTCCTTCCAGCCTGATAAGGGACTCAACCGAGTTCAGCTGGTACTGCTAGGGTGCCACAGCCCACCCCCCAGTTATCCACCAGAGATGAAGCTTCAAAATGCTGAATCCCCTACTGCTACTACCTCCGAGGTCATCTAAGGCACCGGAGGAAGCAGCAGGTAAAAATAAACTTAAGAAAACAAAACACCTTTCTAGGAAAAAGTAAACTAGATCAAGAAATGCCTTACTGGGAACAACTTTTTATATGAACAATATGCCACTTTCTAGGAAAATTACTTTTAAAAAAAAAAAAACTGTAAAAATATCTGTTCACTGAATAAAAGCCTCAGAAAATATCTAGCTGTGTGTGTGGAAAACAAAAGACATTGTGAACAAACTGACTGACTTTTAACTCTGAAAAGAATCTTGCAAAATAACATTTCAGGCAAGAGAGAACAGAAGTTTCGAGTAAATTTATAAACAAAATTTTCTTATAAGCAAAGAACTATTAAAAAACCATCCAAGTAGCTAAAATTCTCATTTTCATTTAAATTTTAGGGTTAACTTTTTAGGATACTGTCACTTTTAACATTCAATATGTCTAATGAAAAACTAAAACCCTATTCTTGCAAATACTGTCTAGAACCAGACACTTCCAAACTGTCAGAATTTTTTTCTGGTAAATATGTATCTGAAACAGACATAATTGGAGAAAAGTTTAATTTCTCCCATTGAACATAGACAAAAAAATCACAATCATTGAGACTTCGTTGTCTAGAGTAGACATCTACTAAGCCAAGAAAATAATCAAAATGTTATGGAAGAATAAAAAAAAAAAATTTCAAACAATTGGAACCAAGATGCACTTAAACTGTGGGTTCTAGAGCTTTCAAATATGTAGTCTCAAGATAGCATAAGCTCCCACAAGACATCATGAGGACTATGGACAAGGCTTTCAATAAGCTGAAGCTTTCCATGTTTTCAATGTTATGATAGCGAGCATCTGACTTAAAATAGACAACATATGATTCTATAAATACTTGAAGAATGTGTATAACAATTCTCTTGGGCTTTGCCTTGCACTGAAGCATTTCTTGCGGAGTGGGACCAGGAAGGGCGTCTTCAAATGTACAAAACCAAAGCTTCACTAAAATAAACTTTGCATTGAAAGCACACACGAGGTAAACTCTCTATTCTAAGAAAAACAATATCATCTCTACTTGATAGGCAAAGCCCCCTAAACTATCTAGATACAAACCTCTGAGGTTTAGAAGGCAAAATGATCTTAAATCAGAGGTTCAGGAGGCAAAATGATCTTAAATCAGAGGTTCAGGAGGCAAAATGATCTTAAATCAGAGGTTCAGGAGGCAAAATGATCTTAAATCAGAGGTTCAGGAGGCAAAATGGACTTAAATCAGAAGTTCAGGAGGCAAAATGGTCTTAAACCAGAGGTTTAAGATGCAAAATGGCCATTCTAAATCAGAGGTTCGGAATGCAAAATGGCCCTTCTAAATCAGAGGTTCGGGATGCAAAATGGCCCTTCTAAATCAGAGGTTCAGGATGCGAAATGGCCCTTCTAAATCAGAGGTTCAGGATGCAAAATGGCCCTTCTAAATCAGAGGTTCAGGATGCAAAATGGCCATCCTAAATCAGAGGTTCAGGATGCAAAATGGCCATCCTAAATCAGAGGTTCAGGATGCAAAATGGCCATCCTAAATCAGAGGTTCAGGATGCAAAATGGCCATCCTAAATCAGAGGTTCAGGATGCAAAATGGCCATCTTAAATCAGAGGTTCAGGATGCAAAATGGCCATCTTAAATCAGAGGTTCAGGATGCAAAATGGCTATCCTAAATTAGTTTTGGGAAGCAAAATGGCCATTCTAAATTAGAAGTTCAGGCTGCAAAATGCCAACAAATAGTTAAACATTGCCCTTTATATCATAGAGGTTCAGGAAGCAAAATAACAAATATAATTGGACCTTGTCATTTGTTGGGATTAGGTAATACAACGCCAACAAAAGCAGTTACCGTGACTAATTGATATATATTTGATAACTGACCCGTACCCCTATTTTTACTTATATATCAGAGGAGAGAAAGTTAAGACTTATGAAAAAGAATTTTAAAGCCAAAGTTAATACACTAATTACCATTTGTCTTCTCTTTGAAGGATCTGCAAAGGTACCAATATCTATCATTAAATTTTAAAGAGGAGATTAACAGAAACCAACACATTTTAAGACAAAAATCTGTACAAGACAAAACTCTCTCAAACATAAAAATACAAGTCTGACTTCTACAAGAAAGACTTATAAAAAGCAACATCCTTAATCATTTTCTTTTTATCACAAAAATATGTAAAGTTTACATGTCCTAAACTGCTAATATCTTATCAAGGAGTTAGGATAATGTGGTATAAAATTAATCCTGAATCAAACAAGATAAGACTGAGATTCAAAGGACTGAGTAAATGACAAACAATTTCAAAGTTGATATCACAAAATACATAAATCCTGATTATTACTAGCTAAGCTACAACCCTACTTGGAAAAGCAGGATGCTAGAAGTCCACAGGCTCCAACAGGGAAAGAAATAAAGTATATACGAGAAATAATGAAAAAACAACCAAGATCAGGAACAACATTGAAATACTGTAATCCATCACATATAAACTATGAAGCGACATGTCAACCTATTCAAGATATAAACATTTGCAGTAAATTAAAACTTCTGAAGTTCCACTGATTAAACTACCTGATTAAGATGAATCCAGTCACAGCTGTAATAAAACTTCTAGAATAATACATAGTATCAAGCCTTATGATAGAGAAGATATGATTGTTAAAATTAACCGTATAGCAAGTACTACATATGGGATGGTACAGTCTAGGTAGATCCCAATGCAAACGACGATCAGAATCACAAAAAATCTTATGCAACATACACAAAAAACTAACTGAACGACAGTGCCAGAGATTTATATCCAGATCAGTAATAAGAAATTTAAAAAACGGCAAATTTCTACCCAAAAAAATGAAGACGACAATCGGCAGCTGTTTTTTTTTAAACTAACTTACAGTAAATGTCAAAATCCAGTGAGAGGCATTAGAATTTGTTACCCAAGCTCCACTATATCATACAAATGATTGAATGATAAATCCTTTATCACCATCTAACAGTAAAATATCAAATACAATCTTGTTATTGAACACTAAAGACAAAAATATCTGCGGTCCAAACTCCACTATTACATACTAATTCTTTCAGATTTCCAATCTCCTCTCCTCTAGCATGAAATAAATGGTTTGAGTTTGTCCAAAATAAGTCAATTGAGAAGAAATATCTTATGAGTAAAATTTCCTTAAGTAAAATTCCATCATGATTTACAGATCATATGCAAGACCTATCATAAAACAAATTCACTATGAGGAAGTATGCATACTGTAACATCAGAATATTCCTATCCTCTTATTCAAAAATATTAAACTTCAAGCTTTAATACTATAAATAGCAAACCAAAACTCTACACTTGAAAAGGATTAAGAAAGTAAAAGCTTTCCAATCAGGGAGAAAATAGTTCGTTATGACTTAAAAAAAAAAAAAAGGGGGCAATATCGTAAATAAAAAATGCTATCATGTTGATAGACTGAACCTTACACCAAATATTTTCAAGGTAGTCCCCGAGTGCCACCATATAGATATTATAAACAATTCTTTCTAAAACGGCAATAGATCTCAAAAACCTCTCTATATCTCGACATATTCAACTTTCCCAAAAGGAAAACTTTACCTCAATAGACTAAGATTCAGAACCTGCAATTTGATAATGGCCTTGATTTATGTCGGCAATTATGTGCAAGTCCATTTAAATAAGACCTTAAATAACCTGTTACGTAAAGGCTTACTAGTTTCCCATCTGGGTATTCTTTACAAG
Organism: Palaemon carinicauda; assembly: GCF_036898095.1. NCBI lineage: Eukaryota > Metazoa > Arthropoda > Malacostraca > Decapoda > Palaemonidae > Palaemon > Palaemon carinicauda. The sequence goes on along the minus strand of NC_090727.1, from coordinate 152,034,919 downwards.
GTCAAGAAATTCATATCTTGTGTTTAAAACCACAAAATTCCTCAAATGCGTACTATCAGCATTTTACAACACATCAGAGATGTGTATAGCCAACTACTATAAAACTTTAATTTGATTCAATCTCTTATTATGAACTAATATAAACATCACCAAAACTTGCATTAAAGAAAGATAAAAGTTATGTTTAAAAAGAAAACGAACTAACTTCTACGATTCTATTCCACGAAAATCTTATTAAACATTTTATAGATACTTCCACGTCAATCAAACCTTCAGTCAGAAAAATAACCTAAAATGAAGTTGACTTCTCTTAGGCATTCACAAAAGTTTTCTTATAAAAATCATGTATTGATTTTAGAGCGACAAAACTCCCAACTAGACTTTTTGTTTAGTAGTTGGCAATATTACTGAGGTGACTATATCCTCACCGGTCACCTTAGTCTGTGAAAATAGAATTTGCAAGAATATAATTAGCTTAATTGCCTGATTTAGAGGATGTGTGCCTAAACTGTCTGACGTACATAAGCAACAAAACTACTGGTTGGTAGAAAGGCCAAAGGAGCAAGGCTTTTATAACCAATAAAACACTCATTTCAATTAGCAAACTTGATGGCAAAACCATACTTAGAACTGCTGGGCTGAGCATTTCTATGCTACATGGAGCCATTGCAAAGCTATTTCTGATTACTATTAGCTAAGCTACAACACTAGGATAATTTAAGCCCAAGGGGTCCAACAGGAAAATATATCAAAGTGAAGAAAGGAAATAAACTACAAAAGTAGCAATGAACAATTAAAATACTGTACAGTAAAACGCTAAGAACAGTAGCGACAATAAAATAGATCCCTCTCATATAAACTATAAAAAGACATGTCAGCCTGTTAAACAAAAGCACTCGCTGAAAGCTTGAACTTTTGTATTTCCGCCAATTAGTCTGTTACCTAGTCTGTCACAGATGCCTGCATAACTTATCACTTGTCTAGGAATTTAATGTGCTACTAGAATTGCAAGACATAAAACAAAAAACCCATTAAGGTAGAAGCTGTGAACTTGATGGGTTTTCTTTTGAAATTTCCCAGAATGGCAGGCTACCCTCAAAATCCAGCTGCATAAACCATGTGTGCATTTAGGTAAGTAAACCCTTGATATACCACATGGAATTTCCTCCCTATAAGAATAAAGGAGAGAATGGACTGCAACAACAGGAAATGGATTTTTTTCTTCTATCTACAGCTAGTAAAATACTAACAAGAGCTCTCCTCTTGCATTTAACTAAACATCTGATACTGTTACCAGAGACCCAGTGTGGGTTTAAGAAGGAAACAGAGACCATCAACATAATTTTCACTCTGAGGCAAATATAGGGGAATGTTCACATGGTGTCCTGTGAACTCCTACAGAAGAAAGGAGCAAAAATGCAGTTTTCTTAAATTTGTCAACATACTTCAGCTCTTTCAATTCTACAAGGAGGATGAAATCGCTGAACCTTCATCCATCCCTGTAGATATTAGAGCAAGGTGGGGTGACATTCTTGCCACCTGGCCTTTTCAGTCTGTTCACCTCTAGAATGTAAGTAAACTAAAAGAAGACTCTGCCACAACAGAGTACCAAATAGATGGTAACCTGTTCAGCATCAAATGGTTTAAGGATCGTACAAAATCCTCTACACTCCAATTGGTTTACCTAGGAGTATGCTGCTGATGCTGCCATTCTAGCCCACATCCTAGAAATTATGTAATACATCATTCACAACCTACCTTCAATATACCAAGCACTTTGTTTAATATTTTAATACAAGAAGGACCGAAGCCCTATTATAACAAATTGAAACAAAATCAGAATGATGACAATGCACAACTACAATTGGGGTAATTTTTCAAATTGGCAGCATTCCGTCATTCAAAACTGAAATTACCAAAGACCTGTTGGATAAGATAAACAGAGCCTTGCGTGATTTTAGCCTGAGGACAAGGGCTATTTTTTTCAGACCAAACACAGGTCACTGAAATCTGTGACTTTGGTAGGCTGAGGAAGTTTTTTTTTCTAAAATGCCCGACACTTGACACTGGCCAATAAAATCCACGTATATAAAACAGTCAACATCTAGATTCTTCCCTTTGAGAGCACAGGTTTGAACTACCAACATCACCATTAACAACAGGAGCATTTTAATATCTTGTTTTTGCAGAAAATTAAGTCTCTAGCCCTAAAAGATTGGATCCCTCACACAGATTATAGAATAAACAGGATCCAAAAGTTTGTGGTCATGTAATTTGAAGCTTGAGCAACGACTCCCAAAAACAGATTTCATATGACGAATCTCAAAATTTAACTCTTGAAACATTGATACAAATTTACTTCAAGACTTTCCAAATACCATAGTTTGTACCAGTTTAATCTATAACAAGAATTTCCATCAAGATACACAAATGATTAATACAGTATTTACAAAATGTTCTCTATCTAAACTCTGCAGATGTTATAAACTCGTAAGGTTTCTCCCACAGACTTCTGAAAGTGGCCATTCTGACGGCATTAATAAAAAGTTTCTCTCAAAGAATTTTGAAAGTGGTCATCGTGATATTTATCCCTCCTTTACTTCCATACAGGATATAAATATTAGGCTCAAGCCATTTCAATCCCAATCTGGTAAACTATTTTTTAATGATAGTATGTGTGCTTAAATGTAATAAATATTTTTATATACAAACGAAGGAATAACTTTAGACTTGTATTGAATTTCTTAACTACCTAAAAAGACATCTGGAAGGATATACTGTAAATTATATTTGTAAAACAGTTTCATGCAAACTATTATTAAAAAAAAAAAAATCAGCATGTCATAAACGATCAAATTCACAATAAAAAAAATGACAAGTTCTGCTCATAGTAAAAAGTGCTCTATGATTATACTTTTTTCCATTTTACATCAAATATATATGGAATTGGTCAGGATAAAGTATTTCAAACATGGGAATTAAAATCAACTTTATCGAGAACTAAAACGTTAATTCCATGAGCTTGAAAAAACAAATAACAGATTCTCTTAACCAAAACAGCACGTCCTGTTTGAAACCATATGAAAAATTGAAAGCATAATATAAATATATTAATACACCCAATAGAGTTTTCTTTGTCATCCATAGAAGAACTGTACTCAGGCCTTTTGAGCCATTAGACTTCAAAATTGCAATAGAAATTCTACACCACATTTCATAGACAAATAACAAGAGTTTTAGGTACCAAATCCATCATAACTAAAAGAGAAAATGTAGCTAAGGCACATCACAGGAGAATCCTCACCACCCCAATACCTTAAACATCTGCACATTGCCGTAGTCTTTACATTGAAAAAGGGACTTTAACAGTCTTCAATAGAGACAGAGAAATTTGATATACATATGGAAGAACACAAGAGAAGAGGGGGACTTCTCTTCCCATCTCAGCAATCGGATGTCAGCTAAGAAACCTCTGAACTGATTTCGAAATTGATAACCGACTGGTCACACCACGCTGAGAACACTCAGCCTCCATAGGCCATTGCAATGCTGGCTCCCTGGAGTTTTTTATTTTAGTTCTTTCCAAGTTTTTTATCTACAATTTTTCCATTTTCTATAAACATTTCATATAAGAGAAAATCTGTACTTCAACTTGGTCCTGGGAATAAGGAATAATAGCTTATATAGTTTCTTTTGATGTGCCTAATTAAGAATTCTTTTAAGACACTGCTCTAGTTCTCACTTTGTCCTTAACACTAAAAGGCAAGAGGATTCTTCTATCAGAAATTATGGCAAGATAAAACTAGACTTAAATCATAGCACAGATTAACTGCTCCCACATGGTAAAATGATCAATAATTCACAATTAAATGAAGCACAGTTTACTATCCTAAGAGTTATGATCAAGCTACCTGTATCATGGAAAAACAGTGCAACTATGAGTGTGAGCCTTGTGAGAGTTAATCCTAGGAATGAAAATGCCATTAGGTACGATGATTAGGAATGAGAACACTACTAGTACAAATGTTAGGTTTTCTACACGTCATCATTGAAAGATTATTTCTACTTTAAACCTATGCAACTTTGAACCACAACTACGGTATTTTCATTACCTAAAAGTTATATTTTTAAAATAATCTCATCGATTACCAAATATCCTTTGTCTAGAAGTTTCTAATTCCATTCTTGTAGCTTACAACTTCATTTAAAAGTTTCTGATCCCGCTCTTGGGGCTAACAATTTCCCCTAAAAGTTTTTGATCCCCTTTTTGTGGCTAATAATTTCCCCTAAAAGCTTCCGATCCCATTTCTGAGGCTAACAACTTCCTCTACAAGTTTCTGATCATGTTTCTGTGGCTATCATCATCCTCTAAAAGTTTCTGATTCCATTTCTGTGGCTAACAACTTCCTCTAAAGGTTTCTGATCCCTTTCTGTACCTAACAATTTCCCCTAATTGTTTCTGATTCCATTTCTGTGGCTAACAACGTCCTCTAAAAGTTTCAGATTCCATTTCTGTGGGTAACAACTTCCTCTAAAAGTTTGTGGGTAACAACTACCTCTTTAAAAGTTTCTGATCCATTTTCTGTGGCTTAAAATAAGGACAAAGGATTACTGTCCCTTGCGATTTCAAATTTTGGCCTCTAAAAAAATATTTCCACTTGTCTTTAAAATTTCTAGAATTCCAAAAACCTACATTGCAGGATTATATAGTATGACATACCTAAAGAGATCCCTAATTCTAATGCAATTTTCCTTAGCTATTAAGTACAATTAGGTCGAGGGAAGTGATGAGAACTGGACAGAGTATTAAGTTGAAGTACAGAATTCCTTGTACAGTAAGATATAAAATCAATTTAAAATTTGGTCTTACATTGGTTTCCCATTATTCAAATTAACTATTTAACATAACTAAAGCATATCAAATTCAATGGGAATTGTGTGAAGCACTTTAACATTCACAAAAAGACCAGTTATACCTAGTGGCGTAGCTAAGGGATGACGGGGATGCCTTATTAAAAATATTCGAGAGGACCACCTAGAGGGGGAGGGGGGGGGGATCTCAAAAGCAGGGTCAGAAAATAAAATTATGAAAGTACGCATATAAAATTACCAAAATTTTGAAAGAACACATTTTAAATTACCACCAAGGGGGAGTGGGCCTCATCACTAACTCGGACCCCAGGGCCCCAAAATCTCTAGCTACGCCTCTGTTTATACCTTAACCTATAAATATCTCCATATGTCAAGATGCTGTAGTAGTTCGTATTTTAATTTATAACTATCAATCAATAAGGCTAGTGTGAACTTTCAGTATAAAGCCACAAACTCTTATAATATTTCCTTACTGAAATATTACAATTCTGGTAACTTGAATTATTACACATACACTAAAGTTATTTATACTTTATACAGCTACTTTACAAAAAACAATTAGCTTTTTAAACAGTAACTATCGTGATAACCAAAGAAATTAATTTCCCTTATATAATAAAATCCTAAGACCTTGATAAGAGTTGCACAATCCTCCAAGGAAGGATTATTCTAGTAATTGAGAATGCTTATCAATCTATAAATTCTGAGAATGCTTATCAATCTATAAATTCTGAGAATGCTTATCAATCTATAAATTCTGAGAATGCTTATCAATCTATAAATTCTGAGAATGCTTATCAATCTATAAATTCTGAGAATGCTTATCTATCTATAAATTCCTTTTCCTTGATATATCCTTTGCTAACTACCCAAAATTACCCCTACAACTCTAAATAAAGAGTTAACTAATTTAAATTTAAATAACATTCTAACACCAAACTTATTAACAACAGTTTTGGACTTTAATTAATGATACAAAACTTCCTATACAGCCTATCTATCACAATTTGAGTTTGATTATTATTTCATATTAGCTAAAAATTACCAATACATTATACAAAACTTGTAAATTAACTATTTCAAATTGCTATTGGGAATCTCCCTGCCTGGCAATCAGTTGGACAGAATTATGAGACCACCTTAAGGTTTATTGTTTCTAGCAGAGTCCGTAACTTCAACACCCTAGCTTACTAGGGATGGGTGGTTTGGGATAGCCTATACATCTACCTGCTGAGTCTTCACGAGTCATTGCCTGGCCCTCCCTGGTCCTAGCTTGGAAACTGGTATGCATATAAGATTAGTCTCTAGGGGATTATTACAGTCCCAACAATAACAGTAAATTCTCCTAAAAAGTAACACTTTCATTTGAAAACATCTAAAAAGCCAAGTGTCTTGAAATATGCAGAAGTGACATGATAACAGTGATTCTTATAATTATCTTTCAAAGTTTATGAATATACATTATTTTCACACATTTAAGAGAATACATTATGCTTGAAATTTTGGTAAATTCTATATTATCTGATATTTCCTATTCTAGAATGTAACCGTGCGAGTATTTCAGTAATACCCCACTTGTTTAAATATAAATACCAGCATAATCTAAGTACTTTATCTAAATTTTGCAGTAGTCAACGACTACTAAGAAACTTGTTCTAAGATCTGCAATAAGCAATTAATTGATGTACGAGTCCTTCATTTTGCAGTAGTCAAAGACTACTAAGAAACTTATTCTAAGTTTTGTAATACGCTATTAACTGATATAAGAGTCCTAACATAAGATTGTTTATCTCTTATCTTTAAGACAGCATAAACTTATTAGTAATTACCTATAATTTAGCCAAAAGATTACTTGGCTAACGTAGTTAACACCAAATAGGTTCTACGTCACAAAACAATTCCTGACGATCGCAAAGAAGTTTTAGTAAATTGTAAATAAATCCTCTGCTCTTTTCAAGTAATGGGATACCTAAAGCTATAGATAACATCATTTACACCTGGTTATTCTACCATAACCTCTGGCTGAAATAGTTAGAGATAACTGCCGAATCAAACATGTAAAAATTGGTTTGGAAAGCAAGAACCGAGCTACGAATTACACGACACAGCAAATCAACACAAGAGTTTACGTGAATATTTATCCTGAATTGATACAGTTGCCTTATAACTGTTCTAATAAATTTATATAAATTTAGCTTAATAAATTCGACTGAGAATCCTGATATTGAATTTCTCATTATATAAGAATTCTTAAGATTTAGTTTTGAAATGGTAATAAGCAATTTTGAACTCTAGAAATTGCATAGTATTTTAAGCTTATTAGGAAGCCTATTTTAAGCTTACTATTCCTTTTTTAATCTTTGTAACTATATTTTAAGCTTGGTAACCCTTTCTTAATCTTGGTAATATTTTAAGCTCGGTAAACCTTTTTCAAGCTTAGTAACCGTTTTTATTAAACTGTAAACATTTTTTAAGCTTAATAACCATTTTAAGCCCAGTAACCCTATTTTAAGCTTAATAAATAACCTGTTTAAAGCTTCATAAATAACTATCTTCAGCTCAATAAATAAACCTATTTCAAGTTTGAAAAATAACCCTATTCTAAGTCTAATAAACCTTTTGTTCGAGAGAAAAAAAAAAAAACAGTAACAGGAGACAGATGATGCTTGAGGGATATGGACTTTCTTAGCTGTAGAATCTTCATTTCTTAAGATATCTTGAAAACACAAATCTTCATTTCCAAGATAATTTTCTTATTGGTAAAAACAAAAGTTTCTTGTTTTTAGATATTTCTTGATTATACTGATCTGTAAAGTGGGAAAATAATTTAGATCTATTGTTTTTCAAAGAACAAATTTGAAATTAGTTACATCCAAGATCTAAGTATCTTACACTTTAGTCTTCTATGTTAACAAGCTTTGTAATATTTAAAAAATCTGAAATCCTATTTTGTTATAGTTTCAGTAATTGTTAATGCAATAAAAATCTGGATTGTGAAGTATGACTAACAGAAAATATTAACCGATTTCTTTTTAGTTCATATTTCTGTCAAAAAAGGTACAATTATTAAAGACATTGTTAACACTAGTCACTGTCATTACCATTATTATTATTTTTTTCTATTTGGACCTGTTTATAACCACAATCAAAACATATAAATTCAAAACAATCCATTAGATTCTACTTAGTCAAGTTACTCCCAAACTTATGTCCTTAAGTCTTCCAGATAAAGATCTACTTACAGTACTGTCCTCACTAACTCACTTTCTCATGTTTCTTATTAAATATCTAACCATTCTATATAACACAGTAAAAGTTAACAACAATTATTGATGAAATAACAGACTGCAGTACGAGTTTTTTGTTTATCATTCTTCCAAGAATATTTAGAGACTATTTTACTAAATAATTCTATTCTTGCAATTACAATAGGATTGTTTAAAAGAACATTCAGAGAGCCTTTGTTAGTGTCAGAGCCTCTGTACTATGGTCTTCCAATGCCTTGGGATTATAGTTCTTTTGCTTGAGGCATACTATTCAATCTGTTCCCATATTACCTTTCCTCATTGGGTTTATAGCATCGTGCTTTTCCAACTAGGGTTGTAGCTTAGTAGTAATAATAATAATAAAAAAAAAAAAAATAATATTGCTAAGGCCACTGTATAAACTAAGATTCACGTTTAATTTCACTTTCAGTTTCATCTCTGTACTGACACCATTCAGACAAGCATTACCTCCTACCAGACTTGAACATTACCCTAATAAAGCCTATTTCAGGTTCAATAAACATACCTTATTATAATGCTTCTGACGACTCAATCCCTTTATAATTTGTAGAACTTCTCCCTCATTCTCTCTCTCTACTTCAGGACTATAGAACTTTTATATATTTCACTCTGCATCTTAAGAGGTATTCAGAACTTCAAGATTCTACTAGGAAACCACACTATATCATCTGAAAGAGAAATTAGTTCATTATATTGCATGCTACTTTAAAATCTATTAGATTTAAATATTCTAAAATAAGGTCAAATAAACTACTGTATATAAATACTACAGCTACAAATGCAGGCGTTTCTAGTCGACTGCGGAACAAAAGCCTAGGACATGTTAATTTGTGTCTGGGGTTTGGACAGTTTTCATCATCACCATGTAATCTATATGACCTGTTCGTTTGAAATTCTAAAACACAAAGAAATTCATTGCTTCACCAAATTTTATTTCACTATCCAGTCGAGGTTTGTACAACAGCCTAAGTCTATATAGCGTCTTACCTATATAAGTTGTACATCCAGATGAGGCTCTGCATAGCCTACCTATATGAAGAAGCGAGCCGAAACAGACATTATGAGTTACACATATTATTGTTAGTACCAAAACTAGTATGCCTGAAAAAAAAAATTCTATTAGATCCTATTATGCCATAGGTACCTGGAATTTCATGGAACTACTGTATCATAATTGATAAACAGACTTTTCACCTTATAAAATTATGAGAACTGAAATTTTATCAATGTTAGATTAAAAATAATTTGATTTATACAGAGAAAGCAACAAAAACTAACATTTTATAGTTCCCATGAGACAAAATTTAATCTAAGTCCTTTACTAAATCCAATGCAAGATCAGAAAAAGTACTCCATAAAAATTTAAAATACACTAAAATCCTGAGTGCACTCTTTTGCAAGTATACAGTTATATGATGAGAATTAAGGATGATACAGGCATTATAAATACAATATCATACAAAAATATACTGAAAAATGTTGCAAGCTCACCTGTAGAGAATCCAGTTCGGATGGTCTATATGCCTGGTTTTTTCAGTGTTCTTGGTAGTATAGCTTAAGCTCAACATGTCTTTTGTGGACACCTGCTCTGTAGGCATTATATGTCTGGTTTTTCCTTGGTTTTTAGTGTTTTCTCACACACACCTGCCCTTCCATAGGTCTCTTTGGACATGGACACCTACTACTATGATTTTTCATTGATTTTCACAAAAATTTATAAACTATTCTAGTCGTTTCATTTTCTGATTTTCATGGTTTCTTCAAAATTTGTTACATACAGGTCACTTTCTCTTAAGGATAAAATTGTCTCCATTTTATTGTATTCAGAGGTGTTCATATTCATCATTTCAGTGTGTTGTCTAGTTACACTGTCATAGTAGATGCTATTGTCTCTTCTACCATAACATGCCAACCATCAGTTTTCTTCTGGTGTCATCCTATACTCATCACAAACCATTTCTTAATTTGGGATGTGCTTAGATTTCCTTTTTATTTACATTTTGTCCCTGGTTCGTCTCTGATCCCACCATATCAAGTTTGGGGGCACTATCACCTCACTGATGGATGCAAATCTTTTTGCCTTATAACCACTTTCATTGTAGGTGACATATGTTAATAAACTTCTTATATTTCTAATTTTACTTCTACGGCTTTCTACAACAATACGTTGTTCCCAGCTTTGGCAACTGCTGTAGTATTCGTGACTCCTTTTCAGTTTAATGTCCTATCTCATGTTAAGTTCTTTGCTTGAACTCTTATTTTTGTCCTTCTATGTCCTGTCCTGTCCTGAATCACTCCTTACTTGATTTTCTTGACTGCCCTTGATCAGTATCATTTTGTCAGGTGATAAAGAGTGTAAACTGAGATGGTGTGGACATGTGTTGCGGACGGATGGTGGGAGGGAGGAACCTAGTAAGGGAGAATTAGATGGCAAGATAAGGTGAACGATATGGAGAGAAGAGGTTTGGTGGAAGATGATGCCTTTGATAGAAGGCAATGGAGAGGGCACAACAGGCAACAGACCCCTTAACGTAAGAATAACAATGTGAATATAGTAGTATAGTTTTGTTAACCCTTGGGATGTTGAGTAAATATTTCTGATCCAGTTTTATTCTGTAACAGCCAGAATCTTCTCTCAATCCGCCAGCATACTCCTATATGGAGAATGTTTAGAGGTGTTGATATATATTAGATCAAAGAGTGCTCACTCACAGCACCACTCTTCCATGTAATTGTAGTACTTTATAACTTTCTATTCATTCTTTTTTTCGTTGTGGCTTCATATATGTACGCACTTCCTAATATTACTTCATTGTATTGCCGAACCAAACATGTTATTTCATGGTAAATATGGTAATCTTTTCATTCTTTTTGTGGCATTCAATTTTGTTCTATTCAGCAAATCTACATTTCAGGTCAGTCAATGTCTTCAATATTGGCCGTCACCTGACCCTACAATTGGCTCTTATAAGACTGCTGTGGGCCCTCATCTGGCCGTAAAACCAATCTTCAACTGGCTCTGAGACTAGCCCTCACTTTGTTTTACAATCGGATCTCATGAGAACTTACCTTCGGCCTTGCAATCAGCCCTCATAATGGCTCTAAATAGCCGACAAAATGGCCTTGCTATAAGAAATCATCGGGCCTTACAATCTCTCCTCATCTGGATCCTACAATTTGCCATCATCATTGGTGATTTTCTGTAGTCTTGAGTATGTAACAGTATTTCACTTGTTCTTTGCAGCTTTGAGCTTTCTTGAATGGCTGTATTAATGAACTGGAAAAAAAAAATGATCGAGAGGTAATTCAAATTCTTCCTGACCTTGCAGAGTAATTATAAAATATAAACACCAATGAATAAAATGGGAAAATGTTCCAAAGCTTTATTTTTTGGAACCTAAGGTAATGTACTAAAGATGTATAACATTACACCTGAAAAAAGAATAAAAGAATATAATCTTCCTTCAAGGTCGAGCACCAAATTTAAAGAGCACTAAAGATATTTTGAATGTTGTCAAACAGAATACCATCCATATACCAAAGGCACTTCCCCCAATTTTGGGGGGTAGCCGACATCAACAAGAAACAAAACAAAAAAAGGGGACCTCTACTCGCTACGTTCCTCCAGCCTAACAAAGGACTCAGCCGAGTTCAGCTGGTACTGCTAGGGTGACACAGCCCAACCTCCCACATTTCCACCACAGATGAAGCTTCATACTGCTGAGTCCCCTACTGCTGCTACCTCCGCGGTCATCTAAGGCACCGGAGGAAGCAGCAGGGCCTACCGGAACTGCGTCACAATCGCTCGCCATTCATTCCTATTTCTAGCACGCTCTCTTGCCTCTCTCACATCTATCCTCCTATCACCCAGAGCTTTCTTCACACCATCCATCCACCCAAACCTTGGCCTTCCTCTTGTACTTCTCCCATTAACTCTTGCATTCATCACCTTCTTTAGCAGACAGCCATTCTCCATCCTCTCAACATGGCCAAACCACCTCAACACATTCATATCCACTCTAGCCGCTAACTCATTTCTTACACCCGTTCTCACCCTCACCACTTCGTTCCTGACCCTATCTACTCGAGATACACCAGCCATACTCCTCAGACACTTCATCTCAAACACATTCAATTTCTGTCTCTCCATCACTTTCATTCCCCACAACTCCGATCCATACATCACAGTTGGTACAATCACTTTCTCATATAGAACTCTCTTTACATTCATGCCCAACCCTCTATTTTTTACTACTCCCTTAACTGCCCCCAACACTTTGCAACCTTCATTCACTCTCTGACGTACATCTGCTTCCACTCCACCATTTGCTGCAACAACAGACCCCAAGTACTTAAACTGATCCACCTCCTCAAGTAACTCCCCATTCAACATGACATTCAACCTTGCACCACCTTCCCTTCTCGTACATCTCATAACCTTACTCTTACCCACATTAACTCTCAACTTCCTTCTCTCACACACCCTTCCAAATTCTGTCACTAGTCGGTCAAGCTTCTCTTCTGTGTCTGCTACCAGTACAGTATCATCCGCAAACAACAACTGATTTACCTCCCATTCATGATCATTCTCGTCTACCAGTTTTAATCCTCGTCCAAGCACTCGAGCATTCACCTCTCTCACCACTCCATCAACATACAAGTTAAACAACCACGGCGACATCACACATCCCTGTCTCAGCCCCACTCTCACCGGAAACCAATTGCTCACTTCATTTCCTATTGTAACACATGCTTTACTACCTTTGTAGAAACTTTTCACTGCTTGCAACAACCTTCCACCAACTCTATATAACCTCATCACATTCCACATTGCTTCCCTATCAACTCTATCATATGCTTTCTCCAGATCCATAAACGCAACATACACCTCCTTACATTTTGCTAAATATTTCTCGCATATCTGCCTAACTGTAAAAATCTGATTCATACAACCCCTACCTCTTCTAAAACCACCCTGTACTTCCAAGATTGCATTCTCTGTTTTATCCTTAATCCTATTATTCAGTACTCTACCATACACTTTTCCAACTACACTCAACAAACTAATACCTCTTGAATTACAACACTCATGCACATCTCCCTTACCCTTATATAGTGGTACAATACATGCACAGACCCAATCTACTGGTACCATTGACAACACAAAACACACATTAAACAATCTCACCAACCATTCAATTACAGTCACACCCCCTTCCTTCAACATCTCAGCTTTCACACCATCCATACCAGATGCTATACATGTATAGAATAGTTTTAAGCAATTTAATAAATTGTTACTTTGAATGTTAGTTGCTAAGGATTGATTATAATGAATATTTTACCCAATAACTTCAGAATAAGAACCAGAAATCATTAATACAAGTTTTTTTCTTAGCTTGACTATACATACAGTTATCTGTCAAATTTTCTTCAGCGAATATTGAGAAACAAACATCTGGAGAAAATATTGGATTAATTTCTACCAAGGCCCTTTGTGTCAATAGGTGTAGGAGATGATGATGATGATAACCTATAGTAGACATAACTTGATTCTAAAAATTCGAAACCATCTATAATTTAGTGTCAACACAATTTGTTGGCTGCACAATACGTAATAAATTTTGGATATTTTGGAAATTTGGTTCTAATAAGTAGATCATCAACTGTTGAGAATATCTACCACAAAACAAAAATACAATAACTAATATAAATGTCATTAGTTTAATGTGTATATCTTACTTCAAATCGATTACCATACCATTTATGGATGATACAAATGTGACCGAAAAATTATACTACCAGTAGTTTAATCAGTATTTTTTAATTTTCTTTACTGCATATTTGCTACAGAATTTCAATTGCAACCTCTCATTAGGGTGACATTTAAACCTTAAACCTTAACAATTTCAGAAAACTTTAACAAAATTAAGTTAAATACACAGACTTTGGTCTTTATTGAGTAGCTACACTACTAAATGCCTTTTTATTATTCAAAATTACTAAAAATATCTGAATTAAAGCCCATTATGGATTAAAATACTAGAACTTACAGTATTTGCAAACAAACACTTATCGTGTTGGTGCATACTGATTACTGTACAGCATTGGAAAACCTCCCTCTACTAATAAATCAAAGCTTATATAAACTTTGGGTACTGGAAAATAGGACATTCGTAGATAATTTGTATTTTTCCTAACTATACAAACCTTAGCTATTTAATAGGGGTATTACTTTCGGCGTAGCTGAAATGACGAGCCATTGGAATTTTTACGAGGGTTTACTACCCCACCGCTAGTTAGCGGGGGGTAGGGGAGGGTAGCTTGCTACCCCCCACCCCCCCCCTCACACACACCTGTGCTTGAGCTCACTTTGCTTGGAGGTAGGACTTCAAGGGGGATAGGGCTGGCGGGCAAGTTTGATTAAATAGCTAAGGTTTGTATAGTTAGGAAAAATACAAATTATCTACAAATTTGTCATTTGTTCCGTAACTGACATACAAACCATGCTATTTAATAGGGGTGAATCACCCATTAGGAAGGGTGGACGTCCCAGCCAGTACTGGCTTTTGGCTTTGCCCGGGGGCTCGTTATTTGAGTGTCAGCACTCAAAAATAAGGAGTCCCTGCACCTCTCTAGAACCTTGCTACACAAGGACTGCGGCCTACGCAAGCTGTGTGTGAAGGTATAACAAAGTGTGAATCGTCCTAGGAAGTTGACCTGTAGTCCTTTAAATGGAAACTTTAGGCTAGGACTCTCCCCAATACCACCTCGTCAGGGTATGGGGACGTGACAGTATTAGCTTAATACTAGGAACACAAGGAAACATAGTTTACCTGCAGTGGTTTGAGGTCAGCTGTGCAGAGAACCCAGGATGCTGCTTTCCCCAAGAGAGGGGAAGATGAAGAAAGAATAAGGGCCAGACATACTTCTTCCATTCATGCAGACTAAGACCGGGTAACAATGCCCTCAAACTTCTGCTACTTGTCCAATAAGGAGCGTGAGGTTTTAAACCAGCTGTTGTGCAGCCACCTCAGGGCCGATAGAGAACGTATCGAGCCTCCTGTGGGTCACATCTTACAGGTAGAGGGCTGTGAAGGTCGTCTGACGCTTCCACACCCCAACCTGAAGAACCTGCATCACTGAGAAACTCTTCTAGAAGGCCAGGGACGTAGCTACGCCCCTGACATCATGTGCTCTAGGGTGACGTGACGGAGGAGGGTCTGGATTCAGGGATAGATTAATCACCCTACAAATCCATGTCGAGATGGTGTTCTTGGTGACCCTCCTCTTAGTCCTCCCAAACAACGCTTGCACCTGAGGACGGACTGCAGCCGTTCTTTTGATTGATTGATTTAAAGTTTTCAGGCATCCTGACATCTGAGGTCATTGACGCCGGTAACATTTAATTTGTATACAAAAATAAAAAATAAAATAAATTAAAAAATAAAAGTATTCAATTAAAATCATAAAAGTTAAATATTTTTCAGAAGACCTGCTTCTGAAATAAATCTAAAAATGCCACTTGCATGGTAGGACACATCATTTCCAAGAATCTTGGCAAGGATGAACCTGCCACCCTCACCTCGAGCCTCAAACAAATATCTATTCCTTAAGTTGTTATAATTGGGGCATTCGGTCAACAAATGCCTACTGTTAGAGGTACTAAACAGTCGTCACAATACGGTTGGTGTTGGCCCTTCAGCAGAAACTCGGGTGTCAACCGAGTGTGACCAATACGGAGACGACAAAGAGACTTCTCCCATTTTCGGGGCATCATATTATACCTCCAAGGAGATATGTCATTTGTTATCTCTTGCATTTTATTGCCATCTTGACTATCCCATTGCTGTTGCCATTTATTGCAAACCAATTTCTTGATGTCAGGTAAGAAATCATTACAGGGAATGGGATACCTTCTTGGCAGCAACTCGGATGCAGCCTCCTTAGCCAGTGAATCTGCCTTCTCATTCCCGGACACACCTACATGTGCTGGAACCCAACAAAATTGAACTGCTATACCTCTCCGTCCAATAATGAAAAGCCATTCTAAAATCTTTAAAACTAAAGGGTTATTAGAATTAAAAACTTCTATAGCTTGAAGGACACTCCTTGCATCACTAAAAATTGTAAAATTACCCTCCTTCTCCAATGCTATTTTCTCAATAGCGGTTAATATGCCATACAGTTCGGCAGTAAATATGGAAGCGGTCAGAGGAAGTGCACCTCTACAATTAAAACCATTACTATGTACTCCAAATCCAACGGCAGCATCAGATTTGGAGCCATCAGTATAGATAAAAGTCGATCCCCTATGTTCTTTAACATGTTCATTAAAAAGAGACCTGGCTTCTAGGTCTGACATATTCTTCTTATCTCCAATAAAATATTTACAAAAAGATATCTCTGGTAACTTCCATGGAGGCGTTGATGATACCTTGAATGGAAGTACCCTATTTCTAATTATATCCAGACTATTTAATAATCGTTTCACCCGAAAGCCATAAGGTTGAGGAGATTTTGGGTGCAACTCAAAGTATGATGCGTGTCTTACAAGGCTTGCAGTCTGAAAGGCTAGAGAGTTAGGGAGTCTTTGCAATCTAAACCAATACCGAAGAATGGAAGACATTCGGTAAAGGTCTAGAGGTAACTCTCCAGCATCAACAAGGAGACTTGGGATAGGCGAGGTTTTAAAAGCTCCAGTAGACAATCTAATACCTGCATGATGTATCGAGTCTAAGATTTTTAACCAGCTTGGGGTGGCTGAAGAATATACCTCACAACCATAACTAATTTTGGAAAAAATCAAGGCCTTGTATAATTTTAGAATAGTATTGCGGTCTGCCCCCCATGATGTATGGGACAATATTTTTAAGATATTCAGAGCTTCAACACATTTAGCTTTTAACGCTTTTAAGTGAGAAACCCATGTAAGCCTACAATCAAATATAAAACCTAAAAATTTAGCTTCTCTTGCACATGGTATCCGTTGACCTTAATGTATATATCCGGGTCTGGATGTACTCCCCGGATACGACAAAAATAGACAATGGTAGTTTTACTTGTCGAGAACTTAAATCCATTTATGTCAGCCCACTGGATAATTTTATCAATAGAGAGTTGGATTTTTCTCTCAACCATTGCCATTCTAGTGCCAGCAAATGATATTGAGAGATCATCCACAAATAATGTTGAGAGAACATCCAGGGGAATGGCTGAGGATATCCCATTAATTGCTAGTGCAAAAAGGGTTACACTCGGCACACTACCCTGAGGAACTCCTCCTTCCTGGCACTTACTCTCTGATAGTTTCCCCAACTCTCACTTGAAAAACTCCACGTGAAAGAAATGCCTGAATAAATAGTGGCAGCTCTCCTCTCAATCCCAATTCATGAATGGTTTTAAGTATACCATATCTCCATGTGGTATCATATGCCTTTTCAAGGTCAAAAAATACTCGAACATGGTGCTGTTTGGAAGCAAAGGCTTCACAAATAGAAGACTCTAGTCGTATCAACACATCAGTCGTTGAGTGCATTTTTCGGAATCCACATTGAATCGGTGATAAATTACCTTTCTTTTCAAGGTACCACATCAGCCTTGCATTGACCATCTTCTCCATGATTTTACATAAACAAGATGTCAGTGCAATAGGACGATAGTTTGCTGCTAAAAACTTGTCTTTACCGGGTTTTAAAAAGGCTAAAATAATGGCTAGTTCCCAAACACTTGGGTAACTATGATCATGCCATATTCGATTAATAATACTTAAAATAAATAGCTTTGTATTAAAAAGTACATTTTTAATCATTGCATATGGAATTCCATCGGGTCCAGGGGCTGTATCATTGCAATGAGCAAGTGCAGAATCAAATTCTCTTTCAGTGAAAGGAGAATTATACGACTCTTCCCTTCTTGTTGCAAAATTTAAAATTTTCTTTCCTTCAGTGCTCCTATACTGGTGACCAGGGGCTCCTTCACACTTGCTGGATACATTTGAAAAATGATTAGCCAGGGCATTGCTAACATCATTTGCTTCAGTTACATACTGGCCATTCACCTTCAACACTGGTGGTGGGTTGGGGGTGAATTTGCCAGCTATCTTTTTTACTTTCCTCCACACAGCAGATGGTGGTGTTCTACTGTTAATGGAGGAAACAAAAGACATCCATGACTGGCGCCTTGCTTCTTTCATGGCACGACGGAACTGTGCTCTACATTTCTTGCACATAATTAAATTCTCATCAGTTCTGCGTCTACGCAATCTTGTTAGAGATCTTCTTGTGGCTCTGTGGAGGGCAGTTAGTTCTGAAGACCACCACAGGACTGATCGTCGTTTGAATAACCCTGTTGTTTTGGGAATTGAATTGACTCCTGCTGTATGGAGAGTTCCATTCAGTAAGTCTATGGCATCATCGATATTTTCAACTTGTCCTGCATCCCCCTCAATTTCGCTTAGCTCACGAAATTTATCCCAGTCCGCCTGTCAAGATTCCATCGTGGCGATCCCTGTAAAGGTGGACCATTGTTGGTGTTTATAATGATTGGTGCATGATCACTAGTATGCCAATCATCTAATGTTCTCCAATCGAAGTCGAGAAGGCAATTAGAGCTTACGATTGATAGGTCAATACATGACAAGGTACCTGTCTGGACATGAAAGTGTGTGGGCTCTCCTGTATTAAGGAGTCCCACATCTTCATTTTCCACAATTGATGATATGATATTTCCCCTCGTGTTGGCTAAAACATCACCCCACAAAGAATGTCTACCATTCAAATCTCCAAGTAAAAGAAAAGGTTGAGGGAGTTGTTGAATCACCTCCACTAAGTTATCATACAAAATGTTATCATTTGGAGGCAAGTACAGAGAACAAATATGGAGTTTTTATGATAAAACAAAGTTTTATGAATACTTACCTGGCAGTTATATATACATAGCTAATTATCTCTATTTCGGCAGAATTTTTCTAAAACTAGGCAACCGCCTTGTGGTGGTTGGGTGGTAACACCCGTTAAAGGGTGGTAGGAGGAATCATTCCCGTTTTCTGTTCTTCAGTTCATCTATGCCCGACCTGTCTCCTGAGGGGAGGTGGGTGGGCCTTCGAATGTATATATAACTGCCAGGTAAGTATTCATAAAACTTTGTTTTATCATAAAAACTCCATTTTTACGAATAGAACTTACCTGGCAGTTATATATACATAGCTGATTAACACACTTGGAGGAGGGTGATAGACAGTAACATCGTTGGGGAAACAACCAAAAAAGTTGTAGGATAAATAAACACCTTGATTCCTTACCTGCTAAGGTAGCTGACTTCAAAGGTTCCTGCCTCTTGAGTCGCTTTCCCTTAGGAGTGTCAGCCAGGATGTGACCTGCAGTGCTGAAAACACTCAATCGAGTCTGTCAACGGGGTGAGACCAACAATCTCACTAGACTTCAGGACTACCTATTGCCCAAAATAAAAAACCGCAACTTTACCAAACCAACCACCTAACATTTGCAAAGTAGATAAAAATGATCTAACTAGACTGAGGTGACTGTACACAAGTCGAAGTCCTCAGACAACCAATAAAAAATACACCAACCTATGCACAAGTAAACAAAACTAAGGTTGAGGGGAGGTAGTAACTCCTTTGCCTAATACAGAAGCCGTAGCTACGTATGGTCCCAAGGTATAACATTTCTCATAATCCACCCTCACCTCTCTGAGGTAATGAGAGGCGAACACAGAGTTGCTCCTCCAGAATGTCGCATCCATAATTTGACGGAGCGACATGTTCTTGCGGTAAGCAAGCGAGGTCGCAATGGCCCTCACTTCGTGGGCTTGCACTTTTAAAAGTCCGAAGTGTTCCTCCTCACACAAGAGATGCGCTTCTCTTATCACTTCCCTCAGGAAAAAGGATAAAGCGTTCTTGGAAAGGGGCTTTTGAGGATCTTTCACAGAACACCACAGGGAGCTAGAAGAGCCTCTCACACTTTTTGTGCGAGACAAGTAGGTCTTGAGGGCTCGTACTGGACAGAGCAGCCTCTCTTGCTCCTGACCCACTAGGTTGGTCAAGTTAGGAACCTCAAAGGTCCTCGGCCAGGGCTTAGAAGGGTTCTCGTTCTTAGCGAGAAAGTCTAATCTCAAGGCACAAACTGCCCCATTCAGATTGAAGCCTACCTGTTTTTCAATTGCATGGACTTCACTAACTCTTTTAGCTGTTGCTAAGGCCAAAAGAAAGAGGGTCTTCTTGGTAACCTCCCTAAGGGGAGCCTGTGATATGGGCTCAAATCTCTTGGTGCACAGAAATTTAAGAACTACATCAAGGTTCCAAGAAGGGGGCTTTAACTGGGTCTGCTTGGTCGTCTCAAAAGACTTCAAGAGGTCATGTAAGTCCTTGTCGCGAGACAAGTCCAAGCCTCTATGCCGACAGACGGAAGAGAGCATACTTTTGTACCCTTTGATAGTGGACACAGCTAGCTTAGCGTCCTGTCTGAGGTACAACAAGAAATCCGCAATCTGGCTCACAGAGGTAGTGGATGAGGAAATCTTGTGCTTCCTACACCAAGCCCTAAAAGTCTCCCACTTGGACTGGTAGACCCTCTGCGAAGAGACCCTCCTCGCTCTGGCGATAGCTTTCGCAGCTTGCGCTGAAAAGCCTCTCGATCTGACGAGCTTCTCGATAGTCTGAAGGCAGTCAGATTGAGAGTGAGGGGGTTTTGATGATATCTCTCGAAGTGGGGTTGTCTGAGCAGATTTGGACTTGCAGGGAGGCTTCTTGGAAAGTCCATCAACAAGTCCACCACCTCCGTGAACCATTCCCTCATCGGCCAGAACGGAGCTATCAGGATCATCCGTCCCGAATCGAGGAGGGCGAATTTCCTGACTACCAGATTGATGATCTTGAACGGGGGAAAAGCATAAGTGTCCATCCCCGTCCAATCCATCAAAAAGGCGTCTACTGCTATTGCCTCTCTGTCCGGAACTAGGGAGCAATAGATGGGGATCCTCTTGGATAAATTGGAGGCGAAAAGATCGATGAGGGGTCTCCCCCACAGCCTCCAGAGACTCTGACAGACCTGTTGGTTGAGGGTCCATTCTGTGGGAAGGACCTGCCCTTTCCTGCTGAGCATGTCCGCCCTCACATTCTTCTGTCCCTGAACAAACCTCGTCAGCAGGCTTATCCTGTTCTCCTTCGCCCAAAGAAGGAGCTCTCTTGCTGTCTCGAAGAGAGACAGAGAGTGAGTCCCTCCTTGCTTCCTGATGTAAGCAAGAGCTGTGGTGTTGTCTGAGTTGACCTCCACAATCTTCCCAGACACCAAGTCCTTGAAGGCCTTTAGCCCCAGAAAAATGGCCATCAGCTCCTTGTTGTTGATGTGCCATCCCAGCTGAATTCCTTCCCAATCGCCTGAGACCTCCTTGCTTTCTAGTGTTGCCCCCCAGCCTGACTCTGATGCGTCTGAAAACAACACTAGGTCTGGGTTCTTCTTGTGTAAGGAGATCCCTTCCCCTAACAAGGTTGGGTCCAGCCACCACTTCAGAAGAGTCTTGACTTCTATTGGAATGGGGAAGGAAAAGGAGTCTTCCTGCATCTTTCTGTTCCATGTCTTCGAAAGAAAGTGCTGAAGAGGCCTTAGGTGGAGTCTCCCCAGAGAGACAAACAGTTCGAGGGAGGACAGAGTCCCCAGCAAACTCATCCACTCCTTCGCTGTGCATCTCTTCTTGTCCAGGAAAGTTCTGACTTTTACGAGACACTTGGCCTGTCTTTCCTGAGAGGGAGAAGCCCGAAAAAGAACTGAATTCAGAACTATCCCCAAATAGAGAATAGTCTGATTCGGTCTGATCTGAGACTTCTCCCTGTTGATGACCAGGCCTAGATCCTGAGCCATCATAAAAGTCTTCCGTAAATCCTCCAGACATTTCTCCCTCGATCGTGAACGAATCAGCCAATCGTCCAGATAGAAGGATATCCTTATCCCTTCCTGATGCAGCCAACCTGACACATTCGCCATTACCCTGGTGAAGACTTGAGGAGCCGTGCTGAGACCGAAGCAAAGAGCTCTGAATTGGAAGCACTTGCCCTCCATTACAAACCTCAGGTACTTCCTCGAAGTCGGATGGATGGGGACATGGAAATATGCGTCCTGCAAGTCGAGGGACACCATCCAGTCCCCTGGACGTACTGACGCCAGCACCGACTGAGTCGTCTCCATGGAGAACTTTGTCTTCTCCACAAATACGTTGAGCGCGCTGACATCCAGGACGGGTCTCCATCCGCCCGAGTTCTTGGGGACCAGAAACAGGCGATTGTAAAAGCCTGGGGAGACTAGATCCCGAACCGGTTCTATCGCCCCCTTGTCTAGCATTTGGTTGACAAGGTCTACTAGAGCCTTCTGTTTCCCAGGATCTGAGTACCGGGCTACTAAGGCCAGCGGAGCATCTGCGAGAGGAGGTTTTTTCAGAAAGGGGATCTTGTATCCTTCCTTGATGACTGAGAGGGACCAGGTGTCCGCCCCTCTCCTCTTCCAGGACTGCCAAAAACCTGACAGTCTTGCGCCTACCGTCTGGAGGAGACGAACTTCATTTCCTGGAGCGAGGTCTGAAAGAACCCCTGGTAGATCTTGGTCCTGAATCTTGCCTTCTCCCTCTAAAATCTGATCTTGAAGTAGTCCTGCCCCGAAAGGGCTGCTGGAATCTCCTTTCCTCCCGTTTCAAAGAAGAAGGAGGGGCTGCAAAGGGCTTACGAGCAGAACGAGATAAAAGGTCTTGGGTGGCTTTTTGGGCCAGAGAACGCGTAATGTCATTAACCAGAGACTCGGGAAAAAGATGTTGAGAGAGGGGGGCGTAAAGAAGCTCAGACTTTTGAGCATTGGTAACAGACCTAGAAGCAAAAGAGCAAAGCAGAGCTCTCTTCTTTAGGACCCCAGCTGAGAACAGAGCAGCCAACTCATTCGCCCCATCTCTGAGGGCCTTATCCATACAGGACATAATGCTCGTAAGGTCCCTAGATCCATCCATCTGTTCAGTTTTCCTTGCGAGAGTCCCAAGCGACCAGTCTAGGAAACTAAAAACCTCAAAGGCTCTAAAAATACCTTTGACGAGATGATCCAGCTCCGACATTGACCACATGACCTTGGCTGAGTTGAGAGCATGCCTTCTAGCAGAGTCCACTAAACCAGAGAAGTCACCCTTGGAGGAGGAAGGCACTCCCAGACCCAAATGTTCTCCAGTTGCATACCACATACCCGCTCTTGAAGCAAGACGAGCTGGTGGAAACGAGAAGGAAGTCTTAACTGTTTGTCTCCGCTCCATCATCCAGTCATCAATCTTCGAGAGAGCCTTCTTTGCGGAGATAGACAGCTTCATCTTGATGAAGGCCGACTGTTTCTTGGCCTTCTTTCTGTTAAATTGGGACTGAGGAGATTGAGGGGCAGCAGGTTGGAATTCCTCTCCAAAAAGTTCAAGAAGGGAGCGAGAGAGAACTTTGTAATCTCCCACAGCATCGGCAGGATTATCATCGTCATCAGAAACATCCTCGAGGGCCTGATCCACATCTGCAATATCCTTCGAAAGAGAAGAATCCTTAGAACCCGACAAGGGCAAATCAAAGGCATCATCCTGCAAAAGACGGGTTGCATCCTGGAGTCCCGCGCTAGAAGAATCCTTGGAACGAGAGGCAGTATCGTCCCGAAGAGGCAGGGTGGTATCGCCCTGGGACCGAGAACGAGAGGCAGAGTCGTTCTGTCGTCGAGAGCGAGAGGCGGTATCGTCATGGCGGCGAGAATGAGAGGCGGTATCGTCGTGGCGGCGAGAATGAGAGGCGGTATCGTCGTGGCGTCGTGAACGAGAGGCGGTATCGTCGTGGCGTCGAGAACTAGGGTCGGTATCGTCATGGCGTCGTGAACGAGAGGAGGTATCGTCGTGGCGAAGCGAACGAGAGGAGGTATCGTCGTGGCGAAGCGAACGAGAGGAGGTATCGTCGTGTCGAAGCGCACGGGAGGCGGTATCGTCTTGGTATCGAGAACGAGAAGCAGCTTCGTTCGATAAGGTATCGTCCCGGTATCGAGAACGAGAAAACGTATCGCCCTGGTATCGCGAAGAAGTATCGCCTGGCGCAAGCACACATTCCTCATCCTGGCGTAGAGAGGGAGAAGTTCTCTTTAAAGAAGAACTCCGTTCTCTCTTAGAAGCAGACTTCTTAATCGGCAACGAGTCGTCTTTACGTCTGTCAGACTGGGCGTGAGGGCGGCTAAAGGCTTGTACTAAAGTCAAAAGTTGTTCCTGCATGACAGACATAAAGGATTTAGCAACATCAGCTGGGTCTTGCGGATCCGAAGGGGGGGGCTGACGAATAACACTCGTATCTTCGGCAGCAGGCTTCGTCCTTTTCACAGGCACGGAGTCGAAATCATCCTCCGACGGACAAGGTTCAAAACTGCTAGAACCGGGAGAGAAAGAACGAGACCGTTCGTCGCGGTTCCATCTCCTCTTAGTAGGTCTTGAAGCTTCATACTTCCATTTACGTCTGGACGAATTCGGAGAAGAAAACAACACATCCGACTCGTCTTTCCCGTGACGGTCAAGAGCAGCCTGGGAATAGACAACAGGACTGTCTGAGGCGACGGCTGACCGAGGGTACGTACCTCTCACCCCCTTTCGGTCATCGACGTACCTTCTCCCTTGGTCCTGGGATCTTGGTAGAGGTCTAGGCCTAGGGGTATGACAGATTCGGTCGGTCGCCACCTCCACTGCACTAACACAAGCACTTTCACTTTCCTTACCTTTAAAGGCCTCCAGCTGTTCTTTAATGGCCTTCAACTCGGCCGCCAGGCTAGCGTACCGAGGGTCATCCGTAGATACGGAACCTGTAGTAGGTGCAGGAGTTACTACCTCAAGGGAAGGATCAACTTCCAAAGAGGAATCAATAATAGGATCAATAGATAAATCTACGCTAAGTTCGTCTTCCTTACCACTAACAGACTTAGACTTAGACCTAGAAGCTCTCCTAACTCTATCGAGCTCTAGCTTACGCACATAGCGCTTCATAATTAACCAATCTTTCTCATCCAAAACCTTACATTCCCCGCACCTATTATCAAGGGCACAAACAAAACCCCTACAATGAGAACAAACAGTGTGAGGATCAACCGCCATTTTGGGTAGTCTCACCTTACATTCCTCATTCGCACAGATACAGTAATGACTCTTTTCACTCATAATGAAAAACAGCAAAAAAAAAACTAAGAGAAAACAAAATACAACGATCGCCAAAACCCCAAATCAGAGTACTTCACCAAAAAAAGCAGACTGGTACACCGAGCAGGGAAATCGAAGAAAAAACTCTTAATGACGGACCAACGTGTTATCGATCCGGCCGGCAGAGATGAACTGAAGAACAGAAAACGGGAATGATTCCTCCTACCACCCTTTAACGGGTGTTACCACCCAACCACCACAAGGCGGTTGCCTAGTTTTAGAAAAATTCTGCCGAAATAGAGATAATTAGCTATGTATATATAACTGCCAGGTAAGTTCTATTCGTAAAATGTATATTTTCGCCCTATGTCAATCTGTACAACCACTGCCTGCAGAGGTGTACGAATAGACAAGAGAAACTTAGGGAACATCTCGACGAACGTATATGAGACTTCCGCCATGGCTCCCCACTTGGTGATCATATGGTGTCCTATAACTAATATATTCGCGAGGACAAGGGGTATTATGATCAAGTTTGCTCTCCTGTAGACAAATAATT
This sequence comes from Palaemon carinicauda, assembly GCF_036898095.1. Lineage (NCBI taxonomy): Eukaryota > Metazoa > Arthropoda > Malacostraca > Decapoda > Palaemonidae > Palaemon > Palaemon carinicauda. The sequence continues at coordinate 152,009,017 of NC_090727.1, read as the reverse complement.
ATGGGGGAATGCTCAAGAATAAGGAGCTTAAGTTCTTCATATTTGGCCCTTAAACACTAACAATTCCATTGCAAAATGGAGGAAAACACTATGGTTTATAATTTGGTAGACCCCTTGGATGGAGTCTTCCCATTAGCAGTTTTTGATCTAACACTATTTTTAGGTGGTTTTATTAAAGAGGGTCTTGATAGATTGGGTTTAGCATTTATGATTTTCTTTTTGTCTTTTTGATCTGATTGTTGAGGAGGTTGGTGGACCTCCACTTGAATTTCCGATTTATTTAAATTGACTTCCAGATCAGAAATATCAACAGACAAATTATCATATTTATTTGACGTCGTAATTTTGATATTTCTTATGGAAGGGGGCGAGAGAGATGGAGGTCTCTCTCTTTTCCGATTAGTAGGTTTTGAGCTACCAGGTTTTTGCACCTTCCCCAATACAGGTGCACCTGGTAACTTGGTGTTAGGTGGCATCTCCATCAAATCAGGCAAGGACATGGCCTGGGAGAGGTTAGTACTATTGTTGGTAATGGGGGACGAAGGCTGTACAGAAATGGGCAATGACCCATTTTTAATACGCTGTGGCAGAGCCTCAGAAGGCAATATGATTACCTTGTCATGCAGTACTTTATTATCAGAGGTTGTATTTCTTTTCTTAGGATTACTGGCAGTGCTAGGTGGGGTTGCTGTCTCCTGTGGTAAATTTACCTTTGATTTTAAGGCCTTTGCATAGCTGGTTGATTTATTCAACAGTCTTTTTGCATGTCCCACACTTATGTGTTCTAAACTTGATTTGTTTAGGGCAGCTTCCTCCAACTTAAACAGTTCGCATCTCCTATCAGTTGATTTATGGTTCAAATTGCAATTTGAACACCTGGCCTCAAGTGTACATTCTCCATGATAAGTTTTGGAGCAAATACCACACATTTTTCCAAACTTTGGATGGGTGTCCCAACTTAAACAGTTCGCATCTCCTATCAGTTGATTTATGGTTCAAATTGCAATTTGAACACCTGGCCTCAAGTGTACATTCTCCATGATAAGTTTTGGAGCAAATACCACACATTTTTCCAAACTTTGGATGGGTGTCCAAATTTAAAACAATTAAAACATTGCAGGGGCTTTTGTTTGAAAGGCCGAACTTTAATCCTTTCATTTTCAATAAAAATATGGAAAGGTACATCAGCATCCTGGAAAGTAAGTATAATCATTGAAGTTCCAGGAACCTTATGCACTTTCCATACATTTAATGGACACATACATGTAGAAAGTATCTCCTCCTCTGTAAATTCATACAGGTCCTTATTAAAGACCACTCCCCTTCCATAACTAAAATTTAGATGAGGTTTCATTTCCAATGTAATTTCATCACTGCCTGTCTGTAAGTTAGACAGTATTGCAGACTGAGTCGAAGATTTGGCATGGATGAGATAACTATTCTTCCCAAAACGAGATATATCTCCAGGTGCTATGGTTCCTACTTTTTTTTGGATAAACTTACATATCTTAAAATAATTTCCTATTATCCCTTTAGGTTCAGCTAAGAGCCACATAGGTGGTTTGGGTTTTCTCTCTGAAGGCATGGGTACATTTCTATCTTTTTAAAACCAATCAGCAGGTTTGTACACATCCAATTCCTTTGGGACCTATCACAAAGAGCTCCCATGATGTTCAATTCGTTAATTTTGATACTACTAATATTACTTATGGCATTAAACGCTTCATCATGACTTTCAAAAGATATCCAAGATTCCCATTTTTCATCTCCAAGTCTCATCCTTATTTCCTTTATCAATCCATAGCACTCAAATGCTCTATATATATCATCATAATTTGTCTCTAATGGGATTTGGGAAACATGAAGGAATCGTAGTTTCCCTGTGTTACCCAAATTGCTAGATTTTTTAACATCAGTAGAGTGGTCCTTTTTAGTTCGAAGTTCGTCAACAGAATTTTCCTTAATTACAGTAGCAGAAGTCGTCAACAGTGCCGGGGGGGAGTCAGCAAATCCAGGGGATGGGGAGTCAGCATTTGATGGGTCCATATTTAAGGGTGGGATTTTCATGTTTTTTGTTGTTGTTTTGTTGGGGTACCTGCTTGAGAATTATAAGAAAGTATCATACGTTGGAAAGGAAATTTGTATTCTCCACTATCGGCACAATGAGAGTATACTTCCCAGATGGTCCACTCCATACCCTACCCGAAGGATAGCATCAAAACATAGAGGCACAAGTGTAAGCTAAACTCGCCTGTTAGGACTGAGACCAAGGTAATATGGATTCATCCTCCCCATATCTGTAATGATGGGCTTCCGGCCAAAAGCCAAGAGTCCCACCTCAAGGATTGGATCCCCCTGGATTCCGATGACCCAACCCTTGAGAGTAGTTCTGCCAAAAAGGTCCAAACCATCTTTGGGATGGCTGAGATCATCCAATACTCTCATATATAGCTTTGAATGCGAATACCTCCCAACCGTGATCCCTTCTCCCATTCATCTAAGCAGGCAGTAATAACGAATGTGGAAATATCCACGCCATTTAAATAAAATAGAAAAAAAATAGATAAATAAATAAATGAACAAATAAAATTAATAAATATATATATATGCATACATCTACATATATATATAACTAAGAAAAATAATAATCATAGAGATAGGACAGCAAGATGAAAGAAAGTTGATAAAATTAGGAGAAGGTCGAAGTAATATTAGGCAGAAGAAAAAGATGAAAGAGAAATTTAGATTCGAACTGGGGAAGCAATTTCCCGAAGTTCGAGAGCCCTCTTGCCCGTCACCAAGATTCAGCACGGGAATGAAATGCCGTGCTGAAGCTCAATGACTTCATCAAGGCATTCTCTCATTAAGAGGGCCGTTCTTTTGAGATATAGCCTCAAACTCCTTACTAGGCACAATAGGAGATGGTCTGGGTCATCTGTTACAGAACGGAAACTCGAAATCTAGAAGGAATCGAACCGAGGGTCCGCCACCCCCGGATTCTGAGTCGTAGCAATAAACTCAGGGACGAATTTGAACGTTACCTCCCCCATCCCCTTGAATGGGCGATGTCATACGAGACCATGAAGATCACTGACTCGCTTGGCCGAAGCCAAAGCTAGTAGGAACAGTCTTCCAAGATAGGTGGCAATCTGAAGCCTGGCGTAATGGTTCATAGGGAGGTCTCTTAAAGAGACCTGAGAACTCTAACCACGTGCCATGGAGGAGTCTCACTTCCGACTGAGGGCAGGTACGTTCGTAACTTCGTATGAGTAGGGAAAGTTCCAGCGAAGAAGAAATGTCCATTCCTTTGAGCCTGAAGGCTAGACTTAAGGCTGCGCGATAGCCTTTCACCGCCAAGACTGAAAGGCGTATTTCTTCCCGCAAATACACGAGAAACTCCGCAATTGTTGGAATAGTGGCATCGAGTGGAAAGATAACCCTTCCACGACACCAACCACAAAAGACTTTCCATTTTGCCTGGTAGACAGATGCGGATGATTTTCACAGATGTCCAGACATCCTGATCGCAACTTCTTGCGAAAATCCTCTCAGCGAGGAGATGCTGGATAGTCTCCAGGCGTGAAGTCGCAGCGAAGGTACGGCTTTGTGGAAAATGTTGGCATGTGGTTGTCTGAGTAGATCGTGTCGCGGAGGGAGTTCTCTCGGAAGTTCCGTTAGGAGTTGCAGAAGGTCCGGAAACCATTCCGCGTGATGCCATAGCGGAGCTATGAGGGTCATTGAAAGATTGACCGATATTCTGGTCTTGTTGAGCACCCTCCTCATCAAACAGAACGGGGGAAAGGCGTACACGTCGATGTTGTCCCCCCGTTGTTGGAAGGCATCTTGCCAGAGAGCCTTGGGATCCGGGACTGGGGAGCAGTAGAGCAGAAGCTTTTAGTTCAGAGCTGTTGCGAACAGATCCACAGTCGGGGAACCCCACAAAGTCAGGACTTTGTTGGCTACTAGATGATCCAAAGATCACTCGGTACTCACTATCTGAGACGCTCTGCTCAGATTGTCGGCGAGCGCATTTCCTCTTGCCTGGAATGAAACTTGCCGATAGTAGAATCGAGTGGACTTTGGTCCATCTCAGTATCTCTACTACGAGATGGGATAGCTGCTTCGAAAAGGTACCTCCTTGTTTGTTGATGTAAGCCACTACTGTGGTGTTGTTGCTTTTCACCACCACATAGTGACCCGCCAGGTATTGTTGGAACTGTCGAAGGGCCAAGAAAACGGCCTTCATCTCTAGAAGATTTATATGTAGGCACTTTTCTGATTCTGACCACCGGCCTCAGGTCCTGTGGTGCAGAACGTGGGCCCCGCACCCTTTCTTTGAGGCGTCCGAAAACAGCATCAAATCCGGGAGGAGGACGAGAAGATGCACTCCTCTTCGTAGGTTCTTGTCTGTCACCCACACTGGAGGTCCTTCCATTCCGCAGGTCCCATAGGGATCATGACGTCCGGGGAATCGTAACCTTGATTCCACCGGGACTTGAGTCGCCACTGGAGGGATCTCATCCTGAGGCGACCGTTGGGAACTAGACGAGCTAAAGATGAGAGGTGACTGAGGAGATGTAACCACTATTTGGCTGGAAGTTCTTCTCGTCTGAGAAAAGGGCTTGCGACCTTCCTCAGCCTTGCTATCCTGTCGTCTGATGGGAAGGCTTTGTGGAGATTGATGTCTATAATCATGCCTAGGTATACCAGTCTTTGAGAAGCAGAGAGGACTTCGAGATTTACCATGATCCCCAGATCCTGGCAAAGTCCCAGAAGTTTGTCTCTGTGTTGAAGGGATGACGCCGAGTCTGCTAGGATCAGCCAGTCATCAAGATAACGGAGGAGATGGATGCCGATCCTGTGTGCCCACGACGATATTAGGGTGAACACACTGGTGAAAACCTGTGGTGCTGTGGAGAGACCGAAACACGGCACCTTGAACTGGTACTCCTTGTTGTCTAGGCTGAATCTCAAGTACTTTCTTGAAGATGGATGGACTGGGATCTGGAAGTACGCGTCCTTCAGATCCAGTGTACACATGAAGTCTTGTGGTCTCACTGCAAGTCTGACCATGTCTGCGGTCTCCATGCTGAATGGAGTTTGTTTGACAAACTTGTTCAGAGCCGAGAGGTCGATGACTGGTCTCCAGCCTCCAGACGTCTTCTTTACAAGAAAGAGTCGACTGAAGAAACCTCGGGACCCGTCGAGGACCTCTTGGAGAGCGCCCTTCTTCAACATGGTCTGGACTTCTGCCCGAAGGGCTTGCCCCCTTGCTGATCCCATGGCAAGGAAGCTCAATGATACTGGATTCGTCGTCAGGGGAGGTAGAGATGTTGTGAACGTGACGCTATATCCCTGACTGATTACGGAAATCGTCCAGGAATCGGCCCCGAGTTGCTCCCACCTGTCTGCGCAACTTTTTAGGCATCTCCCCACTGGTGGACATGCAGGTGGACTGCCAATCCTAGCGTTTGCAGCTTAGGCTGTTCCTTCTAGGATTTTTTCCTCTCCTGGAGGACTTCTTTCCAAAGGACTTAGACACCACTGTCTTCGCTGCCGTTGTTGGTTTCATGGTCTTGGTAGGACGGGGCTGCTGGGGCGCTGAAGGCTTATAGGGCTTGGATGTCAAAGCCCTATGTAGGAGAGAGTCTTGGTGGGACTTCCTCTACCTCTCAGCAGCATGTTCCACGTCTTTAGGCTCAAACAGATTCGTTCCCTCCACGGAAGAATGTCTGAGCCTGCTTATCTTGGGACCTTCTGATGGAACCTCTCAGACACCGCATCCCGACATTTCAGGATGGTGTTCGCCCACAAGTTCGAGACTTGGTGGGCCAGAAACTCGATTGTGCGAGTGCCTAAGAGGAGGAAGGTTTCCATAGCTTTCCTGGTACGTTCTTTGGAGAAATCCTCTGAACGTATCAGGATACCTAAGGTCCCTAACCAGATATCCAGCCACGAAGTGGCCTGCATAGCACACTTCGCAACCTTCTCCTGATTAAGAATCTCAGTCGCTGAGAATGAGACCTGCCGGTTGGAGTCTCTCAAGAGGGACTCCCCTGGTAAGCTCTTCCAAAGAATGGTGAAGAGGAAGAGCTAAACAAGGCTCCTCTAAGATCTTTAAGTACCTCCTCTGCTGTACGCGAGGAGGTGGGAGAAGCTTATTGCCGACACTGGATCGGCTGAAGGAGGCCAACTCAGAGCTAGACCGCGATCTTGTCCCTGGTATTCTTAACCCCGAGACCAGGGAAGAGCCGCACTGGCCTTAGAAGGTTTTTGAGTCCAAAAAACTCTGTCCAAGACCATGTCTTTGTCCTCTCGAGGGGGAATCTCTGGGTCAGCAAACCCACTGAGAGTCCTCATAAGAGTCAGAACCTGCCAAAATGCATGTCCTGACTCCTGTAGCTCTCCTCCGGATGTTGGACTCGCAGAGAAGTCTCCTGTCCCCAAAGGGTCTTCTTGGGGAGAATCGCGGACGTTCTCCGAGTGACTGGCTGGCTGTCCTAAGTCTTGTCGAGGATTTTGGCACTGTTTTAGAGTCCTTCGACTCCCTCCAGGGAGGGATGCAGGACTCCAACCACGATGGAGGTAGGCTCTTCTCCGCCCCTGCCCGGGAAGACTTTTCAGCGTGAGGTGGGGTTTCCCTCATTGGTGCGATGGGGGAACGTCTCACCTCACGTGACTCCCGAGGACGGGAAATCCTCGTCCGTCAGGGAGGGAGAAAAAGTCTGGGGGGGGGGAGCCTGCCTCGAAGGCTTACGAGGAGGCAGCTTAGTTCTCGGAGAAGTCACCGCGTCCGAAACTCCTCTTTTTCTCTTCAGGGGGGTAGACGCAGCCAAGGATTTGTGGCGCAGTTCAGAGAGAACAGGCTTGAAAGCCTGCGCAACCGCTCTGACTAGTGCCCCAAACCATGGCTGCTGGCTGACAGCTGTGCTGTCAGATACTCCCTCTGGAGGGACAGGGATCAACTGATCCCTGGGAGGAGTTTCCATAGGGGGGTTCTTCTGAAAAGAAAAGGAAGAAGAAATGTCCCTGGACCTTTCTGGAACCTTCCCCTAAACCGGCGAGCACGTGGGGTGGGGGGGAGGGGTGGGGATGTGGCGATGGCTACCTTGCCGTGCGTTTCCTGCAGCCTCAGAGGGTATTGGCGATCGCAAGGGGGAGCACGCTGGCAATCAAGTGGGGGAGCGTGCAGGCGCTAGCGCGATGGGGAATACCCAGGGTCGCGCGGGGGAGACTGATGGCGCTCACGCGTGCGCGGGGGATTGCTGATGCGCGTGCGCGCGAGGGCGATTGCGAAGGCGAGTAGAAGCGTGCGAAGGCGCGTAGAAGCGTGCGCAGGAGGCTGATTGTGCGCTAGCGTGCGCAGGAGGCTGATTGCGCAGGAGGCTGATTGTGCGCTCGCGCGCGCGGGTGAATGTTTGCGTGCGCGCAGGATCAGGATAATGAGCCCGTGGGCGTGCGGGCAAGATATCACGCGCCCCATTAGATGTCGTAGGGCGTGCGCGCGCAGGAGAGATCCCTTGCGCGCGGGCGCGCAGTCAGAACCTGTGTGCGATGGGGCGCCTCTTGTGGGCGCACGTCAGGCTGGCGGTGTGTAGCTGCTGTAGGGGATGGGCGTGGGCGTACATCCTCGTAGGCGCCAGCAAGTGAACGCGCGACTGGGCGCTGGCGAGGGATGGCTGCAGGAGATAGCAGGCGGCGCGTTGGTGAGTACGCTAAGTCTTAGACTTCCTTACCGCCCCCAGATCCGAAGATCGTGGGCAACAGGAGATCGTTGGCGCATTGGAGAGCGCTGGCGCATTGGAGAGCGCTGGCGCGTTGGCGAGCGCCGACGCGTAGGGGAGCGCTGGCGTGTTGGCGAGCACCGACGCGTAGTGGCGCGCTGGCACGCTATCTCAGGAACAGCAGGTGATCGTTGGAGCGCATGATCAACACGGCACGTAAGAGACGTGTGCGCGCAATGGCGCGTACGACCTTGTTGCCCCGAAGGGACCTGTGCCTGACTATGAAAGACAGGTGGTTTTGTCGGCGAGTAAAGCGCACCAGCTGCCAGGAAAGGCGACGGCAGGTCTGTCGGGTGGAAGGTCGACGTGCCCTTTGAAAGGACGACCTTCCACCACAGGGGATCGCGAACGATCTGCAGAGAAGTCCAGGACCGTAGCAGGAACAGTCAGTGATTGTTGACGAGGCTTCTCTGCGGCGGACTGCAACGACGATGATGAACCGAAGAGGCGCCGCCTCACTGCTTTATAAGGTGAAGGAAGGCCTCTCCCGCTAAGGGAAAGCCGAGCCTTGCGACGTATACGCCTACTGGGGGCCGTTGGATCAGCAAGCTGACCCGTCACCAGTCCTCCAAAGAGGAGTCTCTGAGTGAACTCCCCCGAGGGAGAGAATCACCGGCAGGAGACTGTTGGACTTAGTTTCTCCCTCGTAGATTGAGCAGGAACGGGAGAAACTAAGCCTTCAGCTACTGCGGGATGAGAAGAGGCAGAGGTATTAGGAGATACCGCATTGGACACCTCTGACACCACAACGTCGACAATAGACAGAGGATCAACCTCTGCCAAAGCCGGCAATTGCTTGACAGCGGCACTCAATCCGATGATGTCAAGAAGTGATTCCTTGGAGGGCGAACCCTCGAGCCCCAAGGAAGACCAAAGCTGAAACAAACTAGATAAATTTAAATCCTCCCCCGGGGGGAGAGGAGGAGCTGCCTCGCTAGGGGAGGCAACACCATCTCTCGAAACCCGAGTTCGGGAAACAGAACCACGGTCTACGCTACCACTCGACTGTCTCTCGAAAGAGACCGATCGAGCGGGAGCTTTGGAGGAGGTTTGGGCAACGGAAGAAGAGTCCTTGGGATTTTCTTTCAAAGAAAACTTCGAAGGAGAAATATCCCGCCTGAACTTCTTCTTACGTCCCCGAGAAAACCTCTCCCACTGGGAGGTAGACCACTCCTTACACTCACCACACTTATTACCACTATCACACCGTTGACCTCTACAGTAAGGGCAAAGGGTGAGAGGGTCTGTCTCGACCGCCGACATGAATGTTCCACAGGGGTGGTTGGGTAATCCAGGACAGGTGTGCATATTCACAGAGGCCAACTTCACACTCAAACTTATGAAGAAAAAGCAAAAAGACATTAATGGCTGTCAAGAGAGGCGAGGGTGAGCGCGGACACGTCCGACTACCACCCGAGCCGAAAGCAAAGTGAGCTCAAGCACAGGTGTGTGTGTGTGGGGGGGGGGGGGCGTAGCAAGCTACCCTCCCCTACCCCCTGCTAACTAGCAGTGGGGTAATAAACCCTCGTTAAAATTCTAATGGCTCGTCATTTCAGCTACGCCGAAAGTAATACCCCTTATTAAATAGCGTGGTTTGTATGTCAGTTACGGAACAAACAATAATTAACATAGGGCCTAAGGCCCTTCACTGACATCTAGTTTACCATATAGCTTGTGGTTGTGTCCAGTTGTGGGTTGTTCCAGTAGTGGGTTGGGTCCTCTTGTAGGTTGGTCCTCTTATGGGTTGTTCCAGTAGTGGGTTGGTCTTCTTGTGGGTTATTCCAGTAGTGGGCCATTCCAGCTAGGTGAGGTCCACCTGTGGTAGGTGCCTCCAGTATCGTTGAATGCAATTTTGATTTGCTGAGGGTACCAGATACCTGCAAAAGTTCAAAATCAATCATTTTACGAAATATGATACCTTTCATTATGTTTTCATTAAACATTTAAGGTACAGGACAGCAACTTTATGAATATTCTTAGATAATTGTGTGGATATAATCAGTTTTTTCAGATGATAAATTGATTAATTGTTCAAAATTCACAAACTTACCTGGACATTTTTTTTCTTTTTCATTTTTGAAGGAGTGGTACTCCAGTCATTGTTACCAATATTAAAGTCAAATCGATACATCCAAATAAAAATTCAATAAAACCCAAGTTTAATAATTATTATTACAATTATCAATATTATTACAAGCCATACTATGACTTTGGAAAAGCAAATTAATACAATTTAAAGATATACTTTGCTAACAGCTCATGTTAATTATTAATTTCACTAATTTAATATGATTAACTACCCTTATCACTGGATTTAAATACTGTACAATTAATTTTTAATTATTAATTAAGGATTTTAAATTTACCATTTGTCTTGAATAATATGGTTTGAAATGTCTATTTAATAAAAAAAAAAATACAAAATTACATCAAGCTGTATTTAGATACAGAAAAGGAATTTAAAACCGCGCACTAGTAAGTTACGATTTGGTAAGCAAAGAAATCTATTATATAAAAAAAAAGAACAATTTTCTATGAAAAAAAGGTATACTTTTAGTTCAAAACAATCTCTTGAGATGATCGTAATACCATTGTTTTTTTTTTTTAAACGAATGTTCCTTAAATTCTACGTTAACGATAGAATTATGTTGGCTCAAACATACTAGATAATTTGATTAAAAAAAAAACGGGAAAAATTTTGAAGGACTTAAAAACTCGACTCATTTTCCGAGCTTGAGTTATATTGAATCAATGGATGTACAGAAATGACTTAAATCAAAATGACCATGGGTTTTGTAACGGCACCTTGTCTGGAAAGAAAATTATAATCTTGATACTTTTTGGATAAAGGTTTGAGAGATACTACTAAATCTACAGTAGTGTGTGTTTCACCATATACTGTATTTCCTACGGTTTGTAATATGTAATTATTTAATACATAAATGCATATACAGTAGCCTATACTGTATACACACTAGTGTACACGTGCTATAAAAATTACTTCTAAATATTTAGATATGCACTAACGCACAAACACACACGCACACATTCAACCCATTCTACCACCTCCCCCTTTCCTTAACTAGTACCCGCTGGTTCAGCATGACTACTCCCTCTCACCCTACCCAAGGGAAGGGGAAACCGAGCTGCTAGCGTGACAGGAAATGTATTAAATAAATAAATTATTTAATCAATAATCCAATATTGAATCAGCACTGAATATCTATTCAACACTTCTCCATTCTGGCGAGTAATTATACTTACCAATAGTATTTATTCTCTAGTTTATAGCTAACATTCATTATTTAATCCCTACAGAAAAATGAATGAACACCCCCCCACCCAAAAAAAAACTATATAATCTAGCTGATTATAATCATATAGTTTATCTTCACGAACGGCAGCAGACAAAGGTTTCAACTAGCCCAATCAGTCTATCAGCAATTCAGTAGTGGTTCTCACTAAAATGTTGTGGGAGAATATTCTTAATACATAAACAATCAGAAATATGGACGAAATTCATCATAGCCTACCACAATAATACCATAGTCTATTACTGGATTGTAAATTCCCTCTTGAATCTTGATACTCAAATGATTTAATGTATTAAGTCATTGGATATCATCTCAAAGACATTATTCTTTGCAAATAAATATCAGAAGGGTTATTCTCTTAAGAAAATTTTAACATTCCATTACAGCCTACCCAAGTGCAACAAGCAAGCATCGAGTTTAAAATATCTGAGAATTGCTACATATTGTGCAACCAACAAATCGTGCTGACACAAGGATGGTTAACAGATGGTTTCAAATTATTGGGACCAAGGTATGTGTCTGCTATAGGTTCTAGAGCCTTTAAATATGTGGCCCGAGACTACACAAGCAGCTCCTAAGTCCTAACAAGTCATCCAAAATACAGAATATATTAAGGGTTTTTCAAGTGCTTCGATAATGTGAATTTAATAATAAACGAACAATATGCCATGTAGAGAGTAGAGTTCCGACAGTATAGGGCATCCAAGAGAGGCGTGCCTTCAAAGCAGGATAAAATAAATGAACGTGAGTAAAGTATACTTTTCAAAATTAAAACCCTTTTCTGTACCCCCTCCCCAAATTTCTAGCTACACCCACGCATACATATTCTACGTTATGGAGATTAATATGGTATGAATAATAGACCCAAAACTAATAATAGGGGGGTTGATGGAAAATGTATTTAAAATCAATTTCCTGGATAAACTAATTTTTGGGCTCAGGCCATGTCGTCGTGATGGAAGTTCCTTCGAAGGTAGCTTCCTAGGTATATTTGACTATAGTGATATATCCCAGAGAATTTACCAAAGGTATCCAGAATTCTAACTCCTGGAGTGAATATCCCTTAAAATTTTACGAAGGGATATCGCGTAATATCAGAGCACGTATTCTTGATACGTCTCATGGCTATCTACGCCCACAATAGAGTTTTCACTTTGAGGGGAAAGAGATGCAAGAATAAGGAGAGTCGTTCCAGAGACATCGCTCTCGACGCTCCCTACTGCTCTGCAAATAGTGTGCCAATCCGACACCGCGAGGCGCCACCGCCATTTTTTCTATCATAGCTTCGTTTGACCGGTGTTTTCCCCGTTCTCTCTTGCTATTTTAGAGTATTTTGGACGCTATGATGTCTTCCCCAGCCTCATCAGCTTCTGGAAAGTAAAGTAATATCTTTATCTTGTGTAAATGTAAGCTCTTGCCAGTTTTGCTTTTCGATTGAGATCGTAATTAACGAAACAAGAGCTGTTGCCAGCCGGATGGCGTCATGGACGCGGTCGTTCTTCTGTACATTTAGTTAGCCAGAACGACCCTTTCCCGGCATTATTCGCTTTAATAACTTTAGCTAAGGATTCTTATATTATGTCATTGTTGTCGTGGATTTGGCTATTTATGATCGAGCCTCACGAGTGCTAGGCTTCCTAGCCTAGGCACCTACACACTTCATGCATGATATAACCTTCCTGGTAAAGTTTTATTGAAGCACAGGCAATATTTTACACTTTTATGATATTACTTAATTATGCTTTCCTCTTTCAAGATAGTATACAGAGTCTCGGTGAACGATTCTCAATGCTCCTAGGCTACTAGCCTAGGGGCTTTAGCATACTTTCATACATGTCCCCATTGCTCTTGTATTGCCTTTTAAGGGGAGACTGACACCTCCTATAAGTCGATACTAATCTCCTAGGAGATTTAAGAGCAATCCCCCTTCCCTCTGATTAGCCTAGGCTATTCTCAGTTTTCTTTGCTGTGAACAGAGTTCTGGCAAAGTTATACCGAGATGTTCTGTTTTCTTTCACCTAACCACTGAGTCTGTTTTGAGTTTAGAACGGGACATCAGAGTATCAGGCTGTGTTAGGCATCTCCCTGTCTTGGTGAAATGATTTCCCATGTCAGGTTAAGCTGCTCTTTCAGGAGGCTAGACCTCCCTAGGCCATACTTGGGGGTTTTGTATGACAATTCCCCTTTCCTTGACCTAGCAGACAGTCCTGTGCTGGTAGACCCTAGACCAAAGAAAGGATTTCTTCACTGCCTAAGGTCTCTGGTACGAGATTCTGCTCTCCTGTGAGATGGTGTCCTAGGGACACCTTCTCCCTTGACTAACCCAACCTGGGGAAATGATATCTCCTACCTGAGGTTACTTCATGAGACCAGAATCCTTTAGGTTAGGTAGTGTCTTCGGGCATAACCTTACCTGTAGGACACCTTCCCCCTCCCCCCTATCTCTTTCGTGTTGAATGATCCAACACCCTCCTGGCCGTCGTTCTACATTGACCTTAGGATTCTTGTAGGACTGGCCTGAGGTTCCCCCGTCTGCCGCGCCGGCGGGTACCCACATTCTTTAGTGTGTTTTTCAGTCCTCCCTTGGACTGCCTTCCATAACCCTTATGACTGGGATATGGTTGGGGGAAGCCCGAATTTAATTCCCCCTTCCACTTGAACCCTCATTCTGGATGCAGGCCGGCAAGGGTGAGCCCTTGCCTTCCTCCATCCTCTTTTTCTTTCGTACTGGGCCATGTCCATTGTCTGCCGGCCGGCAGCTGCCCTGCCGCCGCTTGTTGGGAACATAGTTGACCGACAACCCAAAGACAATGGGACTGCCGGCTGCTGGGTTGCCGGCCACCCATACCTAGTCATCTGCCGCCGACTGCCGCTGGGTCCCCTTGATGGAAGGATCCTCGGCTGCCGGCCGGCAGAACCACTGCCGGCTGGTAGAGCCAACGCCGCCGGCAGCCGGAAGAGCCGTTGCCGGCGGTCTATCACACAATTTTATAGACAATAATTGCCTTCAATAGCCCAGAATAGGCCGGTATGTGCCGGTTTGCCCGGCAGACGCCGGCAGGCCTGACAACTTGTTACCAAACAGTCAGTGCTGTAGCTCAAAGTTTTTTCCAACCTACAAGGTGCTTCTTGGGGAGCCTACTGTGAGACCATCACATTTAAGAGTGATTCTCTCTTCCTTTAATGGTTATGATCCATTATTGTCCTTAATCCCCAATATTGAAACTGGAAGATTGTGTTAAGAGACACTTTATATCAAAGGATATCATCTTCCTCTAAAAATTCTTAAGAATTCTACTTTTCAATATTGGAAGAGGTCATAACAATTGGTTGGACAGGAGACACATGTAGGTGTCTTTCCTATTTATAGCTTACCCTATCCAAGCTAATATAAAATATATGTATGCTGAAATTTGAGAATTTCACCGAATACTCAGACTTTTCCTTTCTTTACAGGAGGAGCATCCCGAGTGCGGGAATAGTTTTTGCAGGGTCCGCAGTAGGAACTTCTGCGGCCACGACATGTGCAGGGCCCATGCTCACTGCGCAGTCACCAAGGGGACTCTCAAGTTCTGGGACCCACAGGTATGTACCGTTTGTGAAAAACTGGTAAGAGGGGCTTTTGATGATCAAAAGTTCACTGAGTCAAGGGACGCAGCAAGGGAAATACTGAGTAAATGGGTTAGAGGTTTCCAGAAGAACACTTCTGGCCCATACCTTCCTAACGAAAAGATGAGGGCTTGTCTTTTCCCTAGGGCATCTTCGGATGCAGTTATTCCCCAGGCTCAACCTGAGATTCCCCTGGTTCAGATTCCAGTAGAATCTGAAGTTTCGGATGCCTTAGAGAGCATCCAGCTAGAAGACAACATGTCAGTTGTCTCAGAGGAGACCGACAATCTCTTAGTGGAGGAATTGGATCAGACGGATGACGTTCGACCTGAGACAAACTGAGAAAGCCGAAACTATTTCGGTATCATCGGCCACAGTGAATGAGCCGGTGCCTTCGACCTCCTCCACTGCACCCCAACTAGATTCGATCACGAGTACGTTGCACTCGTTGCTGTCCATGGTGAAGGACATCCAAAAGAAATCGTCCGAGAAGGAGGCCTCTCTTCAGACTGAGATGCATCAACTAGTTGCGACACGTTTGGCCCTGAAGAAGCTAAACGTTAAAGATCTCCCCGCCTTCTCTGATGTTAACCCCCGGAGGTACGCAGAGCACATGCCCATGTCGGGGGGGAAGATCTTCCTCAGAAAAACTGGGCACTGTCCCAGTGGAGGAAATTGAGTTCTGGCCCAGCAAAGGGGCCTACCCGGATTGCTATGTCCGTCTCAGGACAGAACCTACATCCAAAGAGGAAACAGAGCCGAAGGAAACTATTGTCCTTGAACTCTCTAAAGCTCAGGCCTTATACACCACCACCTTAAAAGAGAGGGCCTTTACTAGCTCTAAGGTGCCGGCTCTCAGCAAGAAGCACCCGTCCTTCATTGCTGATCCTAAACATGCCTTTCCCTTTATGGACAAAGGGCTCAAGGCAGCCTTAAAGGCAGTTGAGGCAGGGAAACCGTGCCCTACACTGGAGGAGCGTAGACCCTTCCCCCTTGCCTTCCCATCAGACAATGCGGACTGGAAGGATGTACACAACACTTTCACAGTTGGGAAGCTGGAGGCAGATATTACCGGATGACAGTTCGGCGAAGACCTCCCCAAGCTGTCGGACTTTCTCCGGCGTAGGGACCAGGAGACGAAAGAACGTCTTGCTGCTTCCTTGTCTCAGCAGACAAGGTCTGGAGACAATGGCAAGCATTCCAGAAACCCCAGACATGTACATGGTCTTCGCCAAAGCCCATCTGGCGACAGTAACAAAAGACCTGTACAACTTTATTAAAGCCCAGAGGGCTTGCAGAGAGTTCGTGTTCGCCTCGGCTGCGGTGAGACACGAACCAAGGAAGCTGATAGCTTCTAACATCTGGGGAAAAGACCTCTTCCCAAGTGAAGTGGTCAAAGAGGTCGTGGACAAAGCCGCCACTGAAAACAGAAACCTCCTTTCTAAATGGGGCTTGTCCTCTAAAAGAAAATCTTCAGCTGACGAGGGTCCCCAGCCAAAGAATAGACCAAAACGACCTAAAGTGCCCTCTCGGCCTAAGCAACAGCAACAGCTTCCCGTGGCCACGGTGTCCCAGACGGTGGCACAATTACCCACTACTTTCCAACTGGTGCCCCAAACACTGGCGACTCAGTCACCAGTGTTCACCCCAGTGTTTGAAAGGCAGTCTATGACCTTTCGGCCGAAGTCTCGAGGTTCCTCCAGACGCCCCTCTAGAGGTAGGGGCAACAAGGGTGGACGTGGCCAAGGAGGTAAATCCTCCACCCAGCACTCAAAGTGAGATGCTACCAGTAGGAGGGAGACACTTCTTCCGGGATCGTTGGACCTTCGATCCCTGGGCCCACAGCCTAATCAAGAACGGACTAGGGTGGAGTTGGAGCTCAACTCTACCAACCTTCCCTCAATTCTTCCAACACTCAACCCCCATATTGGAAGAATATGTTCAGGAACTCTTGAGCAAAAGAGTTATAAGGAAGGCGAAGTCTGTCGGATTCCAAGGAAGGCTATTTTGTGTTCCGAAGGACTCGGAAAAGTTCAGAGTAATTCTGGACTTGTCACCACTCAACAAGTTCATAGTGAACTACAAGTTCAAAACACTGACGCTTCAACACATCAGGACCCTGTTGCCCAAACGGCATACAAAGTCTCCATAGACATGACGGATGCGTACTGGCACGTTCCGATCAGCCATCAAGTTTCCCCCTACCTGGGATTCAAACTACAAAGAAGACAGTATGTCTTCAGAGCCATGCCCTTCGGACTGAACATAGCTCCAAGGGTATTCACCAAGCTTGCGAATGCAGTCATTCATCAACTACGCCTAAAGGGAATCCAGGTGGTAGCCTACCTGGACGACTGGCTGGTGTGGGCAGCATCCGAAGAGGAGTGCAAGCAAGCCTCCAAGGAAGTGATCCAGTTCCTGGAACACCTGGGATTCAAGATCAACTTGGAAAAGTCTCGACTGTCTCCAGCTCAAAAGTTTCAGTGGCTGGGCGTCCACTGGAACTTGCAGTCGCACTGCCTTTCCATTCCATCAAAGAAAAGGAAAGAGATAGCAGGACCTGTCAGAAGCCTTCTTCGGTCCGCAAGGATATCAAGAAGGCAACAGGAGTGTGTGTTGGGGTCTCTCCAGTTCACCTCAGTGACAGATCCGATACCAAATCATCTGCGATCCCTACTCAAGCCATGGTCGGAGGCCAAAAACCTAAAGAACAAGGTTCCCTTACAACCACACCCACCGTCAGTCACCGTTCACACGGATGCCTCGAAAGAGGGGTGGGGAGGTCACTCTCATCATCGGAAAGTCCAAGGAACCTGGTCTCCCCTCTTCAAAACCTTCCACATCAATTTCCTGGAAGCCATGGCAGTTTTTCTTTCCCTAAAGAAACAAACTCCGCTGCTCAATCCACATCCGTCTGGTTCTAGACAGCAAAGTCATAATGAGATGCCTAAACCGACAGGGCTCGAGATTGCCTCACATAAATCAAGTGATACTAGCCATCCTCCTCCTAGCGGAGAAGAAGATATGGCACTTGTCAGCAGTCCACCTTCAAGGGTTCCGCAATGTGACAGCGGGACGCTCTATCCAGGACCAAACCGATAGTCAGAATGGTCCCTAGACGCAAGATCGTT
This sequence comes from Palaemon carinicauda, assembly GCF_036898095.1. Taxonomy (NCBI): domain Eukaryota; kingdom Metazoa; phylum Arthropoda; class Malacostraca; order Decapoda; family Palaemonidae; genus Palaemon; species Palaemon carinicauda. The sequence continues at coordinate 151,991,179 of NC_090727.1, read as the reverse complement.
CTCCTTCATCTTACGTAAAGTCCCAGGACTGTAGATAGACCTCTTCGCAACGAGCAACAACAAGAAACTACCCCGGTACGTAGCCCCGTACAAGGATCCTCTAGCGGAAGCAATGGATGCAATGTCCATAGATTGGAACAGATGGTCCAAGATCTACCTATTCCTTCCAACCAACCTTCTGCAGAAAGTCCTCGACAAACACAGATCCTTTCAGGGGACGGCAGCAATAGTGGCCCACAAGTGGCCCAACAGCGTTTGGTTCCCCCTGGTAACGGAACTACGCCTGAAACTGATCCCGTTGCCGGACCCAGTTCTGACTCGGCAAGTGCAGAAATTGACTGTCTCCGCTTCATCAGTGAAAACCCAGAACCTTCATCTCATGATTTTCTCGCCTTAGCGGTCAAGAAACGGTTAGGGATTTCTAGGGACAGTATTAACTTCCTAGAACATTACAAGTCAAAGTCAACCAGAAGACAATATGAGTCTTCCTGGAAGAAATGGGTGGCCTTTTTCAAGGCGAAGAAACCTAAGGAGATTTCTACGTACTTCCGTTTGTCCTTCTTCATCAACTTCATGAACAAGGTTTAGCAGCCAATACGATTACTACATGTAAATCTGCCCTGGCCAGACCAATACTTTACGCCTTCCAGGTAGACTTTTCCAACGAAATCTTCAACAAGATCCCTAAAGCCTGCGCTAAACTTCGGCCCGCAGCTCCTCCTAAGCCCATTTCATGGTCTTTGGACAAAGTTCTTCATTTAGCATCAACCCTGAACAATGAGGATTGCTCGCTGAAAGACTTGACTCAGAAGGTGATATTCTTATTTGCACTAGCCTCGAGAGCCAGAGTTAGCGAAATAGTGGCCCTCTCAAGGGATGATGGCCACATTCAGTTCACAGACAATGGAGAACTGAACCTCTTTCCGGACCCGACGTTTCTCGCCAAGAACGAGCTGCCCACTAAGAGATGGGGTCCCAGGAGAATCTGCCCTCTGAAGGAAGAAGCATCCCTCTGCCCAGTGGAATGCCTAAAGGTCTATCTTCGTAGAACTTCAGACTTTAAGGGAGGTCAGCTTTTCAGGGGAGAGACTTCCGGTTCAACGTTATCCTTGAAACAGATAAAGGCGAAAATCACCTACTTCATTCGCAGAGCGGATCCCGACAGTACACCCGCAGGTCATGATCCAAGAAAAGTTGCTTCGTCTCTGAATTTCTTCCAAACGATGTCGTTTGCAAGCCTTCATGCTTATACTGGATGGAAGTCCTCGAGGGTCTTCAAGCACTACGCGAAGCAATTAGAAGAAATTAAATTTCATGGGTGGCAGCGGGCAGTGTAATAAAACCCACTGCTTGATTACTGCGAAGAACAGTGCACTATTCGGGACTTATAGTGAAGGGTGTACATGATAAGACTCGCAAGGCATATCATGTTGAGTTTTGTGTTTAAGTGATAACACTATAGACTGTTCTCCCTACACAGGTGACATTAAGCATAATAAGCTGACACAAGTGCCAGGCAGTGTTCCTAGTAACAACAGAATGTATAGTGAAATTTTATATTTCCTTAGAGTGGCTAATGTTTTCCTTTTCAGGTAAACTATTTATTCCTGTTATTACTGTTTATGCTTTTATGCAGAATTATTCAGCATACATTGTAATTGATTACAACGATTTTTATTTTTGTAGTAAACAATAGAACGAATATTTGCGTCTCTTTCGCCCCAAATATTTCAGTGTATGTAAGTCAGAGCATCCTTGACTCTTTTGATATTTGAGTAAATATCGGAACTAAGATTCATATTGTTCCAGGCAAACAGGTAAGACCTTATCGTACTAAACTGTTCATTTTACTGTTTAAGGTTTCCTACACATATATAAACCTGTCCATCTCTTCATCGACAGACCTGGAAGGTACAGTAACCTGCCCAGAATACCATCCTAGTACAGACTATGCTTTACGTATATGATGACACTAATATATAAACTGTTTGCTAGATTGTTCCTTGAACTCACAATCCTCGGGTTTTTTCCTCGAGTCTACCCAGACTCTTCCCTGTAGGAGGCAGGAAGCACCGACATATTTCATGATCAGCTGATTGATGTATAACGGTAACATCGTGTCAAAAGGTCTATAGACCAAAGAGGAAAGATTTAGCTCGAGATGAACGGCACTATTGAAAATCCACAGATGCATTAATGCTCTGGTACACTTCCATCACGACGACATGGCCTGAGCCCAAAAACCGGATTTTGAGCGAAGCGAAAAATCTATTTTTGGGTGAGGTAGCCATGTCGTCCTGATAGACCCACCCTCTTTTTGGACAAAAGGATAATGAATCCCTCCCTATGGTACTGTATCTGCAACACCTACAAAGCTACAAAGAATGACGGTGGCGGCTCGCGGTGGCAGATTGGCGCACTATTTGCAGAGCAGCAGGGAGCGTCGAGAGCGATGTCTCTGGAACGACTCTCCTTATTCTTGCCTCTCTTTCCCTTCTAAGTGAAAGCTCTATTGGGGGCGTAGATAGCCATGAGACGTGTCAAGAATACATTACGCGATATCCCTTCGTAAAATTTTAAGGGATATTCGCTCCAGGAATTAGAATTCTGGATACCGTTGGTAAATTCTCTGGGATATATCACTGTAGTCAAATATACCATGGAAGCTACCTTCGAAGGAACTTCCATTAGGACGACATGGCTACCTCACCCAAAAGTAGATTTTTCGCTTCGCTCAAAATCCGTTTATTCAACCTCAAATATTTCCCAGACGTATAACTAGTGTCTTTCCCCGTCCCTAAGGTAAGGGGCGAGTCACCCGCCCCCGTCACTAGGATAGAGGGAGTATTCATACCCCTGAGAGAGAGGGGTACCACAATCTCCCACAAATACCCGAAACTGCCGGATTGTAGTTAGGTAAGGGGGAGGGGGTGGGAAGGGTTGACTAAATATCTAGCCATCATTTTTGACGTCTCGCATACCCTGGTTTAAGTCTATAAGGGCATTACTTTTTACGTATGTTAGTCTTATGAAGCTAACCAGTATGTAATAAAAAGTAAAATGTTACTTCCCTTAACTATTCAACAATTGTACACGCTTCTCTACGTTTGCTTGGGCTGGTCTCAGAATCATAACTAAACACCATGTTCTGTGGTTATTATGTCTGTTGATGTTAATATTTTAATGTTTTGATTATAAATTAACTCATGAAGAAAATTACAATTCAGTCTTAACACCGTAATACCAGGTTAGAGACGAAAGTATTTTAACTTGCAGTTTTTAAGGTCTTATAAGTAGAACTTATAGTTTTACGTATCTAAAAAGGTTGTATGTACTTAAAGTAAGCATAAATGAACGAGTACCATTTCAATACTTTAATAATGGTTAATAAAACCCCATGGGCCATTTTAAAGTTATAAATTCTATACAAAGAAAATAGAGTTCTCTCTCTCTCTCTCTGGTTACTGACTTCCACTGTTCGGTGAAGCAGTAATTGGTTGAGCAAAAAACCAATTTTCACAATACCCACCTTCATTTATAATTAGTATCCCTTATTCAAAATGCCAAATTCTCGTTGAAATAATAAAGCAGGAATTATAATTATTCCCAAAATTAGCTAATCAACCATTATAGTTCCCTACCGGTAGTTCTAAATGAGCTGTGTTGAGATAATAGGAAAAAGTCTAAAATAATTGTGTATATATGTTGGAAATTACATTTACTTGAAAGTAATAATGATGACAATAAGCTATACAGCCTATACTATAAGCTATACCCTTTATAGGTAATCTAAGCTACACCTCAATTATCGTACACCTATCACCTAAAATTCACGTAGACCTACTTTGGGTATTATTTTAGAAAGAGGAACCAGCTTAACGACCTATAAATACTTCAGAAACGCATAACTCGCACTTTTCTGATTAGGAATATACCATTAAGTATGCCCGGAGATGAATAGAACATAAGTAATCGATTTTTGTTACGTTTACAAAAAATGAGGACTTTTTTTACTAAGGCGAGTGGCTATTAAAGAGAGATGTTCACCCTTTGACTCCCGCCAAAAAATGACTTCAAAGCTCCGCTTCCTCTTTTTGTTCCACCTATACACTTCGTTTGATTGCCCCACGTGACTTATTCACGCACCAAGTGACTTGATACTTCGAAATATTTGGCTCAATTTAAACAAACGAAAGCCAATTATATTTAAATATTCCTCCTATCACTGAGTGGCTATTTCTTTTAATTCTCCTGTTACTAATCACTGTGGCCTTAAGGGGGGTCGCATGTGGGGGGGGGGGGGGGCGGAGCCCACCCCCGCTAGGCCTAGGTAGGGGTACAGGGCCCTAGGTTAGGTTAGGTTAGGTGGTTGTATTAGGTTAGGTTAGGTTTGTTATAGAGTAAAGTCTAAAACCGTTCATTTCCGAGGAAAATGAAGGTGATGATATTCGTGCAAAACACATCAAAATCACCTAGAAAAATACATTTTCATGTCATTTTAGGCTGGTGCCTCTTTCTAAAAATTTACCCTACTTTGATTTTGCAATACAAAAAAAAAATTGCAAAAAATATTTCTCTAACGATATTTAATCAAAAGCAGGACAACTTAAAACTCATATAAATTTGCCTCCAATATCAAATGAAAACAATTTAAACCCAGTAGTTATATATCGATAAAGCACAGTGAATTATGCTTTTAGCCAGAAAATTGAAACACGAAAAAACAATTGTGAAAAATGTGAACAATCTCGGAACTTACCCGTGCTAAGAAACGATCTAATAATTTATTCAATTTAAGAACATTGCATAAAATCCGCGAGAAAAAATAAACCCCAATAGGAGACGTCTTACCTAGCCCCTTTATATTTCACAGCACTAGTAAAATTACGTCTGAGTGGCTCGGTGTTTGTGGCTGGAATGATGCAGACGGGAGAGTGGGAGACGGCCTACTGGTGTCAAGAACTTCCCTAGACAAGCACTAAAATATCCCTAAATCAAAGATATTCTCTCCTTGTATTCTTCAACAATGATATATTGCCACCTCTTCTATACATATATTATAATATATATTTAATTTCCATCATTGTATTTATGAAGCTGAAAACACTAGGGTTTAGAATATGAATAAATTAACTCTTGGAACGCTACTGCTAAAATTTCCCTATTTAGGGACAAATTTTCTAAAAGACTTTCTTTCAACCAATCAGAGACTTCCACCATGCGCCTCGTTCATTTTGTTTTTTATTACTTAGAAACATTGTATTTTCCCAAAGATATATTATGGCAATCCGTCAATAGACTACTTGGAATAAGATTTACTTTCAAAGTATATTTCCATGTAGGTCATCAAGCATTTAATAGATATATATACAAATAAAATGTAGAAGCCAGATGTTTCACGCTGGCCTACAATTCTTCTGAACGAATCCAATTGTTTCTTAACAATATACTATATACCATCAGTATAGTGTCTTTGTTCCTAACTATATTTGTAACTATATTTAGAAAGAGAAAACGATAAATACCGATATTAAAGATAAAAAGCTTCTTAGTGGGAAACTATAATTTGTCTAAAATCTTAATTGATCATATCTTATTATAAAATATATTTGTAATTGCAAGTATTTTAGTTAATTTAAATGATACACTTAAACATTATAAAATAAAGACCTATACTTACATTCTATGAAATCGTGTAAGACTTGCATTGAATTTTAAGTCAAATACAAAAAACTGGAAACCTATTCATGCCATTTTCAATATGAAATGGGTGTATTACTATGTCATCAAGGATTAAGGTAAATTATGGCAATTTCATTTTCTGCCGTTTTAAGAAAAATTTAACTTTTGCAGATGCTTTGAAATTTGTGAAAGTAATTATAAACATGAAAAGAATATTCTAGTTAATTTCCAAACTTGTGAAAACTCATCCTATCAGTCTTAAAATGTTTAAAATCTTACAAATTCATCAAAACCTCCTATTGAGCAACTTAAAAGTGGCAGATTTTTATTAATGAAACAAAGAACACACTGAAAATTAACGTTTTCAATGATCAATGCCTAAATATGTAAATAATTCTTCAACTAAAAGTATAACATCTCTGAACTTACACATCAACCTTTATGGCTAACTTGTGGAAAGAACTTTTCCTCTTTAAAGCTACTGTGCGCCTAGACATTATAATAAACTGCCAACTGAAATGAAGGACCGAAAGGGAGCAATTGAATTTAAGAAGAAACTAAAGACAATACTTTTCACAAGATCATATGATTTGGAAGATGCTACAATCAAAGAATTGTTTAAGTTATAATGAAAATGTTTCGTTAGATGATTAATATGGACCCGCCCGAGAAGTAGTTCACTCGGCTTCAGTGGAAGGTTGGATTTAAACCCAAAACAAGTAAACAAGTTAAAGGACAAATTTCACTGAATTACAAAACTCCAGTACTAAACTGCCATGACTAAAGAGAACAAACTTCACAACAATCGCCCCACTTTCCTACACAGAAAAATTAACATTAAAACTATCCTCGTGGCCAACAAATTACGAAATCGCAAAAATATGCTGACTACATCAGGGAAACTTTACTGATCCGCTAAAAGCTAACCAATATAGACATACCTGTCGGATTCACTAGAAGAATTGCAATAAGTTCTTCAGGGATGGTGTTCAGCAAAAATCATAATGTTGACAGCGACAGGATGTTTAACTGCACGTAGATTATTGTAGAAACTCTCTACAACTATTTTCCATCAACAGCGCTTATTAAAAAGCTCGATCAAAGCATAAACTAGAAACTTCAAGCATTCAATCGATAGATTTAGCTCCATAGCTATTGGGAGGCTATTTGGCCAGCTGTGACCTACGGTATGAGAAAAATTCCTCAATTGAGCCAAGAATAAAAATTAAAACTGCAATTTTTAACACTTTCATGTATAAAAAAAATCGAGGAAATGCATAAATCCCATGAAAATAAAATTTTAAAAGAAACACAAACCTTTAAAACACTTAAAATAATAAAGAGTGGAAAGAGTTAGCGGTCTACGTTATTTCCTCAGGTTATCTATGCTAAGCATATAATGTATAATAAAACATTAGTAATTTAACAAATTGTATATATAGTAGTAAAGTATTAAATTGCTATAGGAAATAATCTTTAGATTGCCAGGAGCTTCTCTCCGGACAGGGGCTTTTTGACAGTGCGTCTAGCCCCTAGCTATGAGAATGAATCAATAGGCTTGCTGGTATTAACTGCTACGTCACAAGAGATGTTTCTTGGGTAGATCTGCGAGTTTAAAACTAAATTATTAAAAGAACTAACCTGGTTTTATAAATTAGTTATACCTAAGCAGTCTACAAATAATCATCGATACTAACAATTCTTCGTGGACATCAAGAAATTCAAAGATTTAAAGTTTAAAAGTTACCACAAGCTATAGTAAAGGGGCTTCTGAGGTCCATAAATGAATAAACTACCCAAGCATCTACGTTCACGTTTACGTTGTTGGGCGGAGGGATTCGCCTTTCCATCGGCAACTCCTTGGTTTTCTTCTTTATTCTAATTCTTTTATTTTCTTCTAAAATCAATCCATTCTCGCGTGTTACTCTACTTGACAGCAATTTTTCCAAGTTGCAGATGTTCACTTGATAATAGTTTTGGATGAAAGAGACATTTGCAGCTCTAATATCAAGCCTATCTCGATTACTATTGGGAAAAAAACTTTAGTTAAATTGGTTGTTATAAAGTTTATACTGCGGCACTTGGACCAGTTTCCAAGAACTAGTTCTAATCAAAACTTGCCTACTTCTCATGATTACTGCACTTCTACTTATAAATGCACAAAGAGCGCACGTTACCACAATTAATTTACGTTTTTTTTAACCAATGCTGTTCCTTTCTTAAATACAATATTACTCTAACTTGAAACTCATTCTATTTTTCGGTGGTACAACTAGAATATTTAGCTTTTAATGGTCGGCTACACGAATGCATTCATAATCGAGTCTTTATCGCACCTATTACCTGCATTAAAAAAAAAAAAAAAAAAAAAAAAAAAAAAAAAAAAAAAACCATCTATCTACATATCAAAGTTCAACACGAGAAATTAAAACTAAAAAAACGCAAAGTATATAAAAATATCTTCTCGGATATTGCAAAAACCATGGTAGCTTAATCTACCACAATGAATATTTGGCCTGAGATTACGGTAAAATAAAGTTTTAATTATCGTCACTACGCAAGCTCCATTTTTTTACCTTTAATTATATATACAAACTAAAACTGATACAGTGAAGCCGCAGACAGTTCAAATTATTCCCATTTCATGTAAGAAATTCTGGCTATATTAAATTTAACTTTGAACTTTTCCTTGCAACAACCTACACCAGCTGTTCTGTTAGGCTTTCCCCTTTTTCGGTAAGCAATATGTTAGCCATAAAATTAGCTCGCTGACGCAATCCAGGCAACTTATAGCCGATTTATCCTTAATTACTTCTTGAATTATATCTTGCTAAAATCCCTATCATCATACCGGTGGGAAAATGACTTACCTCAACAGATTACATTGTTCAAATTCTTTTAACCTATTGTGAGCAATCACCAATAATAATGAAAACCTAGAATGCTTTCACAAGGTGAAAAGGCACCAAGTCAGCGCAAACAAAATCTTTGGAATTTTCAGAACATGTAACTTGTGTACCACTGGGTGCTAGTATTTCACAATAAAAACAAACAGCTTCTCTAACCTGCGAACTCGGAAAAACTTGCCAGTTACAATTTCGATTAAAAGAAAGATTTCACTCCCTAAGAGTATGCGGAACTGTCTCCTTTACCGGAAAAATTTCCAACCTTGGCTTTAGAAAATCCAAGGATTCAAGGAAACGGGATTGGTGTATGACAGCACAAGGGTTCGTTGGAACTGCAACTCTTGGAGATCAAGCAACGCCATCTATGGGTTGAATTCTTCCCTTTTACTTTCCATTCCTGGTGGGCAATAAACCAATCTCTGTCAGTGGAATTATGGATAAGATGCAAATGAAGAAAATGTCAATGACAGCAATAACGCTAATAATAGCTCCAACTGTGTGTACTGGCGTGATCAAATTAAAATAAGTAAAAAACTACAGAAGTTTATCATGTACCATAAATTGTATGCACAAAACATACATACATACATACACATACATAAGTATGAATGTATGTATGCATGTATGAATGTATGCATGTATGAATGTATGCATGTATGAATGTATGTATGCATGTGTGCATGTATGAATGTATGTATGAATGTATGTATGTATGTGTATATATGTCTACACAGTTATCTTGGTGGACCAACATGCCACTACAAACAAAAAAAATCTGGTGCCACCTATTTTACAATGAAAATTTTACTTAACCTGTGCCCTCCTTCGTAATTTAAGACTACGCCCATAATTTATGACCGTCAGTAATTCTCAAATTTGATGGAAACATTACAAAGGAGGAGAAACCTGAATATGTGGATAAGAATATCAATTACATAGGTAATATACAAACGGCAATGGTGTGTTCTACCATATGAAATGTTCAGAGAAGTAAGACTGCTGCCGTATGGCATAAAGCTGGAGAAATTGGATAGATAAAAATCAAACTAATTGAATTAACTTTCTAAATCAAAGGCTGGTTTGTTATTATCAGAGGGAAATTATTAGCCATTAATCTTTTTATCTCTTTCTACGTTTACAGACACCAAACGTCAACTAACTAAGCTCATTCTTGTTTAACCTAATTTAGACGCAAAATGTAGGAATGAAAAGCCAACAGACATCAGATTTTAAATGCTTAATAAAATTGAGAAAAATTTTATTTCTGCAAAGGATTTCTAATTCAAAGCTATGCAATTTTATTCCAAATTACGTATAACAACACATACAAGCTTAGTGCCTTGAACGTGCGAACCTAAAAAAGAAAACGGAACTTTACCTCATAGAAAATGTATTCTGACAGTCTTATTGGGAGACTTACTTAATTTGCAAACACTATCAACAACATAACCTATGCTAAAGAATATTACAATTTTTATCTTTGGAATTCTTGATACATTAAACTAGCACAATTACTTCTAAGATGAAATATGGTTTCTTGTGATTTTGTTTTAATTAGGCAACAGAGTAATTCACATTCTTACACTTTTCCCACTCTCAATTTTTTAAATAGTTGAAATTACGGTAATTATCACTTAATTATCCATTTTTTTTTTTTTACAAATGTAGTGTTTTACATAAACCAGACTAAAATAAATGAAGAAGAACACCAAACGGACAAAGGAATTATGATAAAAAGCTGAAGAAAAGATAAATTTGCCATTACGTTGGACATCCTTGAAGTCAGACAAAACCATATGAATTTTCTTTATTTGAATGGTGATAATTACCCGGGGATTAACAGATACTGGAAACAGAAGGATAACTAGAAATAAAATTTATATTCTTATGTACATAAATGCACACTGGTACATTAAATATATGAATACACCCACTCTTGTATGTATTAGTGTGTGTGACTATATTATGTATTTAAATGTGTGTATGTTCCTTATTTAAGAGACTAAATACAGACGTATAATACATTCAAATGTAAATGCATTATAACTCATGTATTGATTCAGAATAACCTATGCAATTATACATACAAACATACAATCTATAGGCCTACAATACAGAAATACACAAATAAATATGCATGAGCATAATGAATTAAACCTATTTGCACCTACACACATACATGAATACACATGCAATTATTCTCATTAATGTGGAAGCCCATGTATCAGTAGATTATTTGTATTTAGATTTGTATAGACATGTAGGCTACTAAAGGCCGCATAGATATACATGTTATATTAATTCTTATATAAATAATGATATATATAACAATATCTATATTGATATAAAGGTTCACGTACACAAAATCCATACATTCAACTGCCCAAATTTATTTTGACACATGCGTATGTTATAAACACACATATATAAATGGCTGTATGAAAGAAAAACAAAGGATAATCTTCAAGCACTATCTCAATTAAACTCACTTTTATAAAGGGAATCCAGCAGAAAACTACGGTCTTTCTTGGTACCCAAACTGTCATGGCCGACGGTAATAATTTACCACAGCATTCAAGGAACTGAATGTCCATCTAGTCCCTTTTAGAGATCAGTGGATATGACGTCATCAGTGAATGTTTACTGTTCAAACCAAGGATCTTAAAGTTTCTACAAAGAAGCTAAAGTTTAAAAAATCTCTATGGGGCTTTTAAAAAATCAATCAGTGTTTTCGTGAAGATTAAATGGTTAAATTGATTACATCAACTTGTTGAAATTATTTAGTTCTTTCTGCGTATCATAAATATTTGTTTCAGGTGACATCTGATATTTTTGCTAGCCTGGTAACTCTGCAGTGTCGGTCTCCCTGGATACAGAAATGAGTAACACAACACCAATAATCATAAATTAGTCATACGAAGAGCTTATACTCATTTACATTTCAACATGGAGCTGTATTAACATAACTAAAATAATCGTTAAAACACAAAAGTACTGAAAGAAAATCAGTAATTAGTTTTCAAATCTGGAAGACTTTGGCATCAATCCTTTTGGTGTACTGTCAAAAGAACTGGTTCTTCAGGCCAAATTAGACGTTCACGATAGATTTTAATTATTGCTTCTCAAATTCTTTTCCCCCGAATGAGACAAAACAACAAATGATTGAATGTTTCTTATAATTAACTTCTTATATAAATTAATTTGCTATATTCCTATAATTCTAGAGCTGCATCAATGGAATTAGCAATATGATTATATGCTTATTACATGTCCACACGAGTGCATCTACAGATGCCAAAAATGCAATATCAACGGAATCCATTGTTCAACGGAAACAACTAAGAAGGAGTTACTGTATTATTAACTGAATATCTAACGATGAAATAACACCTGAATACTAAAAAGTTTCCCACGTTATTAGATCTAAAAGGAAAAAGTTAAAAGAGCCATTACTCTATTTTAAACAAACACAGATTTAAAACACATACGAGAGGAACGTTTGCTGCTATTTTCCTTGAACTCCCGAGAGAAAAGAAGAAAAACGCCCACTGAGTCCACCAATGAAGACAGAAACAGGATAAAGCGAAGGTTTCATGACAATAAAAACTATAATGATATTTGTTACAAGCAAATCAAAAATTATTATGTTTGCGTTAGAATCATCTATATTGTTATTTCATTGGTATTTCCTTGGTTGATCTTATTGTCGATAACGTTGTTTATAGTTAAAATACAATGGAAGGGATATTTTGTTTGGAAGTATTGGCAACTATGAGACAATGAGAAACTGTTAAATTGGCTATTTTTTAAATATATTAATATATTAGCTTAAACTCTACCTATGATTCCAATGAAATATACTTGGGTTTTTAGAATAACTTTGAAATCAAAATACTTCCATTGCTTATAATAGAGTAAATATTTTAGTGTGTAGGGAAGAAAACGGACACTTTCAAAAATCAAAGGTAAGGAAAGTGATTTGAGAATTTCTATGGGTGACCACATAAGGACAGGGACAGTCTTTAGGTGAAATGAATAGGCCTACTGCTTTCTTTGTTAGAGACCTCTTAATTGGAATCTCATCGATATTTCTAACTTTTTATCAATAAAGCAGATAATTTCTTACCATTAGGAAATCAAAATCATAATTTACAATAAGTAGGAAGTATTGTTTCCATTTCTCTCTCTCTCTCTCTCTCTCTCTCTCTCTCTCTCTCTCTCTCTCTCTCTCTCTCTCTCTCTCTCTCTCTCTCTCTCTCTCATTGCGTAGACTTAGGGTCGATAATAGAAAAAAAAATGCAAACACGGTCTCCTTGCAAATCAGCAATATAAGCATAGACAGCTCAAACTGAATTTGAAGGCAGACGTTATAAAGAAAGAACGAGATTTTGAAAAAAATAATAACCTTAACTCTGACACCGAGAAAATTCAGATGAGGAAAAAAGTGGATATTATTATCAAAATAAGAGAGAATCTTAGGAGAGAGGAGACTTCACAAAGACTAAAATAATGAGGAAGAAACATCAATAGGACAAAGGAGAAATAATAAGAAGCTGAGGAAATGATATAATTGCCATAATGTTAGACATCCTTGAAGATAGACAAAGTTCTTTGTATTTTTCTTAACTGAAGGATGATAATTACCAAGGAATGACAGAAACGGGAAATAGAAAGATGACTAAAATAAATATTCTATTCTCATATACTTAACTGTATACACTGAGTAGTTAAATAAACCTATTCTTGTACATGTATTAGTGTATGTGCCAATATATGCATTTGAATGTGTATATGTTCCTTATTTATGATCATAAATACGACGTATGATACCTACAATTATAAATGAATTACAATTCATGTATCAATCCAGAATGATATATACAATTACACTTGCATATATACAACCTATACCATACAGAAATACATAAGTAAACGTGACTTAGCACAATGAAATAAATTAATTTGCACATAGATGTAGGCATAAATGTACTTTTAATTATTTTCATTATTGTGGAAGCCCGTGTTTAAGAAGCTATATTATATATACATTTGTACATACATATACGATAGCCCATATAGATATACATGGTATGCTAATCTATAAATATATATTTATCATAATATAAAGGTTTGAGTTCACAAAACCTAAGCATTCAAGTGTCCAAATTTCTTTTGATACATATATATGTCATATACATATTTACAATGCATACATTCATGCAAATTGTTGTGTGAAAGAAAAGCGAAGAATAATTCTCAAATACTAATTAAAATCAAACTTACTTTCATCAAAGGAAATCCAGTGTTTCTTTTTGCAGAAAACTACGATCTTTCTTGGTACCAAATCTGCCATGGCCGTCGGTAATAATTCACCACAGTATTCAAGGAACTGAATGTCCATCTAGTCATTTTTTAGAGATCAGTAGATATGACGTCATTAGTGAATGTTTACTGCTGACGCCAAGGATCTTAAAGATTCTAAAAAGAAACTAAAGTTTAGAAATCTTTAGATGAATTTTGAAGAATCAATTAAAATCTTTATAGAGGTTAAATAATTAAATTGATACTATGTGATAGGTTGAAATGATTTATGTCTTTCTGTGTGTCATCTATACTTATTTCTAATTATTCAAGATATTCTTGCCAACCTGGTAATACTGCAGAGTGGGTCTCCCTGGATGCAGAAATAAGTGACACAACAGCAAAAACAAATCATAATTTAGCCATATGAAGAGCATATACTGATTTATATTTCAATATAGAGCTGAATAAATATATCAAAAACCATTTTAAAAACAAAAGCACTTAGTTAAAATGAGTAATTTGTTATCAAATATGGAAGTCTTTAGAACCAATCCTTTCGGTGTACTGTCATAAAATATGGTCTTTCAAGATATATATTTCAATTATTGCTTCTCAGATTCCTTTCCTCCGAATAAGACAAACCAACATATGATTAGATGTTTAATATAACTAATTTTACACAATTTAATGTGCTATTTCTTATAGCTGCAACAATGCAATTAGCAATGTGATTATATATCTATTCAAGGCCACAATTAGTACATCTACAGATACTAAAATGCTGTATCAACGGAATTCATTGTTCATCGGAAGCAACTATGTAGGTGTGTCTGTATTATTAACTAATTTACCAATGAGGAAATAACACCTGAATACTAAATTATTTTCCACGTTATTAGATATGCAGGGAAAAGGTTAAAAGAACCACTACTTTATTCTTTCCAAACATAGAATAGGGATATACAGGTGATTCAAGAGTGAATAAAGTGTGCTGTATTTTTCCTTGAACTCCCAAAAGAAAAGAAGAAAAACGCCGCTAAATCCTCCAATGATGACAGAAAAAGGACAATCCAAAGGTTTTCTGATAATAAAAATTATACTGATGTTTACTACGAAAAAGCTGAAAATTATAAGGTTGGAATTGAAATAACCTTTATTTTTAATGAATTATTATTTCCTTACTTGGTCTTATAATCGACAGCGTTGTCTATGATTAAAATATAACGGAAGGGAGTTATTTGTTTTGAAGTATTGGCAACTATGAGATAATGTTAAACTATGTTAAATTCATTATCTTTTCATATGTATTAATATTTCAGCTTCTAATCTACCTATGATTAAAATATAATATAATCGGAGTTTTTTTAAGTTGCATTAAAATAAGAATACTTCCACTGCTTATAATAGTTTAAAATTGCCATGGTCTTTAGGTCAAATAACCTCAAATGAAATGAGTAGGCCTACTCCTTTTTTTCTATAGACCCCTTGGGATTCTATGGATATCTCCAACTCCTTATCAGTCAACCATTTGACATCTTATTAGCATTGAGACGTCAAATTTAGGCACTCACAAGCCGTCGAAGTATTCTCTCTCTCTCTCTCTCTCTCTCTCTCTCTCTCTCTCTCTCTCTCTCTCTCTCTCTCTCTCTCTCTCTCTCTCTCTCTCTCTCTCTCTCTCTATTTCTTTCTATATATATATATATATATATATATATATATATATATATATATATATATATATATATATATATATATATATATACCAACTTGAGCCACCAGAGATTTCGTGAAAACTCCCAGTCACTCTAAATAGGAAAGGGGAACCATAGGATACTGGAACATCGGGAGGGACAGATCAAATAGCAAAAATTCAGTCAAATATTGAATAATGAAAACGAATAGAATAAGATTAATGCCCTACAAATCAAAATAAGAAAAAATTTTAGATTTCTTTTCCCTGATAATGGAACTTAAAAATTGAGAAGGGACAAAAACCAAAAAGGACAAAGATAATATATCAATGAAGATCATTTATCAATGAGTCCAATATAGTACATAGGTAAAGTAAAGGTAAAGGTAAAGGTGTCTAGTTTCAGTTCCAGTTTCATCTGAATATATGCTCACTGGAACGTCAGCCGGACAAGCCCAACCCACCAATGTGGTGCCCAACCACAGCAGTGGCCTCCCCAGTAAACAGCTTAAATTACGGGTTCCAGGTGGGAATGGATCTGCTGCCATGCGAATGCTAGGCGAATACGTTACCGCTGTACTTGTCAAGGATTAGGACAAAATAATCGGTAAATTATCATAACCATCAAACAATTATAACTATGAAACTGATATAGACAATATAAACATAGATGAATGAATAGGGAGAAAATATTACTATAAAGACAACGGTCACAAGACCAATGTAAAAAAAAAAAAAAAAAAAAAAAAAAAAAAAAAAAAAAAAAAACTGAAGTAATGATATCCTCTTCCAAAGCTTTAAAGTATTAATATTAGAAGATAGAAAATGCAAAGTGATGTGAGTTTTCCTTTTCTTTACGTGTAAAACAGATCAAAGGAGACAGTTGTCGAACTTATGCTACCTCTACGGAATTCTTCCTAATTTATGTTTTCTATTAAAGATTCCGGAAGAAAGGTCTCACCATTTTCATATTATCGAAGCAATTAGATAACAAGAATTGCCTATAATCTCCAACGTAAACCCCCAACAGCATGATCACAGTTCACTTGCATCTGAGTACACCAACTTAACAGAAGAAGGCTGAAATATTAATTTCCTGGTATTAATAGGTTCAATATTACCTAACCATAACTAAATTTGCCTTCAACTTACATGAGACAACTGTCAAATCCTTCCATGTCGATTTTACACTTAACCACCCGGCCTTCTGATGCTTGGCTTAACCGCCTGGCCTTCTGATGCTTGGCTTAACCACCTGGCCTTCTGATGCTTGGCTTAACCACCCGGCCTTCTGATGCTTGGCTTAACCGCCTGGCCTTCTGATGCTTGGCTTAACCACCCGGCCTTCTGATGCTTGGCTTAACCACCCGGCCTTCTGATGCTTGGCTTAACCGCCTGGCCTTCTGATGCTTGGCTTAACCACCCGGCCTTCTGATGCTTGGCTTAACCGCCTGGCCTTCTGATGCTTGGCTTAACCGCCTGGCCTTCTGATGCTTGGCTTAACCACCCGGCCTTCTGATGCTTGGCTTAACCACCCGGCCTTCTGATGCTTGGCTTAACCGCCTGGCCTTCTGATGCTTGGCTTAACCACCCGGCCTTCTGATGCTTGGCTTAACCACCCGGCCTTCTGATGCTTGGCTTAACCGCCTGGCCTTCTGATGCTTGGCTTAACCACCCGGCCTTCTGATGTTTGGCTTAACCGCCTGGCCTTCTGATGCTTGGCTTAACCACCCGGCCTTCTGATGCTTGGCTTAACCGCCTGGCCTTTTGATGCTTGGCTTAACCACCCGGCCTTCTGATGCTTGGCTTAACCGCCTGGCCTTCTGATGCTTGGCTTAACCACCCGGCCTTCTGATGCTTGGCTTAACCACCCGGCCTTCTGATGCTTGGCTTAACCGCCTGGCCTTTTGATGCTTGGCTTAACCACCCGGCCTTCTGATGCTTGGCTTAACCGCCTGGCCTTCTGATGCTTGGCTTAACCGCCTGGCCTTCTGATGCTTGGCTTAACCGCCTGGCCTTCTGATGCTTGGCTTAACCGCCTGGCCTTCTGATGCTTGGCTTAACTGCCTGGCCTTCTGATGCTTGGCTTAACCGCCTGGCCTTCTGATGCTTGGCTTAACCGCCTGGCCTTCTGATGCTTGGCTTAACTGCCTGGCCTTCTGATGCTTGGCTTAACCGCCTGGCTTATAAAAAACAAAAAAATACAAAAATAAAAAAAAAAATAAAAAAAAACAAAAATGAAAAAAAAATAAAAAATACAAAAATGAAAAAAAAAATATATATATA
Source organism: Palaemon carinicauda (assembly GCF_036898095.1). Lineage (NCBI taxonomy): Eukaryota > Metazoa > Arthropoda > Malacostraca > Decapoda > Palaemonidae > Palaemon > Palaemon carinicauda. Next base: position 151,973,311 of record NC_090727.1, on the reverse strand, counting down.
TATAGTGGAAAACTTTTTTTAGAATAAGTTTCAGTTAAGTTTTGATTTTTTTTCAAACAAAAAAAAGAGTGGAAAATTTTATTTTAGCATAAGTTTCAGTGAAGTTTTGAAATTATTTAGTTTATTGTTGTAAGGAAATTAAGATGCTTGGCTTTACCGCCTGGCCTATTGCTGCTTGGCTTAACCGCCTGGCCTTCTGATGCTTGGCTTAACCGCCTGGCCTTCTGATGCTTGGCTTAACCGCCTGGCCTTCTGATGCTTGGCTTAACCGCCTGGCCTTCTGATGCTTGGCTTAACCGCCTGGCCTTCTGATACTTGGCTTAACCGCCTGGCCTTCTGATGCTTGGCTTTACCGTCTGGCTTATTGCTGCTTGGCTTAACCACCTGGCCTTCTGATGCTTGGCTTAACCGCCTGGCCTTCTGATGCTTGGCTTAACCGCCTGGCTTATTGCTGCTTGGCTTAACCGCCTGGCCCTCTGATGCTTGGCTTAACCTCCTGGCCTTCTGATGCTTGGCTTAACCGCCTGTCCTTCTGATGCTTGGCTTAACCGCCTGTCCTTCTGATGCTTGGCTTAACCGCCTGGCCTTCTGATGCTTGGCTTAACCGCCTGGCCTTCTGATTGGCTTAACCGCCTGGCCTTCTGATGCTTGGCTTAACCGCCTGGCCTACTGATGCTTGGCTTAACCGCCTGGCCTTCTGATGCTTGGCTTAACCGCCTGGCTTATTGCTGCTTGGCTTAACCGTCTGGCTTATTGCTGCTTGGCTTAACCGCCTGGACTTCTGATGCTTGGCTTAACCGCCTGGCCTTCTGAGGCTTGGCTTCACCGCCTGGCCTTCTGATGCTTGGCTTCACCGCCTGGCCTTCTGATGCTTGGCTTAACCGCCTGGCCTTCTGAGGCTTGGCTTCACCGCCTGGCCTTCTGAGGCTTGGCTTCACCGCCTGGCCTTCTGATGCTTGGCTTCACCGCCCGGCCTTCTGATGCTTGGCTTAACCGCCCGGCCTTCTGATGCTTGGCTTAACCGCCCGGCCTTCTGATGCTTGGCTTAACCGCCCGGCCTTCTGATGCTTGGCTTAACCGCCTGGCTTATTGCTGCTTGGCTTAACCGCCTGGCCTTTTGATGCTTGGCTTAACCGACTGGCTTACTGATGCTTGGCTTAACCGCCTGGCCTACTGATGCTTGGCTTAACCGCCTGGCCTACTGATGCTTGGCTTAACCGCCTGGCCTACTGATGCTTGGCTTAACCGCCTGGACTTCTGATGCTTGGCTTAACCGCCTGGCTTATTGCTCCAGACAAACTGACCTTGTGGTTCATAATTTGGGTCAGAGCTCAGATAAACAAAGCAAGATTCCAGAAAAACTGACCTTGTGGTTCATAATTTGGGTCAGAGCTCAGATAAACAAAGCAAGATTCCAGAAAAACTGACCTTGTGGTTCATAATTTGGATCAGAGCTCAGATAAACAAAGCAAGATTCCAGAAAAACTGACCTTGTGGTTCATAATTTGGGTCAGAGCTCAGATAAACAAAGCAAGATTCCAGAAAAACTGACCTTGTGGTTCATAATTTGGGTCAGAGCTCAGATAAACAGAGCAAGATTCCAGAAAAACTGACCTTGTGGTTCATAATTTGGATCAGAGCTCAGATAAACAAAGCAAGATTCCAGAAAAACTGACCTTGTGGTTCATAATTTGGGTCAGAGCTCAGATAAACAAAGCAAGATTCCAGAAAAACTGACCTTGTGGTTCATGATTTGGATCAGAGCTCAGATAAACAAAGCAAGATTCCAGAAAAACTGACCTTGTGGTTCATAATTTGGGTCAGAGCTCAGATAAACAGAGCAAGTTTTCAGACAAACTGACCTTGTGGTTCATAATTTGGGTCAGAGCTCAGATAAACAGAGCAAGATTCCAGAAAAACTGACCTTGTGGTTCATAATTTGGGTCAGAGCTCAGATAAACAAAGCAAGATTCCAGAAAAACTGACCTTGTGGTTCATAATTTGGGTCAGAGCTCAGATAAACAAAGCAAGATTCCATTGTATAGCACAAGAGAAAAATTTCTTATTTCAAAATTAAAAACTGCATCAATGGTCTATAAATCAAAAAATATATTGACCCTTTTTGAGTGGGGATACCTTAACGTGGTTGAAGGGTTTGTGTATCGCCATGCTCAAGAAAGTTATTAAAGTCAAAGCCACCCATACTAGCTTGGTTTGCTGTGAGCGAATTCAATAGAATAAAAGTCTCCCAACATCGCCAATCCGCAGTGGCCAGCATGGTGATGAAAATGGCCAAACCCCAGACTTGACCAAGGCTCTTGTCTTGCAGTGGACCAAGAGCGGCTACATTTGTTATTGTTCTTGTAGATTAACTAACGAGGTAAGAGACAATGACCTATTTCATTATTATTATTATTATTATTATTATTATTATTATTATTATTATTATTATTATTATTATTATTATAAGCAATGCCAAAGCCTAATTTGAAAAACAAAATTCTACAAGCCTAAAGGCTTCGACAAGGAAGG
>NC_090727.1:151958279-151965779 GCF_036898095.1 Palaemon carinicauda | reverse complement strand
TTAACTATCACAAAAGCCGACACGTGATGAGCATAAAATATGTATATATACATATAAACACTCATATGTATATATAAACATATAATATATTTATATATATACATATATATATATATATATATGTATGTATATATAATATATACATCATATATATATATATATGTATGTATATATAATATATATATCATATATATATATATATATATATATATATGTATATATATATATATATATATATATATATATATATATATATATATATATATATATATATATATATATATATATATATATATATACATATATATATATACTGTATATATATATATATATATATATATATACTGTATATATATATATATATATATATATATATATATTATATATTATATATGTATATTATATATATACTAAAAAAAATGCAAATAAGTCAGATCAACAAAAAAAGCCTACAACATTTGCTTCGATAAAATGAAAATTAAAGATATGGATATATATATAGAAAATGAAGTATTGACTTTAAGGCCAAGATCTGGCACTTTCAATTCCTCTTTCCTTTTATTTAACTACACGTGCATTTATAATTGTAAGCACGCACACACAAAGCAAATATGTATGAACGCGCACTTTAACTTGCTTAAAAGTAAGCCGCGGAAAACCCCGAAGAAAATTTATACTCAACTAAAATTCAGTTACAAAATATTTTACTAATGCGCCTATCCCCAGGTCCAAGAGAGTTAACAGAATTCGAGGAGGAAGTGCCTGTGTCCCTGGCACTACCTGGCTTGACAGATGTCATACTGGCACCACCTTGCTTGACAGATGTCATACTGGCACTGCCTGACTTGACAGATGTCATATTGGCACTGTCTGGGTTAACAGATGTCATATTGGCACTGTCTGGGTTAACAGATGTCATACTGGCACTGACTGGCTTGACAGATGTCATACTGGCACCACTTTGCTTGACAGATGTCATACTGGCACTGCCTGACTTGACATATGTCATATTGGCACTGTCTGGGTTAACAGATGTCATACTGGCACTGACTGACTTGACAGATGTCATATTGGCACTACCTGGCTTGATAGATGTCATGCTGGCATTACCTGGCTTGACAAATGTCATACTGGCACTACCTGGCTTAACAAATGTCATACTGGCACTACCTGGCTTGACAAATGTCATACTGGCACTGACTGGCTTGACAGATGTCATATTGGCACTACCTGGCTTGACAAATGTCATACTGGCACTGACTGGCTTGACAGATGTCATATTGGCACTACCTGGCTTGATAGATGCCATGCTGGTATTACCTGGCTTGAGAAATGTCGTACTGGCACTGACTGGCTTGACAGATGTCATATTGGCACTACCTGGCTTGATAGATGCCATGCTGGTATTACCTGGCTTGACAAATGTCATACTGGCACTACCTGGCTTGACAAATGTCATACTGGCACTGACTGGCTTGACAGATGTCATATTGGCACTACCTGGCTTGATAGATGCCATGCTGGTATTACCTGGCTTGACAAATGTCATACTGGCACTACCTGGCTTGACAAATGTCATACTGGCACTGACTGGCTTGACAAATGTCATACTGGCACTGACTGGCTTGACAAATGTCATACTGGCACTGACTGGCTTGATAGATGTTATATTGGCACTACCTGGCTTGATAGATGTCATGCTGGCATTACCTGGCTTGACAGATGTCATACAGGCACTACCTGATTTGACAGATGTCATATTGGCACTACCTGGCTTGATAGATGTCATGCTGGCATTACCTGGCTTGACAAATGTCGTACTGGCACTGACTGGCTTGACAGATGTCATATTGGCACTACCTGGCTTGATAGATGTCATGCTGGCATTACCTGGCTTGACAAATGTCGTACTGGCACTGACTGGCTTGACAGATGTCATATTGGCATTACCTGGCTTGACAAATGTCATACTGGTACTGACTGGCTTGACAGATGTCATATTGGCACTACCTGGCTTGATAGATGTCATGCTGGCATTACCTGGCTTGACAGATGTCATACTGGCACTACCTGATTTGACAGATGTCATATTGGCACTACCTGGCTTGATAGATGTCATGCTGGCATTACCTGGCTTGACAAATGTCGTACTGGCACTGACTGGCTTGACAGATGTCATATTGGCACTACCTGGCTTGATAGATGTCATGCTGGCATTACCTGGCTTGACAAATGTCGTACTGGCACTGACTGGCTTGACAGATGTCATATTGGCACTACCTGGCTTGATAGATGTCATGCTGGCACTGACTGGCTTGACAGATGTCATATTGGCACTACCTGGCTTGATAGATGTCATGCTGGCATTACCTGGCTTGACAGATGTCATACTGGCACTACCTGATTTGACAGATGTCATATTGGCACTACCTGGCTTGATAGATGTCATGCTGGCATTACCTGGCTTGACAAATGTCGTACTGGCACTGACTGGCTTGACAGATGTCATATTGGCACTACCTGGCTTGATAGATGTCATGCTGGCATTACCTGGCTTGACAGATGTCATACTGGCACTACCTGATTTGACAGATGTCATATTGGCACTACCTGGCTTGATAGATGTCATGCTGGCATTACCTGGCTTGACAAATGTCGTACTGGCACTGACTGGCTTGACAGATGTCATATTGGCACTACCTGGCTTGATAGATGTCATGCTGGCACTGACTGGCTTGACAGATGTCATATTGGCACTACCTGGCTTGATAGATGTCATGCTGGCATTACCTGGCTTGACAGATGTCATACTGGCACTACCTGATTTGACAGATGTCATATTGGCACTACCTGGCTTGATAGATGTCATGCTGGCATTACCTGGCTTGACAAATGTCGTACTGGCACTGACTGGCTTGACAGATGTCATATTGGCACTACCTGGCTTGATAGATGTCATGCTGGCATTACCTGGCTTGACAAATGTCATACTGGCACTGACTGGCTTGACAGATGTCATATTGGCACTACATGGCTTGATAGATGTCATGCTGGCATTACCTGGCTTGACAAATGTCGTACTGGCACTGACTGGCTTGACAGATGTCATATTGGCACTACCTGGCTTGATAGATGTCATGCTGGCACTGACTGGCTTGACAGATGTCATATTGGCACTACCTGGCTTGATAGATGTCATGCTGGCATTACCTGGCTTGACAGATGTCATACTGGCACTACCTGGCTTGATAGATGTCATGCTGGCATTACCCGGCTTGACAGATGTCATGCTGGCATTACCTGGCTTGACAAATGTCGTACTGGCACTGACTGGCTTGACAGATGTCATATTGGCACTACCTGGCTTGATAGATGTCATGCTGGCATTACCTGGCTTGACAAATGTCATACTGGCACTGACTGGCTTGACAGATGTCATATTGGCACTTCCTGGCTTGATAGATGTCATGCTGGCATTACCTGGCTTGACAAATGTCGTACTGGCACTGACTGGCTTGACAGATGTCATATTGGCACTACCTGGCTTGATAGATGTCAAGCTGGCATTACCTGGCTTGACAAATGTCATACTGGCACTACCTGGCTTAACAAATGTCATACTGGCACTACCTGGCTTGACAAATGTCATACTGGCACTGACTGGCTTGACAGATGTCATATTGGCACTACCTGGCTTGACAAATGTCATACTGGCACTGACTGGCTTGACAGATGTCATATTGGCACTACCTGGCTTGATAGATGCCATGCTGGTATTACCTGGCTTGACAAATGTCGTACTGGCACTGACTGGCTTGACAGATGTCATATTGGCACTACCTGGCTTGATAGATGCCATGCTGGTATTACCTGGCTTGACAAATGTCATACTGGCACTACCTGGCTTGACAAATGTCATACTGGCACTGACTGGCTTGACAGTTGTCATATTGGCACTACCTGGCTTGATAGATGCCATGCTGGTATTACCTGGCTTGACAAATGTCATACTGGCACTACCTGGCTTGACAAATGTCATACTGGCACTACCTGGCTTGACAAATGTCATACTGGCACTGACTGGCTTGACAAATGTCATACTGGCACTGACTGGCTTGATAGATGTTATATTGGCACTACCTGGCTTGATAGATGTCATGCTGGCATTACCTGGCTTGTCAGATGTCATACTGGCACTACCTGATTTGACAGATGTCATATTGGCATTACCTGGCTTGATAGATGTCATGCTGGCATTACCTGACTTGACAAATGTCGTACTGGCACTGACTGGCTTGACAGATGTCATATTGGCACTACCTGGCTTGATAGATGTCATGCTGGCATTACCTGGCTTGACAAATGTCGTACTGGCACTGACTGGCTTGACAGATGTCATATTGGCATTACCTGGCTTGACAAATGTCATACTGGCACTGACTGGCTTGACAGATGTCATATTGGCACTAACTGGCTTGATAGATGCCATGCTGGTATTACCTGGCTTGACAAATGTCATACTGGCACTGACTGGCTTGACAGATGTCATATTGCACTACCTGGCTTGACAAATGTCATACTGGCACTGACTGGCTTGACAGATGTCATATTGGCACTACCTGGCTAGGCTCAACTACCTGGCCTAGTAATGATTGGCTTAACTGCCTGTCCTAATGATGCTTGGTTTAACAGCCTGGCCTAATAATGCTTGGCTTAACTGCCTGGCCTAATAATGCTTGCTTAACCGCCTGGTCTAGTGATGCTTGGCTTAACCGCCTGGCCTAGTGATGCTTGGCTTAACTGCCTGGTCTAATAATGCTTGGCTTAATCGCCTGGCCTAAGAATGCTTGGCTCAACAGCCTGGCCTAATGATTTTTGGCTTAACCGCCTGGCCTTCTGATGCTTGGCTTAACCGCCTGGCTTATTGCTGCTTGGCTTAACTGCCTGGCCTTCTGATGCTTGGCTTAACCGCCTGGCCTTCTGATGCTTGGCTTAACCGCCTGGCCTTCTGATGCTTGGCGTAACCGCCTGGCCTTCTGATGCTTGGCTTAACCGCCTGGCTTATTGTTGCTTGGCTTAACCGCCTGGCCTTCTGATGCTTGGCTTAACCGCCTGGCTAATTGCTGCTTGGCTTAACCGCCCGGCCTTCTGATGCTTGGCTTAACCGCCCGGCCTTCTGATGCTTGGCTTAACCGCCCGGCCTTCTGATGCTTGGCTTAACCGCCCGGCCTTCTGATGCTTGGCTTAACCGCCTGGCTTATTGCTGCTTGGCTTAACTGCCTGGCCTTCTGATGCTTGGCTTAACCGCCCGGCCTTCTGATGCTTGGCTTAACCGCCTGGCCTTCTGATGCTTGGCTTAACCGCCTGGCCTTCTGATGCTTGGCTTAACCGCCTGGCTTATTGCTGCTTGGCTTAACCGCCTGGCTTATTGCTGCTTGGCTTAACCGCCTGGCTTATTGCTGCTTGGCTTAACCGCCTGGCCTTCCGAGGCTTGGCTTCACCGCCTGGCCTTCCGAGGCTTGGCTTCACCGCCTGGCCTTCTGAGGCTTGGCTTCACCGCCTGGCCTTCTGATGCTTGGCTTAACCGCCCGGCCTTCTGATGCTTGGCTTAACCGCCCGGCCTTCTGATGCTTGGCTTAACCGCCCGGCCTTCTGATGCTTGGCTTAACCGCCCGGCCTTCTGATGCTTGGCTTAACCGCCCGGCCTTCTGATGCTTGGCTTAACCGCCTGGCTTATTGCTGCTTGGCTTAACCGCCTGGCGTATTGCTGCTTGGCTTAACCGCCTGGCCTTTTGATGCTTGGCTTAACCGCCTGGCTTTTTGATGCTTGGCTTAACCGCCTGGCCTTCTGATGCTTGGCTTAACCGCCTGGCCTTCTGATGCTTGTCTTAACCGCCTGGCCTTCTGATGCTTGGCTTAACCGCCTGGCTTATAAAAAACAAAAAAATACAAAAATAAACAAAATACAAAAATACAAAAATGAAAAAAAAATAAAAAATACAAAAATGAAAAAAAAAATATATATATAGTGGAAAACTTTTTTTAGAATAAGTTTCAGTTAAGTTTTGATTTTTTTTTTCAAACAAAAAATAAAGTGGAAATTTTTTTTTTAGCATAAGTTTCAGTGAAGTTTTGAAATTATTTAGTTTATTGTTGTAAGGAAATTAAGATGCTTGGCTTTACCGCCTGGCCTATTGCTGCTTGGCTTAACAGCCTGGCCTTCTGATGCTTGGCTTAACCGCCTGGCCTTCTGATGCTTGGCTTAACCGCCTGGCCTTCTGATGCTTGGCTTAACCGCCTGGCCTTCTGATACTTGGCTTAACCGCCTGGCCTTCTGATGCTTGGCTTTACCGCCTGGCTTATTGCTGCTTGGCTTAACCACCTGGCCTTCTGATGCTTGGCTTAACCGCCTGGCCTTCTGATGCTTGGCTTAACCGCCTGGCTTATTGCTGCTTGGCTTAACCGCCTGGCCCTCTGATGCTTGGCTTAACCTCCTGGCCTTCTGATGCTTGGCTTAACCGCCTGTCCTTCTGATGCTTGGCTTAACCGCCTGTCCTTCTGATGCTTGGCTTAACCGCCTGGCCTTCTGATGCTTGGCTTAACCGCCTGGCTTATTGCTGCTTGGCTTAACCGCCTGGCCCTCTGATGCTTGGCTTAACCTCCTGGCCTTCTGATGCTTGGCTTAACCGCCTGTCCTTCTGATGCTTGGCTTAACCGCCTGGCCTTCTGATGCTTGGCTTAACCGCCTGGCCTTCTGATGCTTGGCTTAACCGCCTGGCCTTCTGATGCTTGGCTTAACCGCCTGGCCTTCTGATGCTTGGCTTAACCGCCTGGCTTATTGCTGCTTGGCTTAACCGCCTGGCTTATTGCTGCTTGGCTTAACCGCCTGGACTTCTGATGCTTGGCTTAACCGCCTGGCCTTCTGAGGCTTGGCTTCACCGCCTGGCCTTCTGATGCTTGGCTTCACCGCCTGGCCTTCTGATGCTTGGCTTAACCGCCTGGCCTTCCGAGGCTTGGCTTCACCGCCTGGCCTTCTGAGGCTTGGCTTCACCGCCTGGCCTTCTGATGCTTGGCTTCACCGCCCGGCCTTCTGATGCTTGGCTTAACCGCCCGGCCTTCTGATGCTTGGCTTAACCGCCCGGCCTTCTGATGCTTGGCTTAACCGCCCGGCCTTCTGATGCTTGGCTTAACCGCCTGGCTTATTGCTGCTTGGCTTAACCGCCTGGCCTTTTGATGCTTGGCTTAACCGACTGGCTTACTGATGCTTGGCTTAACCGCCTGGCCTACTGATGCTTGGCTTAACCGCCTGGCCTACTGATGCTTGGCTTAACCGCCTGGACTTCTGATGCTTGGCTTAACCGCCTGGCTTATTGCTCCAGACAAACTGACCTTGTGGTTCATAATTTGGGTCAGAGCTCAGATAAACAAAGCAAGATTCCAGAAAAACTGACCTTGTGGTTCATAATTTGGGTCAGAGCTCAGATAAACAAAGCAAGATTC
>NC_090727.1:151910779-151948279 GCF_036898095.1 Palaemon carinicauda | reverse complement strand
TGACAGATGTCATATTGGCACTACCTGGCTTGACAAATGTCATACTGGCACTGACTGGCTTGACAGATGTCATATTGGCACTACCTGGCTTGAGAGATGCCATGCTGGTATTACCTGGCTTGACAAATGTCATACTGGCACTGACTGGCTTGACAGATGTCATATGGCACTACCTGGCTTGATAGATGTCATGCTGGCATTACCTGGCTTGACAAATGTCATACTGGCACTACCTGGCTTGACAGATGTCATATTGGCACTACCTGGCTTGATAGATGTCATGCTGGCATTACCTGGCTTGTCAGATGTCATACTGGCACTACCTGGCTTGACAGATGTCATATTGGCACTACCTGGCTTGACAAATGTCATACTGGCACTACCTGGCTTGACAGATGTCATACTGGCACTGACCTGGCTTGACAAATGTCGTACTGGCACTGACTGGCTTGACAGATGTCATATTGTCACTACCTGGCTTGATAGATGTCATGCTGGCATTACCTGGCTTGACAAATGTCGTACTGGCACTGACTGGCTTGACAGATGTCATATTGGCATTACCTGGCTTGACAAATGTCATACTGGCACTGACTGGCTTGACAGATGTCATATTGGCACTACCTGGCTTGATAGATGCCATGCTGGTATTACCTGGCTTGACAAATGTCATACTGGTACTGACTGGCTTGACAGATGTCATATTGCACTACCTGGCTTGACAAATGTCATACTGGCACTGACTGGCTTGACAGATGTCATATTGGCACTACCTGGCTAGGCTCAACTACCTGGCCTAGTAATGATTGGCTTAACTGCCTGTCCTAATGATGCTTGGTTTAACAGCCTGGCCTAATAATGCTTGGCTTAACTGCCTGGCCTAATAATGCTTGCTTAACCGCCTGGCCTTCTGATGCTTGGCTTAACCGCCTGGCCTAGTGATGCTTGGCTTAACTGCCTGGTCTAATAATGCTTGGCTTAATCGCCTGGCCTAAGAATGCTTGGCTCAACAGCCTGGCCTAATGATTTTTGGCTTAACCGCCTGGCCTTCTGATGCTTGGCTTAACCGCCTGGCTTATTGCTGCTTGGCTTAACTGCCTGGCCTTCTGATGCTTGGCTTAACCGCCTGGCCTTCTGATGCTTGGCTTAACCGCCTGGCCTTCTGATGCTTGGCGTAACCGCCTGGCCTTCTGATGCTTGGCTTAACCGCCTGGCTTATTGTTGCTTGGCTTAACCGCCTGGCCTTCTGATGCTTGGCTTGACCGCCTGGCTAATTGCTGCTTGGCTTAACCGCCCGGCCTTCTGATGCTTGGCTTAACCGCCCGGCCTTCTGATGCTTGGCTTAACCGCCTGGCTTATTGCTGCTTGGCTCAACCTCCCGGCCTTCTGATGCTTGGCTTAACCGCCTGGCCTTTTGATGCTTGGCTTAACCGCCTGGCCTTCTGATGCTTGGCTTAACCACCTGGCCTTCTGATGCTTGGCTTAACCGCCTGGCTTATTGCTGCTTGGCTTAACCGCCTGGCTTATTGCTGCTTGGCTTAACCGCCTGGCTTATTGCTGCATGGCTTAACCGCCTGGCCTTCCGAGGCTTGGCTTCACCGCCTGGCCTTCTGAGGCTTGGCTTCACCGCCTGGCCTTCTGATGCTTGGCTTAACCGCCCGGCCTTCTGATGCTTGGCTTAACCGCCTGGCCTTCTGATGCTTGGCTTAACCGCCCGGCCTTCTGATGCTTGGCTTAACCGCCCGGCCTTCTGATGCTTGGCTTAACCGCCTGGCTTATTGCTGCTTGGCTTAACCGCCTGGCGTATTGCTGCTTGGCTTAACCGCCTGGCCTTTTGATGCTTGGCTTAACCGCCTGGCTTTTTGATGCTTGGCTTAACCGCCTGGCCTTCTGATGCTTGGCTTAACCGCCTGGCCTTCTGATGCTTGGCTTAACCGCCTGGCTTATAAAAAACAAAAAAATACAAAAATAAAAAAAATACAAAAATACAAAAATGAAAAAAAAATAAAAAATACAAAAATGAAAAAAAAAATATATATATAGTGGAAAACTTTTTTTAGAATAAGTTTCAGTTAAGTTTTGATTTTTTTTTTCAAACAAAAAATAAAGTGGAAAATTTTTTTTTAGCATAAGTTTCAGTGAAGTTTTGAAATTATTTAGTTTATTGTTGTAAGGAAATTAAGATGCTTGGCTTAACCGCCTGGCCTTCTGATGCTTGGCTTAACCGCCCGGCCTTCTGATGCTTGGCTTTACCGCCTGGCTTATTGCTTCTTGGCTTAACCGCCTGGCCTTCTGATGCTTGGCTTAACCGCCTGGCCTTCTGATGCTTGGCTTTACCGCCTGGCTTATTGCTTCTTGGCTTAACCGCCTGGCCTTCTGATGCTTGGCTTAACCGCCTGACCTTCTGATGCTTGGCTTAACCGCCTGGCCTTCTGATGCTTGGCTTAACCGCCTGGCTTTCTGATGCTTGGCTTAACCGCCTGGCCTTCTGATGCTTGGCTTAACCGCCTAGCTTATTGCTGCTTGGCTTAACCGCCTGGCCTTCTGATGCTTGGCTTAACCGCCTGGCCTTCTGATGCTTGGCTTAACCGCCTGGCCTTCTGATGCTTGGCTTAACCGCCTGGCCTTCTGATGCTTGGCTTAACCGCCTGACCTTCTGATGCTTGGCTTAACCGCCTGGCCTTCTGATGCTTGGCTTAACCGCCTGGCCTTCTGATGCTTGGCTTTACCGCCTGGCTTATTGCTTCTTGGCTTAACCGCCTGGCCTTCTGATGCTTGGCTTAACCGCCTGGCCTTCTGATGCTTGGCTTTACCGCCTGGCTTATTGCTTCTTGGCTTAACCGCCTGGCCTTCTGATGCTTGGCTTAACCGCCTGGCCTTCTGATGCTTGGCTTAACCGCCTGGCTTTCTGATGCTTGGCTTAACCGCCCGGCCTTCTGATGCTTGGCTTAACCGCCTGGCTTATTGCTGCTTGGCTTAACCGCCTGGCCTTCTGATGCTTGGCTTAACCGCCTGGCCTTCTGATGCTTGGCTTAACCGCCTGGCCTTCTGATACTTGGCTTAACCGCCTGGCCTTCTGATGCTTGGCTTAACCGCCCGGCCTTCTGATGCTTGGCTTAACCGCCTGGCCTTCTGATGCTTGGCTTAACCGCCTGGCTTATTGCTGCTTGGCTTAACCGCCTGGCCTTCTGATGCTTGGCTTAACCGCCTGGCCTTCTGATGCTTGGCTTAACCGCCTGGCCTTCTGATGCTTGGCTTAACCGCCTGGCCTTTTGATGCTTGGCTTAACCGCCTGGCCTTCTGATGCTTGGCATAACCGCCTGGCCTTCTGAGGCTTGGCTTAACCGCCTTGCCTTCTGATGCTTGGCTTAACCGCCTGGCTTATTGCTGCTTGGCTTAACCGCCTGGCCTTCTGATGCTTGGCTTAACCGCCCGGCCTTCTGATGTTTGGCTTAACCGCCCGGCCTTCTGATGCTTGGCTTAACCGCCCGGCCTTCTGAAGCTTGGCTTAACTGCCCGGCCTTCTGATGCTTGGTTAACCGCCCGGCCTTCTGATGCTTGGCTTAACCGCCCGTTCATCTGATGTTTGGCTTAACCGCCTGGCCTTCTGATGCTTGGCTTAACCGCCCGGCCTTTTGATGCTTGGCTTAACCGCCCGGCCTTCTGATGCTTGGCTTAACCGCCCGGCCTTCTGATGCTTGGCTTAACCGCCCGGCCTTCTGATGCTTGGCTTAACCGCCCGGCCTTCTGATGCTTGGCTTAACCGCCCGGCCTTCTGATGCTTGGCTTAACCGCCCGGCCTTCTGATGCTTGGCTTAACCGCCTGGCCTTCTGATGCTTGGCTTAACCGCCTGGCTTATTGCTGCTTGGCTTAACCGCCTGGCCTTCTGATGCTTGTATATATATATATATATATATATATATATATATATATATATATATATATATATATATATACAGCATTTAACATTTGATTGTTTACTTCTTTTAGTATTTTTTCCTTTTTTATAGTACTTTACAACATTATTTAGTGGTTATTTTCCCACATAATCAATATATGTAGAAATATATGAAGGCTACCTAACTTTTGCTTGACCCTGACCTTTAACCTAGGACTTTCAAAATTGAATTACTTCTACGTCTCAATATAACAATTAATCCCTGAAAGTTTCACTTCTCCGTGAGTAAAATTGTGGCCTGGAAATTGTTCACAAAGAAACGAATAGACAAATAGGGGCTAAAACATAACCTCCTTCCAACTTCGTTGGCTGAAGTAATAAGTTGAAGTCAAGCGATCATAGACTTGCGAGAAGTAAAATTTGTCTACAGTAGATCAAAGGAAAGAAAGAGAAAAAAAACAATTTTAGAAAAAGAAAATAAACACTCATGTAATAAGAGAAAAATCTGATGAGATAGTTTATTAATAGAAAATAGGTCCTCCCAGAAATAGAGGCAAGTAAAAAGAATGGACAAACACCAAAAACATAATAAAGATTTGAAAGGAGGGTAGAATCCAAAGGAGGTGGAATAGAGTTAACAGAACTATCTAGAACAGTGGTTCCCAACCTTTTTTCTGTCATTTCCCCCCTGCACCCAGTTCAACCATCCAGATTTCCCCCTTCATGCCCCCCCCCCCCAGTCCTCATGCCTACTCGCCTGCCTCAGAAATGGGCATGACACCCCAAATCTCCCCTTGAATATCATGTCAGTGAGAACTGATATGATCCTATCAAAATTGAATGGCTAACAACATATTGCCGCACGTACTATGAACACATTTTCTGCATGTTTTAGTTAGTAGATAGTGTAATTATTTCCCCCCTGGAAGCTTCATATTTCCCCCAGGTTGGGAACCACTGATCTAGAACAATAAGCAAACTAAAACACGAAGACATTCGTATACACAATTAAGGAAACGAGAATTATCAAGTTAATGAAAAGAAGACTTGGAACAGGATGCCAACAGAGCTATGCTTTTAAGGATGGAAATGAAAATATCATCGAAAGAGATGGGGGTGATAAAAATTGCAGAGGATTTCTATATAATGCTATACAATAGTGATATAAGACATAACGTTGTCAATTTTTATTATGACAATATTGCATTGAATTACAATTTGACTGAATATCTGGAATACAGGAGCGTATGAAAACCAGTTTTTCTTAAGACCAGTTTTGTTTTGTTTTTTTCATTCTGGAAACCGGTTTTAACTAACAATTTCGTTTAAAGGTTTAGGAGAAATGACGTCATCCATGTTCACTTGTGTGTTCGTATGTTCGATCATCATCATCAACCGTGCAACAAGAGAGAGAGAGAGAGAGAGAGAGAGAGAGAGAGAGAGAGAGAGAGAGAGAATCAAACACGTTACTTGGCGAACATTTTTATTAGTAGTAGTAAATACTATTAGTGCCATAGCCTCTGTACAATGGTGTTCCACTGTCTTGGGTT
This sequence comes from Palaemon carinicauda, assembly GCF_036898095.1. Lineage (NCBI taxonomy): Eukaryota > Metazoa > Arthropoda > Malacostraca > Decapoda > Palaemonidae > Palaemon > Palaemon carinicauda. The sequence continues at coordinate 151,942,830 of NC_090727.1, read as the reverse complement.
AGAGTTCTCTTGCTTGAGGGTACACTCGGGCATACTGTTCTATGTGTCTTTATTTCCTTTCCTCACTGGGCTATTTTCCTTGCTGGAAATATAGCATCATGATTTTTTTAAGTACGTTGTAGCTTGGCTACTACTACTACTACTACTATTTATACGTGCATATACAGTATATATGTACAGTATATATATATATATATATATATATACGTATATATAGTAGTAGTAGTAGTAGTAGTAGTAGTAGCCAAGCTACAACGTACTTAAAAAAACATGATGCTATATTTCCTGCAAGGAAAATAGCCCAGTGAGGAAAGGAAATAAAGACACATAGAACAGTATGCCCGAGTGTACCCTCAAGCAAGAGAACTCTAACCCAAGACAGTGGAACACCATTGTACAGAGGCTATGGCACTAATAGTATGTACTACTACTAATAAAAATGTTCTCCAAGTAACGTGTTTGATTCTCTCTCTCTCTCTCTCTCTCTCTCTCTCTCTCTCTCTCTCTCTCTCTCTCTCTCTCTCTCTTCCCACTTGTCGCACGTTTGATGATGATGATCGAACATACGAACACACAAGTGAACATGGATGACGTCATTTCTCCTAAACCTTTATACGAAATTGTTAGTTAAAACCGGTTTCCAGATTTAGAAAAACAAAACAAATCTGGTTTTAAGAAAAACTGGTTATTCAGTCAAATCGTAATGCAATGGAATATTGTAAAAATTTCACATACACAGACAATATACATATATATATATATATATATATATATATATATATATATATATATATATATATATATATATATATATATATAAATCATCTCCTACTACGCCTATTGACGCAAAGGGCGTCCGTTAGATATCACCAGTCATTTCTTTCTCTCTCTCTCTCTCTCTCTCTCTCTCTCTCTCTCTCTCTCTCACTATATATATATATATATATATATATATATATATATATATATATATATATATATATATATATATATATATATATATATATTATTATTATTACTATCCAAGCTACAACCCTAATTGGAAAAGCAAGATGCTATAAGCCCAGGGGCTCCAATAGGGAAAAATAGCCCAGTGAGGAAAGGAAATAAGGAAATAAATAACTGATGAAAACAAATTAACAATAAATCATTCTAAAAAAAGTAATGTCAAAAGAGATAAGTCATATATAAACTATTAACAACGTAAAAAACAAATATGTCATATATAAACTATAAAAAGACTCATGTCCGCTTGGTCAACAAAAAAGCATTTGCTCCAACTTTGAACTATTGAAGTTCTACTGATTCAACAACCCGATTAGGAAGATCATTCCACAACTTGGTAACAGCTGGAATAAAACTTCTAGAGTACTGCGTAGTATTGAGTCTTATAATGGAGAAGGCCTGGCTATTAGAATTAACTGCCTGCCTAGTATTACGAACAGGATGGAATTGTCCAGGGAGATCTGAATGTAAAGGATGGTCAGAGTTATAAAAAATCTTATGCAACATGCATAATGAACTAATTGAACGACGGTGCCAGAGATTAATATCTAGATCAGGAATAAGAAATTTAATAGACCGTAAGTTTCTGTCCAACAAATTAAGATGAGAATCAGCAGCTGAAGACCAGACAGGAGAACAATACTCAAAACAAGGTAGAATAAAAGAATTAAAACACTTCTTCAGAATAGATTGATCACCGAATATCTTAAAAGACTTTCTCAATAAGCCATTTTTTTGTGCAATTGAAGAAGACACAGACCTTATATGTTTCTCAAAAGTAAATTTGCTGTCGAGAATCACACCTAAAATTTTAAAAGAGTCATACAAATTTAAAGAAACATTATCAATACTGAGATCCGGATGTTGAGGAGCCACGGTCCTTGGCCTACTTACAATCATACTTTGAGTTTTGTTAGGATTCAACTTCATACCCCATAATTTGCACCATGCACTAATTTTAGCTAAATCTCTATTAAGGGATTCACCTACCCCAGATCTACATTCAGGGGATGGAATTGATGCAAAGAGAGTAGCATCATCTGCATATGCAACAAGCTTATTTTCTAGGCCAAACCACATGTCATGTGTATATAGTATGAAAAGTAATGGGCCAAGAACACTACCCTGTGGAACACCGGATATCACATTCCTATAATCACTATGGTGCCCATCAACAACAACTCTTTGAGATCTACTACTTAAAAAATCAATAATAATGCTAAGAAACGACCCACCCACTCCCAACTGTTTCAGTTTGAAAACAAGGGCCTCATGATTAACACGGTCAAAGGCAGCACTAAAATCAAGGCCAATCATACGAACTTCCCGACCACAATCAAGGGATTTCTGTACTGCATTGGAGATTGTAAGAAGGGCATCACATGCTCCAAGGCCTTTACGAAAACCAAATTGCAAACTAGGGAGTAGGTGATTACCTTCAGCAAACCTATTAAGACGTTTTGCCAGAAGACGTTCAAAAACTTTAGATAATTATTATTATTGAAATTATTGTTAATATTGTTAATATTATTATTATTATTATTATTATTAAAATTATTGTTAATATTATTTTTATTGTTATTATTATTATTATTATTATTATTATATTATAATTATTATTATTATCAGTATTATTATTATTATTATTATTTTTATTATTATTATTATTATTATTATTATTGTTGTTATGATTATTATTATTATTAAAATCATTATTATTATATATATATATATATACATATATATACATATATATATATATGTGTATATTTAATATACATACTGTATATGTGTATATAAACATATATATATATATATATATATATATATATATATATATGTATGTATATATATATATATATATATATATATATATATATATATATAGAGAGAGAGAGAGAGAGAGAGAGAGAGAGAGAGAGAGAGAGAGAGAGAGAGAGAGAGAGAGAGAATGACTAGCGAAATCTAACTGAGGCCCTTTGCGTCAATAGGCGTAAGAGTAAATGATTATATATATAATATATATATATATATATATATATATATATATATATATATATATATTTTATATATATATATATATATATATATATATATATATATATATATATATATATATATATATATATATCCTTGAAGGCAATAGCCTTAGCGGCGTCAAGTTGTTTCCTGCAGGAATTCTCTCATATTTCCTCAGCTTCTTTGATGTTTCCTGCAGGAATTCTCTCATATTTCCTCAGCTTCTTTGATGTTTCCTGCAGGAATTCTCCCATATTTCCTCAGCTTCTTTGAGGTTTTCGGCGTAATCGTTTAGTTTAATAAACTATGATTATTCCTTTCTTTCATGCTTTCTTCACTACAACACAGTTTCAACAAAACTCTGTCTCTATCAAGTGATTTCTGGTGTATAAAAGGAATAATAAAATTATGTAAACCAGCTTGATAAAAACAGTTTTATTGAAACTCTGCTGTAGTGAAGAAAGCATGAAAGAAAGGAATAATCATCGTTTATTAAGCTAAACGATTACGCCGAAAACCTCAAAGAAGCTGAGGAAATATGAGAGAATTCCTGCAGGAAACATCAAAGAAGCTGAGGAAATATGGGAGAATTCCTGCAGGAAACATCTTGACGCCGCTAAGGCTATTGCCTTCAAAGAATACCTGCTGATTCGAAACTGCTCCGGGAGACAAGTTCAAAACGTCTCCAGAGGGTAAAAAAGTCTTCAGAGGCCAGTCTACTTTTTTCAATTATTATTATTATTATTATTATTATTATTATTATTATTATTATCATTATTATTATTAATAATAATAATAATAATATTATTATTATTATCTCATGTTAACACCGTTTTCTGACTGAAAAGAAGTATAAAAATGGCCGGGAATTCCGTCAGTGGAGCTCGTGACTCAAAACGTTTCCAGGAGGCTGAAAAGTCTTCAGAGCCTATAATCTACTTTTTCTTTTTTTCAAATTAATGCTCACTTCGCATCTCAGATTCGGTATGAATGATTATGGCTAACTACTTTAATCACGCATTTGCAATGTGGATGGAAAATCTCAAAGCAAAACTCAACTGGCATCAAAATGCTGCTTCAGTTATTCAAGAACAGAATGCAGCATGCGAGGAAGTGAAGCTGAAATTACAGGAACAGCTGCGGACTCTACAAGAGTCCTTTGTGTTCAAGTGGTTTTCGTGGCTCTTCCCAGAGGCACCGCGCTTCGGAGACTGTCATGCAGTCGCCTCTCAGGATGGATTCATCAGTAGGTGGCTGCAGCGCTGTCCCGGGATCGGGGGCTTGTGGAAAGCCCGTGAGGAACTACAAGGGTGTGAACATGGATTGCGGCAAATGGAGTCAGAAGCTCTGCGATTCAACGACCAGTTGAAATCAACATGGTTCGGTGGCAGACTTCTCTCCGGATTCGACGTTGAACATCGGAATGGATTTTTGCATGGTAACAGGATTTACATCGGTGTGGCTGGTGCTTTGGCCTTAATTACCGGAATCGTATTTGCTGTGAGAAAGACAGCAAAAGAAGATGAAGGTGAAGGTACTCCAGAAATGGAAGCTGTTATCAGCGATAATCTAAACCTATTGGACGGACTGGAACTCGAAACTGATAATCTGGATGGAATCATTCCTGTGGAAAATCCTGAGGAGGAAAAGAACAAGTTGGAGGGACAACTTAATGAATTGAGAGGAGTAGTCGATGAAATTATTGCACAGAAAGAGGAGCAGGAAAAACTGAAAACTCAGAAAGATACTGAGTATCAAAACCTGCTAATTGAATGCGCCGAGAAAGATCTTCAAAGGAAAGAACAGGAGGAATTAATACAAAATCTACAAGCTGAAAATGAAAAAATCACAAAAATGCAGGATGAAAAAACTGAGCTTCTAAATCAATTGAAGAATGAAATGGAAGAATTGAAAGCATTGAAAGAACAGGAAATTATAGAAAAGACGTCTGGCTATCAAAAACTCGAAAACGAAATCAAGAAAAAGGATCATCAGCTGAAAGAACAGGATAAATTAAATCAAAATCTACAAGCTGAAAATGAAAAAATCACAAAAATGCAGGATGAAAAAACTGAGCTTCTAAATCAATTGAAGAATGAAATGGAAGAATTGAAAGCATTGAAAGAACAGGAAATTATAGAAAAGACGTCTGGCTATCAAAAACTCGAAAACGAAATCAAGAAAAAGGATCATCAGCTGAAAGAACAGGATAAATTAAATCAAAATCTACAAGCTGAAAATGAAAAAATCACAAAAATGCAGGATGAAAAAACTGAGCTTCTAAATCAATTGAGGAATGAAATGGAAGAATTGAAAGCATTGAAAGAAAAGGAAATCATAGACAAGACATCTGACTATCAAAAACTCGAAAACGAAATCAACCAAAAGGATCATCAGCTGGGAGAACAGGAGAAATTAAATCAAAATCTACAAGCTGAAAATGAAAAGCTCACAAAAATGCAGGATGAAAAAACTGAGCTTCTAAATCAATTGAGGAATGAAATGGAAGAATTGAAAGCCTTGAAAGAACAGGAAATCATAGAAAAGACGTCTGACTATCAAAAACTCGAAAACGAAATCAACAAAAAGGATCTTCAAGTGAAAGAACAGGAGAAGTTATTGAAAAATATAAGAGCTGAAAACGAAGAGATAAAACTGATCAATGAAAATGAAAATAAGAGAGGAAACTTACTTAAGGAAGGACTATTTTCTCAGATGAATAACAAGTTCAAAGAGGCTGTGGACATTTTCACTGCAGCCTTGGCTATCGAGACGGAGAAGGATGAAGAAACTGCTCTTTTGCATGCCCTTCGGGCTGAAGTGAACTCAGCCACTGATAATCCTCCTCATCTGCACATTGTGCTGGACTGTTGCAAGGCCATCGAGAAAGGCGTAGAAGGGTGGAAAGCGTACATGGTACGAGGAAAGCACCTTCTCAAACTTGGCCTTTTCGACGCTGCCCTAAAGGACTTCGAAACTGTTAAGGTAAAGAAATCGGAAACAAATTTCAAAATCATTGATGATACTCTGGCTCTAAAGAAGCAATGGGAAGACAAAGGTCATTATGAAGTCTTGGGCGTGGAACAGACAGCCACGAAGGCTGAAATTATGAAAGCCTTCAAAGAGCTGTCCATGATGTGCCACCCGGACAGACATAGGGACAAACCCGAGTTCATACAGGACGCTTTCGAAGAGAAGTACAAGAAGGTCGTGAATGCTAAACTTATTCTGGTGGACAAACAGAACCGAAGAGATTACGATGAAGAACTTCGCCGACAGTGCTCACAGCAGGAGGAACCCTGGGAATTTGGGGGATTCAACCCCTGGGGAAGGGATGATCGTTGGACTTATCATCAGGAGCCTCCAAGGAACAATCATGGATGGAGGACTTATGATCAGGAGCCTCCAAGGAACAATCATGGACGGTGGACTTATGATCAGGAGCCTCCAAGGAACAATCATGGACGGAGGAACCAAGATGGACAGAATAATCAGGGTTATGGAGACCAATACTTCTATTAAGGTGAAACTTAGGTGTTTAGTGTAGTGAACATAAAAAGGTGTTTTAAATAGAAAAAAAAAAAATGAAAAAAAAAATAAAAAATAAAAAATAAAAAAAAAATGAAAAAAAATACAAAAATGAAAAAAAAATATATATATATATAGTGGAAACATTTTTTAGAATAAGTTTCAGTTAAGTTTTGATTTTTTTTTTCAAACAAGAATTATAGTGGATTTTTTTTTTTTTTTTTTAGCAAAATAATCAGGGTTATGGAGACCAATACTTCTATTAAGGTGGAACTTAAGTGTTTAGTGTAGTGAACATGAAAAGGTGTTTTAAATAGAAAAAAAAATGAAAAAAAAAAAAAATAAAAAAATACAAAAATAACAAAAAAATAAAAAAATACAAAAATGAAAAAAAAAATAAAAAATACAAAAATGAAAAAAAAATATATATATATATATAGTGGAAAACTTTTTTTAGAATAAGTTTCAGTTAAGTTTTGATTTTTTTTCTCAAACAGAAAAAAAGTGGAAATTTTTTTTTAGCATAAGTTTCAGTGAAGTTTTGAAATTATTTAGTTTATTGTTGTAAGGAAATTAAGATGCTTGGCTTTACCGCCTGGCCTATTGCTAATTGGCTTAACCACCTGGCCTTCTGATGCTTGGCTTAACCGCCTGGCCTTCTGATGCTTGGCTTAACCGCCTGGCTTATTGCTGCTTGGCTTAACCGCCTGGCTTATTGCTGCTTGGCTTAACCGCCTGGCTTATTGCTGCTTGGCTTAACCGCCTGGCCTTCTGATGCTTGGCTTAACCGCCTGGCTTATTGCTGCTTGGCTTAACCGCCTGGCCTTCTGATGCTTGGCTTAACCGCCTGGCCTTCTGATGCTTGGCTTAACCGCCTGGCTTTCTGATGCTTGGCTTAACCGCCTGGCCTTCTGATGCTTGGCTTTACCGCCTGGCTTATTGCTGCTTGGCTTAACCGCCTGGCCTTCTGATGCTTGGCTTTACCGCCTGGCTTATTGCTGCTTGGCTTAACCGCCTGGCCTTCTGATGCTTGGCTTAACCGCCTGGCCTTCTGATGCTTGGCTTAACCGCCTGGCCTTCTGATGCTTGGCTTAACCGCCTGGCCTTCTGATGCTTGGCTTTACCACCTGGCTTATTGCTGCTTGGCTTAACCGCCTGGCCTTCTGATGCTTGGCTTAACCGCCTGGCCTTCTGATGCTTGGCTTAACCGCCTGGCCTTCTGATGCTTGGCTTAACCGCCTGGCCTTCTGATGCTTGGCTTTACCGCCTGGCTTATTGCTGCTTGGCTTAACCGCCTGGCCTTCTGATGCTTGGCTTAACCGCCTGGCCTTCTGATGCTTGGCTTAACCGCCTGGCCTTCTGATGCTTGGCTTAACCGCCTGGCCTTCTGATGCTTGGCTTTACTGCCTGGCTTATTGCTGCTTGGCTTAACCGCCTGGCCTTCTGATGCTTGGCTTAACCGCCTGGCCTTCTGATGCTTGGCTTAACCGCCTGGCCTTCTGATGCTTGGCTTAACCGCCTGGCCTTCTGATGCTTGGCTTAACCGCCTGGCCTTCTGATGCTTGGCTTTACCGCCTGGCTTATTGCTGCTTGGCTTAACCGCCTGGCCTTCTGATGCTTGGCTTAACCGCCTGGCTTATTGCTGCTTGGCTTAACCGCCTGGCCTTCTGATGCTTGGCTTAACCGCCTGGCCTTCTGATGCTTGGCTTTACCGCCTGGCTTATTGCTGCTTGGCTTAACCGCCTGGCCTTCTGATGCTTGGCTTTACCGCCTGGCTTATTGCTGCTTGGCTTAACCGCCTGGCCTTCTGATGCTTGGCTTAACCGCCTGGCCTTCTGATGCTTGGCTTAACCGCCCGGACTTCTGATGCTTGGCTTAACCGCCTGGCCTTCTGATGCTTGGCTTAACCGCCTGGCCTTCTGATGCTTGGCTTTACCGCCTGGCTTATTGCTGCTTGGCTTAACCGCCTGGCCTTCTGATGCTTGGCTTAACCGCCTGGCCTTCTGATGCTTGGCTTAACCGCCTGGCTTATTGCTGCTTGGCTTAACCGCCTGGCTTATTGCTGCTTGGCTTAACCGCCTGGCTTATTGCTGCTTGGCTTAACCGCCTGGTCTTCTGATGCTTGGCTTAACCGCCTGGCCTTCTGATACTTGGCTTAACCGCCTGGCTTATTGCTGCTTGGCTTAACCGCCTGGCCTTCTGATGCTTGGCTTAACCGCCTGGCCTTCTGATGCTTGGCTTAACCGCCTGGCCTTCTGATGCTTGGCTTAACCGCCTGGCCTTCCGATGCTTGGCTTAACCGCCTGGCTTATTGCTGCTTGGCTTAACCGCCTGGCCTTCTGATGCTTGGCTTAACCGCCTGGCCTTCTGATGCTTGGCTTAACCGCCTGGCTTATTGCTGCTTGGCTTAACCGCCTGGCCTTCTGATGCTTGGCTTAACCGCCTGGCTTATTGCTGCTTGGCTTAACCGCCTGGCCTTCTGATGCTTGGCTTAACTGCCTGGCTTATTGCTGCTTGGCTTAACCGCATGGCCTTCTGATGCTTGGCTTAACCGCCTGGCCTTCTGATGCTTGGCTTAACCGCCTGGCCTTCTGATGCTTGGCTTAACCGCCTGGCATTCTGATGCTTGGCTTAACCGCCCGGCCTTCTGATGCTTGGCTTAGCCGCCTGGCCTTCTGATGCTTGGCTTAACCGCCCGGCCTTCTGATGCTTGGCTTAACCGCCCGGCCTTCTGATGCTTGGCTTAACCGCCTGGCCTTCTGATGCTTGGCTTAACCGCCTGGCCTTCTGATGCTTGGCTTAACCGCCTGGCTTATTGCTGCTTGGCTTAACTGCCTGGCCTTCTGATGTTTGGCTTAACCGCCTGGCCTTCTGATGCTTGGCTTAACCGCCTGGCCTTCTGATGCTTGGCTTAACCGCCTGGCTTATTGCTGCTTGGCTTAACCGCCTGGCCTTCTGATGCTTGGCTTAACCGCCTGGCTTATTGCTGCTTGGCTTAACCGCCTGGCCTTCTGATGCTTGGCTTAACCGCCCGGCCTTCTGATGCTTGGCTTAACCGCCCGGCCTTCTGATGCTTGGCTTAACCGCCTGGCCTTCTGATGCTTGGCTTAACCGCCTGGCTTATTGCTGCTTGGCTTAACCGCTTGACCTTCTGATGCTTGGCTTAACCGCCTGGCATTCTGATGCTTGGCTTAACCGCCTGGCCTTCTGATGCTTGGCTTAACCGCCTGGCTTATTGCTGCTTGGGTTAACCGCCTGGCCTTCTGATGCTTGGCTTAACCGCCCGGCCTTCTGATGCTTGGCTTAACCGCCTGGCCTTCTGATGCTTGGCTTAACCGCCCGGCCTTCTGATGCTTGGCTTAACCGCCTGGCCTTCTGATGCTTGGCTTAACCGCCTGGCTTATTGCTGCTTGGCTTAACTGCCTGGCCTTCTGATGCTTGGCTTAACCGCCTGGCCTTCTGATGCTTGGCTTAACCGCCTGGCCTTCTGATGCTTGGCTTAACTGCCTGGCCTTCTGATGTTTGGCTTAACCGCATGGCTTATTGCTTCTTGGCTTAACCGCCTGGCCTTCTGATGCTTGGCTTAACCGCCTGGCTTATTGCTGCTTGGCTTAACCGCCTGGCCTTCTGATGCTTGGCTTAACCGCCCGGCCTTCTGATGCTTGGCTTAACCGCCCGGCCTTCTGATGCTTGGTTTAACCGCCTGGCCTTCTGATGCTTGGCTTAACCGCCTGGCCTTCTGATGCTTGGCTTAACCGCCTGGCTTATTGCTGCTTGGCTTAACCGCCTTGCCTTCTGATGCTTGGCTTAACCGCCTGGCCTTCTGATGCTTGGCTTAACCGCCTGGCCTTCTGATGCTTGGCTTAACCGCCCGGCCTTCTGATGCTTGGCTTAACCGCCTGGCCTTCCGATGCTTGGCTTAACCGCCTGGCTTATTGCTGCTTGGCTTAACTGCCTGGCCCTCTGATGCTTGGCTTAACCGCCTGGCCTTCTGATGCTTGGCTTAACCGCCTGGCCTTCTGATGCTTGGCTTAACCGCCTGGCCTTCTGATGCTTGGCTTAACCGCCTAGCATATTGCTGCTTGGTTTAACCGCCTGGCCTTCTGATGCTTGGCTTAACCGCCCGGCCTTCTGATGCTTGGCTTAACCGCCTGGCCTTCTGATGCTTGGCTTAACCGCCCGGCCTTCTGATGCTTGGCTTAACCGCCTGGCCTTCTGATGCTTGGCTTAACCGCCTGGCTTATTGCTGCTTGGTTTAACCGCCTGGCCTTCTGATGCTTGGCTTAACCGCCTGGCCTTCTGATGCTTGGCTTAACCGCCTGGCCTTCTGATGCTTGGCTTAACCGCCTGGCCTTCTGATGCTTGGCTTAACCGCCTGGCTTATTGCTGCTTGGCTTAACCGCCTGGCCTTCTGATGCTTGGTTCAACCGCCTGGCCTTCTGATGCTTGGCTTAACCGCCTGGCTTATTGCTGCTTGGCTTAACCGCCTGGCCTTCTGATGCTTGGCTTAACCGCCTGGCTTATTGCTGCTTGGATTAACCGCGTGGCATAGTGATGCTTGGCTTAACCGCCTGGCCTTCTTATGCTTGGCTTAACCGCCTGGCCTAGTGATGCTTGGCTTAACCGCCTGGCCTTCTGATGCTTGGCTTAACCGCCTGGCCTTCTGATGCTTGGCTTAACCGCCTGGCCTTCTGATGCTTGGCTTAACCGCCTGGCCTTCTGATGCTTGGCTTAACCGCCTGGCTTATTGCTGCTTGGCTTAACCGCCTGGCCTAATGATGCTTGGCTTAACCGCCTAGCCTAATAATGCTTGGCTTAACCGCTTGGCCTAATAATGCTTGGCTTAACCGCCTGGCCTAATAATGCTTGGCTTAAATGCCTGGCCTAATGGTGCTTGGCTTAACTGCCTTGGCTAAGGATGTTTGGCTCAACTGACAGGGCTAAGGAGGTTTGGCTAAACTACTTTGTCTGAGGGTGTATGGCTTAACTGCCTGGCCTAAGGGTGTTGGCTGACCTGCCCTATCTAGGAAGGTTTGGCTTAACTACCTGGTTTATGTGTGGCTGAACTGTCCGGAAAAAACCGAAACGCTTAACTGGCTGGCCTAAAAAGAAGGGCCTAGGTGACTGGACTTAAAATGTTTGGCATGAACGCGTGGACTAGGGATGTTTGGCTTACCTGATTTGTATAGGGGTGCTTGGCTTAACTACCTGGGCTAAGGTTGTATGGCGAAAATGCCTTGCCTTGGGAAATATGGCTTAGAGGCCATACCTAAGGAAGTTTTGCGTAACTGCCTCAGCTTAGGATGTTTGGCTCAACTGACTGGCCTATGAAAGTTTGGCTTAACTATCTGGGCTAAGGAGGGATGGCTTAACTGCCTGGCTTATTGCTGCTTGGCTTAACCGCCTGGCCTTCTGATGCTTGGCTTAACCGCCAGGCCTTCTGATGCTTGGCTTAACCGCCTGGCCTTCTGATGCTTGGCTTAACCGCCTGGCCTTCTGATGCTTGGCTTAACCGCCTGGCCTTCTGATGCTTGGCTTATCCGCCTGGCTTATTGCTGCTTGGCTTAACCGCCTGGCCTTCTGATGCTTGGCTTAACCGCCTGGCCTTCTGATGCTTGGCTTAACCGCCTGGCCTTCTGATGCTTGGCTTAACCGCCTGGCCTTCTGATGCTTGGCTTAACCGCCTGGCTTATTGCTGCTTGTCTTAACCGCCTGGCCTTCTGATGCTTGGTTCAACAGCCTGGCCTTCTGATGCTTGGCTTAACCGCCTGGCTTATTGCTGCTTGGCTTAACCGCCTGGCCTTCTGATGCTTGGCTTAACTGCCTGGCTTAGTGCTGCTTGGCTTAACCGCCTGGCCTAGTGATGCTTGGCTTAACCGCCTGGCCTTCTGATGCTTGGCTTAACCGCCTGGCCTTCTGATGCTTGGCTTAACCACCTGGCTTTCTGATGCTTGGCTTAACCGCCTGGCTTATTGCTGCTTGGCTTAACCGCCTGGCCTTCTGATGCTTGGCTTAACCGCTTGGATTAATGATGCTTGGCTTAACCGCCTGGCCTAATGATGCTTGGCTTAACCGCTTGGCCTAATAATGCTTGGCTTAACCGCCTGGCCTAATAATGCTTGGCTGAAATGCCTGGCCTAATGGTGCTTGGCTTTACTGCCTTGGCTAAGGATGTTTGGCTCAACTGACAGGGCTAAGGAGGTTTGGCTAAACTACTTTGTCTGAGGGTGTATGGCTTAACTGCCTGGCCTAAGGGTGTTGGCTGACCTGCCCTATCTAGGAAGGTTTGGCTTAACTACCTGGTTTATGTGTGGCTGAACTGTCCGGAAAAAACCAAACGCTTAACTGGCTGGCCTAAAAAGAAGGGCCTAGGTGACTGGACTTAAAATGTTTGGCATGAACGCGTGGACTAGGGATGTTTGGCTTACCTGATTTGTATAGGGGTGCTTGGCTTAACTACCTGGGCTAAGGTTGTATGGCGAAAATGCCTTGCCTTGGGAAATATGGCTTAGAGGCCATACCTAAGGAAGTTTTGCGTAACTGCCTCAGCTTAGGATGTTTGGCTCAACTGACTGGCCTATGAAAGTTTGGCTTAACTATCTGGGCTAAGGAGGGATGGCTTGACTGCCTGGCCTAATGATACTTGGCTTAACTGCCTGGCCTAATAATGCAAGGCTTAACTGCCTGGCCTAATAATGCTTGGCTTAACTGCCTGGCCTAATAATGCTTGGCTTAACTGCCTGGCCTAATAATGCTTGGCTTAACTGCCTGGCCTAATGATGCTTGGCTTAACTGCCTGGCCTAATAATGCTTGGCTTAATTGCCAGGCCTGATGATGCTTGGCTTAACCGCCAGGCCTGATGATGCTTGGCTTAACCGCCTGGCCTGATGATGCCTGGCTTAACTGCCTGGCCTGATGATGCTTGGCTTAACCGCCTGGCCTAATGATGCTTGGCTTAACCGCCTGGCCTAATGATGCTTGGCTTAACCACCTGGCCTAATGAGTCTTGGCTTAACTGCCTGGCCTAATGATGCTTGGCTTAACCACCTGGCCTAATGATGCTTGGCTTAACTGCCTGGCCTAATGATGCTTGGCTTAACTGCCTGGCCTAATGATGCTTGGCTTAACTGCCTGGCCTAATGATGCTTGGCTTAACTGCCCGGCCTAATGATGCTTGGCTTAACTGCCTGGCATAATGATGCTTGGCTTAACTGCCTGGCATGATGATGCTTGGCTTAACTGCCCGGCCTAATGATGCTTGGCTTAACTGCCTGGCCTTCTGATGCTTGGCTTAAATACCTGGCCTAATAATGCAAGGCTCAACTACCTGCCCTAGTAATGATTGGCTTAACTGCCTGTCCTAATGATGCTTGGCTTAACAGCCTGGCCTAATAATGCTTGGCTTAACTGCCTGGCCTAATAATGCTTGGCTTAACTGCCTGGCCTAATAATGCTTGGCTTAACCGCCTGGCCTAGTGATGCTTGGCTTAACTGCCTGGTCTAATAATGCTTGGCTTAATCGCCTGGCCTAAGAATGCTTGGCTCAACAGCCTGGCCTAATGATGTTTGGCTTAACCGCCTGGCCTTCTGATGCTGGGCTTAACCGCCTGGCCTTCTGATGCTTGGCTTAACCGCCTGGCTTATTGCTGCTTGGCTTAACTGCCTGGCCTTCTGATGCTTGGCTTAACTGCCTGGCCTTCTGATGCTTGGCTTAACCGCCTGGCCTTCTGATGCTTGGCTTAACCGCCTGGCCTTCTGATGCTTGGCTTAACCGCCTGGCCTTCTGATGCTTGGCTTAACCGCCTGGCCTTCTGATGCTTGGCTTAACCGCCTGGCTTATTGCTGCTTGGCTTAACCGCCTGGCCTTCTGATGTTTGGCTTAACCGCCTGGCTAATTGCTGCTTGGCTTAACCGCCCGGCCTTCTGATGCTTGGCTTAACTGCCCGGCCTTCTGATGCTTGGCTTAACCGCCCGGCCTTCTGATGCTTGGCTTAACCGCCCGGCCTTCTGATGCTTGGCTTAACCACCCGGCCTTCTGATGCTTGGCTTAACCGCCTGGCTTATTGCTGCTTGGCTTAACCGCCCGGCCTTCTGATGCTTGGCTTAACCGCCTAGCCTTTTGATGCTTGGCTTAACCGCCCGGCCTTCTGATGCTTGGCTTAACCGCCTGGCCTTCTGATGCTTGGCTTAACCGCCTGGCCTTCTGATGCTTGGCTTAACCGCCTGGCCTTCTGATGCTTGGCTTAACCGCCTGGCTTATAAAAAACAAAAAAATACAAAAATAAAAAAAAAATAAAAAAATACAAAAATGAAACAAAAAATAAAAAATACAAAAATGAAAAAAAAAATATATATATATATATATATATATATATATATATATATATATATATATATATATAGTGGAAAACTTTTTTTAGAATAAGTTTCAGTTAAGTTTTGATTTTTTTTCAAACAAGAAAAAAAAAGTGGAAAATTTTATTTTAGCATAAGTTTCAGTGAAGTTTTGAAATTATTTAGTTTATTGTTGTGAGGAAATTAAGATGCTTGGCTTTACCGCCTGGCCTATTGCTGCTTGGCTTAACCGCCTGGCCTTCTGATACTTGGCTTAACCGCCTGGCCTTCTGATGCTTGGCTTTACCGCCTGGCTTATTGCTGCTTGGCTTAACCGCCTGGCCTTCTGATGCTTGGCTTAACCGCCTGGCTTATTGCTGCTTGGCTTAACCGCCTGGCCTTCTGATGCTTGGCTTAACCGCCTGGCCTTCTGATGCTTGGCTTAACCGCCTGGCCTTCTGATGCTTGGCTTAACCGCCTGGCCTTCTGATGTTTGGCTTAACCGCCTGGCCTTCTGATGCTTGGCTTAACCGCCTGGCCTTCTGATGCTTGGCTTAACCGCCTGGCCTTCTGATGCTTGGCTTAACCGCCCGGACTTCTGATGCTTGCCTTAACCGCCCGGCCTTCTGATGCTTGGCTTAACCGCCCGGCCTTCTGATGCTTGGCTTAACCGCCCGGCCTTCTGATGCTTGGCTTAACCGCCCGGCCTTCTGATGCTTGGCTTAACCGCCTGGCCTTCTGATGCTTGGCTTAACCGCCTGGCCTTCTGATGCTTGGCTTAACCGCCTGGCTTATTGCTGCTTGGCTTAACCGCCTGGCTTATTGCTGCTTGGCTTAACCGCCTGGCCTTCTGATGCTTGGCTTAACCGCCTGGCCTTCTGAGGCTTGGCTTCACCGCCTGGCCTTCTGATGCTTGGCTTAACCGCCCGGCCTTCTGATGCTTGGCTTCACCGCCCGGCCTTCTGATGCTTGCCTTAACCGCCCGGCCTTCTGATGCTTGGCTTAACCGCCCGGCCTTCTGATGCTTGGCTTAACCACCCGGCCTTCTGATGCTTGGCTTAACCGCCCGGCCTTCTGATGCTTGGCTTAACCGCCTGGCTTATTGCTGCTTGGCTTAACCGCCTGGCCTTTTGATGCTTGGCTTAACCGCCTGGCTTTTTGATGCTTGGCTTAACCGCCTGGCCTTCTGATGCTTGGCTTAACCGCCTGGCCTTCTGATGCTTGGCTTAACTGCCTGGCCTTCTGATGCTTGGCTTAACCGCCTGGCTTATGAAAAACAAAAAAAAAAAAATAAAAAAAAAATAAAAAAATACAAAAATGAAAAAAAAATAAAAAATACAAAAATGAAAAAAAAATATGTATATAGTGGAAAACTTTTTTTAGAATAAGTTTCAGTTAAGTTTTGATTTTTTTTTCAAAAAAAAAAAAAGTGGAAAATTTTTTTTAGCATAAGTTTCAGTGAAGTTTTGAAATTATTTAGTTTATTGTTGTAAGGAAATTAAGATGCTTGGCTTAACCGCCTGGCCTTCTGATGCTTGGCTTAACCGCCTGGCCTTCTGATGCTTGGCTTAACCACCTGGCCTTCTGATGCTTGGCTTAACCGCCTGGCCTTCTGATGCTTGGCTTTACCGCCTGGCTTATTGCTGCTTGGCTTAACCGCCTGGCCTTCTGATGCTTGGCTTAACCGCCTGGCCTTCTGATGCTTGGCTTAACCGCCTGGCCTTCTGATGCTTGGCTTAACCGCCTGGCCTTCTGATGCTTGGCTTAACCGCCTGGCCTTCCGATGCTTGGCTTAACCGCCTGGCCTTCTGATGCTTGGCTTAACCGCCTGGCCTTCCGATGCTTGGCTTAACCGCCTGGCCTTCTGATGCTTGGCTTAACCGCCTGGCCTTCCGATGCTTGGCTTAACCGCCTGGCCTTCCGATGCTTTTCTTAACCGCCTGGCCTTCCGATGCTTGGCTTAACCGCCTGGCCTTCCGATGCTTGGCTTAACCGCCTGGCCTTCCGATGCTTGGCTTAACCGCCTGGCCTTCTGATGCTTGGCTTAACCGCCCGGCCTCCTGATGCTTGGCTTAACCGCCTGGCTTATTGCTGCTTGGCTTAACCGCCTGGCCTTCTGATGCTTGGCTTAACCGCCTGGCCTTCTGATGCTTGGCTTAACCGCCTGGCCTTCTGATGCTTGGCTTAACCGCCCGGCCTTCTGATGCTTGGCTTAACCGCCTGGCCTTCTGATGCTTGGCTTAACCGCCCGGCCTTCTGATGCTTGGCTTAACCGCCTGGCCTTCTGATGCTTGGCTTAACCGCCCGGCCTTCTGATGCTTGGCTTAACCGCCTGGCCTTCTGATGCTTGGCTTAACCGCCCGGCCTTCTGAGGCTTGGCTTAACCGCCTGGCCTTCTGAGGCTTGGCTTAACCGCCCGGCCTTCTGATGCTTGGCTTAACCGCCTGGCCTTCTGATGCTTGGCTTAACCGCCCGGCCTTCTGATGCTTGGCTTAACCGCCCGGCCTTCTGATGCTTGGCTTAACCGCCCGGCCTTCTGATGCTTGGCTTAACCGCCCGGCCTTCTGATGCTTGGTTAACCGCCCGGCCTTCTGATGCTTGGCTTAACCACCTGTCCATCTGATGCTTGGCTTAACCGCCTGGCCTTCTGATGCTTGGCTTAACCGCCCGGCCTTCTGATGCTTGGCTTAACCGCCCGGACTTCTGATGCTTGGCTTAACCGCCCGGCCTTCTGATGCTTGGCTTAACCGCCCGGCCTTCTGATGCTTGGCTTAACCGCCCGGCCTTCTGATGCTTGGCTTAACCGCCCGGCCTTCTGATGCTTGGCTTAACCGCCTGGCTTATTGCTGCTTGGCTTAACCGCTTGGCCTTTTGATGCTTGGCTTAACCGCCTGGTCTTTTGATGCTTGGCTTAACCGCTCGGCCTTCTGATGCTTGGCTTAACCGCCTGGACTTCTGATGCTTGGCTTAACCGCCTGGCCTTCTAATGCTTGGCTTAACCGCCTGGCCTTCTGATGCTTGGCTTAACCGCCTGGCTTATAAAAAAACAAAAAAATACAAAAATAAAAAAAAAATTAAAAAAAACAAAAATGAAAAAAAAATAAAAAATACAAAAATGAAAAAAAAAAATATATATATATATATATAGTGGAAAACTTTTTTTAGAATAAGTTTCAGTTAAGTTTTGATTTTTTTTTTTCAAACAAAAAAAAAAAGTGGAAAATTCTGATGCTTGGCTTAACCGCCCGGCCTTCTGATGCTTGGCTTAACCGCCCGGCCTTCTGATGCTTGGCTTAACCGCCTGGCTTATTGCTGCTTGGCTTAACCGCTTGGCCTTTTGATGCTTGGCTTAACCGCCTGGTCTTTTGATGCTTGGCTTAACCGCCTTGCCTTCCGATGCTTGGCTTAACCGCCTGGCCTTCTGATGCTTGGCTTAACCGCCTGGCCTTCCGATGCTTGGCTTAACCGCCTGGCCTTCTGATGCTTGGCTTAACCGCCTGGCCTTCCGATGCTTGGCTTAACCGCCTGGCCTTCCGATGCTTTTCTTAACCGCCTGGCCTTCCGATGCTTGGCTTAACCGCCTGGCCTTCCGATGCTTGGCTTAACCGCCTGGCCTTCCGATGCTTGGCTTAACCGCCTGGCCTTCTGATGCTTGGCTTAACCGCCTGGCCTTCTGATGCTTGGCTTAACCGCCTGGCTTATTGCTGCTTGGCTTAACCGCCTGGCCTTCTGATGCTTGGCTTAACCGCCTGGCCTCCTGATGCTTGGCTTAACCGCCTGGCCTTCTGATGCTTGGCTTAACCGCCCGGCCTTCTGATGCTTGGCTTAACCGCCTGGCCTTCTGATGCTTGGCTTAACCGCCCGGCCTTCTGATGCTTGGCTTAACCGCCTGGCCTTCTGATGCTTGGCTTAACCGCCCGGCCTTCTGATGCTTGGCTTAACCGCCTGGCCTTCTGATGCTTGGCTTAACCGCCCGGCCTTCTGAGGCTTGGCTTAACCGCCTGGCCTTCTGAGGCTTGGCTTAACCGCCTGGCCTTCTGATGCTTGGCTTAACCGCCCGGCCTTCTGATGCTTGGCTTAACCTCCCGGCCTTCTGATGCTTGGCTTAACCGCCCGGCCTTCTGATGCTTGGCTTAAGCGCCCGGCCTTCTGATGCTTGGTTAACCGCCCGGCCTTCTGATGCTTGGCTTAACCACCTGTCCATCTGATGCTTGGCTTAACCGCCTGGCCTTCTGATGCTTGGCTTAACCGCCCGGCCTTCTGATGCTTGGCTTAACCGCCCGAACTTCTGATGCTTGGCTTAACCGCCCGGCCTTCTGATGCTTGGCTTAACCGCCCGGCCTTCTGATGCTTGGCTTAACCGCCCGGCCTTCTGATGCTTGGCTTAACCGCCCGGCCTTCTGATGCTTGGCTTAACCGCCTGGCTTATTGGTGCTTGGCTTAACCGCTTGGCCTTTTGATGCTTGGCTTAACCGCCTGGTCTTTTGATGCTTGGCTTAACCGCCCGGCCTTCTGATGCTTGGCTTAACCGCCTGGACTTCTGATGCTTGGCTTAACAGCCTGGCCTTCTAATGCTTGGCTTAACCGCCTGGCCTTCTGATGCTTGGCTTAACCGCCTGGCTTATAAAAAACAAAAAAATACAAAAATTTAAAAAAAATTAAAAAAACAAAAATGGAAAAAAAATAAAAAATACAAAAATGAAAAAAAATATATATATATATAGTGGAAAACTTTTTTTAGAATAAGTTTCAGTTAAGTTTTGATTTTTTTTTTTCAAACAAAAAAAAAAGTGGAAAATTTTTTTTTAGCATAAGTTTCAGTGAAGTTTTGAAATTATTTAGTTTATTGTTGTAAGGAAATTAAGATGCTTGGCTTTACCGCCTGGCCTATTGCTGCTTGGCTTAACCGCCTGGCCTTCTGATGCTTGGCTTAACCGCCTGGCCTTCTGATGCTTGGCTTAACCGCCTGGCTTATTGCTGCTTGGCTTAACCGCCTGGCTTATAAAAAAAATACAAAAATAAAAAAGAAATAAAAAAATACAAAAATGAAAAAAAAATAAAAAATACAAAAATGAAAAAAAAAATATATATATAGTGGAAAACTTTTTTTAGAATAAGTTTCAGTTAAGTTTTGATTTTTTTTTCAAACAAAAAAAAAAGTGGAAAAATTTTTTTTAGCATAAGTTTCAGTGAAGTTTTGAAATTATTTAGTTTATTGTTGTAAGGAAATTAAGATGCTTGGCTTTACCGCCTGGCCTTCTGATGCTTGGCTTAACCGCCTGGCCTTCTGATGCTTGGCTTAACCGCCTGGCCTTCTGATGCTTGGCTTTACCGCCTGGCTTATTGCTGCTTGGCTTAACCGCCTGGCCTTCTGATGCTTGGCTTAACCGCCTGGCCTTCTGATGCTTGGCTTAACCGCCTGGACTTCTGATGCTTGGCTTAACCGCCTGGCCTTCTGATGCTTGGCTTAACCGCCTGGCCTTCTGATGCTTGGCTTAACCGCCTGGCCTTCTGATACTTGGCTTAACCGCCTGGCCTTCTGATGCTTGGCTTTACCGCCTGGCCTTCTGATGCTTGGCTTTACCGCCTGGCCTTCTGATGCTTGGCTTAACCGCCTGGCCTTCTGATGCTTGGCTTTACCGCCTGGCTTATTGCTGCTTGGCTTAACCGCCTGGCCTTCTGATGCTTGGCTTAACCGCCTGGCCTTCTGATGCTTGGCTTAACCGCCTGGCCTTCTGATGCTTGGCTTAACCGCCTGGCCTTCTGATGCTTGGCTTAACCGCCTGGACTTCTGATGCTTGGCTTAACCGCCTGGCCTTCTGATGCTTGGCTTAACCGCCTGGCCTTCTGATGCTTGGCTTAACCGCCTGGCCTTCTGATGCTTGGCTTTACCGCCTGGCCTTCTGATGCTTGGCTTTACCGCCTGGCCTTCTGATGCTTGGCTTAACCGCCTGGCCTTCTGATGCTTGGCTTTACCGCCTGGCCTTCTGATGCTTGGCTTAACCGCCTGGCCTTCTGATGCTTGGCTTAACCGCCTGGCCTTCTGATGCTTGGCTTTACCGCCTGGCTTATTGCTGCTTGGCTTAACCGCCTGGCCTTCTGATGCTTGGCTTAACCGCCTGGCCTTCTGATGCTTGGCTTAACCGCCCGGACTTCTGATGCTTGCCTTAACCGCCTGGCCTTCTGATGCTTGGCTTAACCGCCTGGCCTTCTGATGCTTGGCTTAACCGCCTGGCCTTCTGATGCTTGGCTTAACCGCCTGGCCTTCTGATGCTTGGCTTTACCGCCTGGCTTATTGCTGCTTGGCTTAACCACCTGGCCTTTTGATGCTTGGCTTAACCGCCTGGCCTTCTGATGCTTGGCTTAACCGCCTGGCTTAATGCTGCTTGGCTTAACCACCTGGCCTTTTGATGCTTGGCTTAACCGCCTGGCCTTCTGATGCTTGGCTTTACCGCCTGGCCTTCTGATGCTTGGCTTTACCGCCTGGCCTTCTGATACTTGGCTTAACCGCCTGGCCTTCTGATGCTTGGCTTAACCGCCTGGCTTATTGCTGCTTGGCTTAACCACCTGGCCTTTTGATGCTTGGCTTAACCGCCTGGCCTTCTGATGCTTGGCTTTACCGCCTGGCCTTCTGATGCTTGGCTTTACCGCCTGGCCTTCTGATGCTTGGCTTTACCGCCTGGCCTTCTGATACTTGGCTTAACCGCCTGGCCTTCTGATGCTTGGCTTAACCGCCTGGCTTATTGCTGCTTGGCTTAACCACCTGGCCTTTTGATGCTTGGCTTAACCGCCTGGCCTTCTGATGCTTGGCTTTACCGCCTGGCCTTCTGATGCTTGGCTTAACAGCCTGGCCTTCTGATGCTTGGCTTTAAAGCCTGGCCTTCTGATACTTGGCTTAACCGCCTGGCCTTCTGATGCTTGGCTTAACAGCCTGGCTTATTGCTGCTTGGCTTAACCACCTGGCCTTTTGATGCTTGGCTTAACCGCCTGGCCTTCTTATGCTTGGCTTAACCGCCTGGCCTTCTGATGCTTGGCTTTACCGCCTGGCCTTCTGATACTTGGCTTAACCGCCTGGCCTTCTGATGCTTGGCTTAACCGCCTGGCCTTCTGATACTTAGCTTAACCGCCTGGCCTTCTGATGCTTGGCTTTACCGCCTGGCCTTCTGATGCTTGGCTTTACCGCCTGGCCTTCTGATACTTGGCTTAACCGCCTGGCCTTCTGATGCTTGGCTTTACCGCCTGGCTTATTGCTGCTTGGCTTAACCGCCTGGCCTTCTGATGCTTGGCTTAACCGCCTAGCCTTCTGATGCTTGGCTTAACCGCCCGGCCTTCTGATGCTTGCCTTAACCGCCCGGCCTTCTGATGCTTGGCTTAACCGCCTGGCCTTCTGATGCTTGGCTTAACCGCCTGGCCTTCTGATGCTTGGCTTAACCGCCTGGCCTTCTGATGCTTGGCTTAACCGCCTGGCCTTCTGATGCTTGGCTTAACCGCCTGGCCTTCTGATGCTTGGCTTTACCGCCTGGCTTATTGCTGCTTGGCTTAACCACCTGGCCTTTTGATGCTTGGCTTAACCGCCTGGCCTTCTGATGCTTGGCTTAACCGCCTGGCTTATTGCTGCTTGGCTTAACCGCCTGGCCTTCTGATGCTTGGCTTAACCGCCTGGCCTTCTGATGCTTGGCTTAACCGCCTGTCCTTCTTATGCTTGGCTTAACCGCCTGGCCTTCTGATGCTTGGCTTAACCGCCTGGCCTTCTGATGCTTGGCTTAACCGCCTGGCCTTCTGATGTTTGGCTTAACCGCCTGGCCTTCTGATGCTTGGCTTAACCGCCTGGCCTTCTGATGTTTGGCTTAACCGCCTGGCCTTCTGATGCTTGGCTTAACCGCCTGGCCTTCTGATGCTTGGCTTAACCGCCTGGCCTTCTGATGCTTGGCTTAACCGCCTGGCCTTCTGATGCTTGGCTTAACCGCCTGGCCTTCTTATGCTTGGCTTAACCGCCTGGCCTTCTGATGTTTGGCTTAACCGCCTGGCCTTCTTATGCTTGGCTTAACCGCCTGGCCTTCTGATGCTTGGCTTAACCGCCCGGACTTCTGATGCTTGCCTTAACCGCCCGGCCTTCTGATGCTTGGCTTAACCGCCTGGCCTTCTGATGCTTGGCTTAACCGCCTGGCCTTCTGATGCTTGGCTTAACCGCCTGGCCTTCTGATGCTTGGCTTAACCGCCTGGCCTTCTGATGCTTGGCTTAACCGCCCGGACTTCTGATGCTTGCCTTAACCGCCCGGCCTTCTGATGCTTGGCTTAACCGCCCGGCCTTCTGATGCTTGGCTTAACCGCCCGGCCTTCTGATGCTTGGCTTAACCGCCTGGCCTTCTGATGCTTGGCTTAACCGCCTGGCCTTCTGATGCTTGGCTTAACCGCCTGGCCTTCTGATGCTTGGCTTAACCGCCTGGCCTTCTTATGCTTGGCTTAACCGCCTGGCCTTCTGATGCTTGGCTTAACCGCCTGGCCTTCTGATGTTTGGCTTAACCGCCTGGCCTTCTGATGCTTGGCTTAACCACCTGGCCTTCTGATGCTTGGCTTATTGCTGCTTGGCTTAACCGCCTGGCTTATTGCTGCTTGGCTTAACCGCCTGGTCTTCTGATGCTTGGCTTCACCGCCTGGCCTTCTGAGGCTTGGCTTCACCGCCTGGCCTTCTGATGCTTGGCTTCACCGCCTGGCCTTCTGATGCTTGGCTTAACCGCCTGGCCTTCTGAGGCTTGGCTGAACCGCCTGGCCTTCTGAGGCTTGGCTTCACCGCCTGGCCTTCTGATGCTTGGCTTAACCACCTGGCCTTCTGATGTTTGGCTTAACCGTCTGGCCTTCTGATGCTTGGCTTAACCGCCTGGCCTTCTGATGCTTGGCTTAACCGCCTGGCCTTCTGATGCTTGGCTTAACCGCCTGGCTTATTGCTGCTTGGCTTAACCGCCTGGCTTATTGCTGCTTGGCTTAACCGCCTGGCTTATTGCTGCTTGGCTTAACCGCCTTGCCTTCTGATGCTTGGCTTAACCGCCTGGCCTTCTGAGGCTTGGCTTCACCGCCTGGCCTTCTGATGCTTGGCTTAACCGCCTGGCCTTCTGATGCTTGGCTTAACCGCCCGGCCTTCTGATGCTTGGCTTAACCGCCCGGCCTTCTGATGCTTGGCTTAACCGCCCGGCCTTCTGATGCTTGGCTGAACTGCCCGGCCTTCTGATGCTTGGCTTAACCGCCCGGCCTTCTGATGCTTGGCTTAACCGCCTGGCTTATTGCTGCTTGGCATAACCGCCTGGCCTTTTGATGCTTGGCTTAACCGCCTGGCTTTTTGATGCTTGGCTTAACCACCTGGCCTTCTGATGCTTGGCTTAACCGCCTGGCCTTCTGATGCTTGGCTTAACCGTCTGTCCTTCTGATGCTTGGCTTAACCGCCTGGCCTTCTGATGCTTGGCTTAACCGCCTGTCCTTCTGATGCTTGGCTTAACCGCCTGGCCTTCTGATGCTTGGCTTAACCGCCCGGCCTTCTGATGCTTGGCTTAACCGCCCGGCCTTCTGATGCTTGGCTTAACCGCCCGGCCTTCTGATGCTTGGCTGAACTGCCCGGCCTTCTGATGCTTGGCTTAACCGCCCGGCCTTCTGATGCTTGGCTTAACCGCCTGGCTTATTGCTGCTTGGCATAACCGCCTGGCCTTTTGATGCTTGGCTTAACCGCCTGGCTTTTTGATGCTTGGCTTAACCACCTGGCCTTCTGATGCTTGGCTTAACCGCCTGGCCTTCTGATGCTTGGCTTAACCGCCTGTCCTTCTGATGCTTGGCTTAACCGCCTGGCTTATAAAAAAAAAATACAAAAATAAAAAAAAATAAAAAAATACAAAAATGAAAAAAAAATAAAAAATACAAAAATGAAAAAAATAATATATATATAGAGGAAAACTTTTTTTAGAATAAGTTTCAGTTAAGTTTTGATTTTTTTTTCAAACAAAAAAAAAAGTGGAAAAATTTTTTTTAGCATAAGTTTCAGTGAAGTTTTGAAATTATTTAGTTTATTGTTGTAAGGAAATTAAGATGCTTGGCTTAACCGCCTGGCCTTCTGATGCTTGGCTTAACCACCTGGCCTTCTGATGCTTGGCTTTACCGCCTGGCTTATTGCTGCTTGGCTTAACCGCCTGGCCTTCTGATGCTTGGCTTAAGATGTCAAAGGTGGGACTTCTGATCATCAGCTGACTAAGGGGCCTTCTAGACAAGTCAAATGTCCGTGAAACAAAGCTGTTACTATATCAAAATGGTTCGAAGTGGGCTTCAAATAAGAGAGAATATGAAACATGATATGTCAACAAAAAGTGATACTATATCCAACTAACCACACAACCTGTTTGCTTGTTCACAGAGCAAATGTTGACGAACATTCCCTCTTTTCATGGATATCTGGTAACATTTTCTTTCGACAAACATTTCCCCTGTCGTCTGGGTGGTCCCTAACAGATCCCTCTCCAGTTGACATTGAAATTATCTGCCCTACAAAAATAGCTAATTTTCTAGCCAACTTTTTTTTAAGTTCGAGAATCTCGTACATGATTTATGTACCAGTGTTCCGAACTTTCCTTAATCACCTATCAGGAAGTTTAAAGACAAACCTGACAGTATAAGTATAAAAAGCTAACCAGTCTAAGTTCTGCACAGTAAACCACAAATTTACGAAAGGGAAAAGTTTAAAGAATAAATGTTTATTCCTTGCACTCCCGACATAGAAGAAGAAAAAACACCGAACTCTTCCACTGTCTTGGGTTAGAGTTCTCTTGCTTGAGGGTACACTCGGGCGCACTATTCTCTCTTATTTCTCTTATACTTGTTTGTCAAGGTCATAGTTTATGTAGAAAATATTTATTTTATTTTAATGTTGTTACTTTTCTTAGAATATTTCATTTTTCCCGTTTCCAATCCTCACTGGGCTATTTTCCCTGTTGGGGCCCCCGTGCTTATACCATCCTGCTTTTCCAAGTAGGGTTGTAGCTTAACAAGTAATAATAATAATAATAATAATAATAATAATAATAA
This sequence comes from Palaemon carinicauda, assembly GCF_036898095.1. Classification (NCBI taxonomy): domain Eukaryota; kingdom Metazoa; phylum Arthropoda; class Malacostraca; order Decapoda; family Palaemonidae; genus Palaemon; species Palaemon carinicauda. Next base: position 151,916,882 of record NC_090727.1, on the reverse strand, counting down.
TAATAATAATAATGATAATAATAATAATAATAATAATAATAATAATAATAATAATAATAATAATAATAATAATAATAACTCCCGAATCCTCCAATGAGCACAAAAGGATAAAAACAAAGGTTTCCTGAAAATAAACACTATAATAATCTTTACTAAGGGCAACTTGAAAATTACTTGGAACCCAAACTGATAATGTCAAATTTTATTAGTTAATTCTATTGCTGACGATATTCATTTTCAAACTAGAGGAGCACTCAGAGAAGCGTGCCTTCGCCTTGCCACGCAACGCAGTCTTATTTAGCTCTTAACTCCACTGCGCAATTGTACTTCGATGTATTTTGTTCAAAATCTAATGGATTTCCCTTGGGTCATATCCCGCGTATCCACCAAGTGTCGTTGGAATTGGTTCAGTAGTTTTTTTTTTTTTTTTTTTTTTTTTTTTTTTTTTTTTTTTTTTTTTTTTTTTTTTTTATTTGTGCAATGCTGTTCACAACCAAAAATCAAACAAAATATTTGCCATTTAATCAACATAGCGATTATTTTCAAAGTACTGCTGCCTACTTGTACTTTGATGCACATTAATCAAACCGCTACAGATTCATCCTTGGGTCATATTCAACATGATTACCAAGTTTGGTCAGAATTGGAAGAGTAGTTTTTGTGTAAAGTTACTCACAAACAATAAATAAACGACGACAGAGGTGAATACATCGAACCCAAGTCTTTTGTTTCGTAATGTTGAGAATAATGAGAGTCAAATAGTGCATGTATTGTTTAAAGAATGTATTAGTTAAATATTTATAGATTTTCCAATTTCCTTTATCGGCAACATTGGCTTGAATGTTGTTTACTGCCTGAGCTCTGATCTTTTCAACTGCAAAATTTACATTTCCATTTGAAGTTGACCTCGTATTATGAATTGCTACGTCCTTCATTGCATTCTCAACATAATACTTCCTGTCAGTTATTGTAGTTACTAGTAGGTTTTTATACTTTACTTTGTCATTTTATCTTACTTTTTCTTTTTTGTGGCCATCAGTGTTTGAAGTGTCAACTTGATTGTTTCTATATTCTTTTCTAGGTTATCTCCCATCTCAGTAAGTTCATGTGTTTTCGGATCCGTACCCTAAGTGGGATTTTCTGCATCATGCAGTAAGCACAGCGAATTTTTTTTTTTTTTTTTTTTAATTTGTTGTTTTTATTTAGATATTCTTCCTTCATGTTCACCGACATATGTAGTAAGGTGTCTTTTTTATTATTTTCTCCATTTTATTGGCATATTCATCATGGTTATTTCGGCTTCATATACACACAAGGCAAAGCCATTTGATTTCTTTCTAAATTTTTATCACTGATATTGGCGTCTACACAGACACACATGTAGTTCCTCTCACCAAATATACATCCGGTCCACTTCTTTCCTTTCCCTCCGAAAATGGGACAATGTCACTGTTCCTTGCCCCTGCCATTCATGAACAACCTTTAAACCTTTAATAAATTTCTACCTCGATTTCCCTTGAATTGTCTTTAGTGTCTTTCCCTTTAGCACGTGTCACTGACCATTCCATAGAATAAAGATTACAAAGAGACTGATATTCTATAGACCCATGATTTTTCTTTAGTTTCCCTACCTTAATTATTATCATTATTACTAGCTAAGCTACAACCCTAGTTGGAAAAGCAGGATGCTATAAGCCCAGAGGCTCCAATAAGGAAAATAGCCCAGAGAGGAAAAGAAAAAAGGAAAATATAATATTTCAAGAAGAGTAACAGCATCAAAATAAATATCTCCTATGTAAACCATAAAAACTTTAACAAAACAAGAGGAAGAGAAATAAGATAGAATAGTGTGTTCGAGTGTACCCTCAGGCAAGAGAACTCTAACCCAAGACAGTGGAAGACCATGGTACAGAGGCTATGGCACTACCCAAGACTAGAGAACAATGGTGTGATTTCGGAGTGTCCTTCTCCTAGAAGAGCTGCTTACCATAGCTAAAGAGTCTCTTCTATCTTTACCAAGAGGAAAGTGGCCACTGAACAATTAGTGCAGTAACCCTTAGAGCGAAGAAGAATTGTTTGGTAATCTGTGTTATCAGGGGTATGAGGACAGATGAAAATATATAAAGAATAGACTAGACTATTCAGTGGGACGTGTGTAGACAAAGAGAAATTGAACCGTAACCAGAGAGAATGATCCAATGTAGTACCATCTGGCCAGTCAAAATGCCACATAACTCTCTAGCAGTAGTATCTCAACGGGTGGCTGGTGCCCTGGCCAACCTACCACCTATAATGCTATAGTCAAATCCGAATATCAATTCCATTACTTTACCCATCATTCAAAATGGTCTGGGTTTATCAATTGCTTTAATTAACACAGTCACCAACTTTGATTATATTTTCCCACTTACTTTGGTACAAATTTCTACCATATTCTGTACGGCTTAGAAAATAATTTTCATGCTACAATTCCTTTAAATTTTCAATCATTTCTCTCTGTTTTTCTACAGTTCCCTCTAGAGAAGGCTGGCTAGCATCTTCCAACCACACATCACTATCATCTCCTCTCAAAATGATGGATGAATGACATTTTGATAAACCTCTTATTCCCATAATCTACCATAGTATTCTCATCTCTGTTCGCTAAATTGTGTTATTGTGTGAATGTTATTGATTCTTTAGAAAGCTTGACAAAGAATATTTTTCGACACGTCTGGTAACAATTCACAGTGCACAGCGGGCCTGTTAAGATAAGTTAAAACTAATATATACGCTTTAGTGGTTGTACCATTCAACACATCCCTAATCCAAAGATATCCAATGAATTCAGTGCTTATTGTACATGCTGAAAAAAAGCTTATGTGCTGTTTAGGCATATCTGTGAACTTTGGTATTGATATGCTAAGACATATTTCATATACAGGTACGGTGGCCTATTAGATAGTTTCTTATACTGTCTGCAACCTCACCATCCTTGTGAGCTAAGGATTTGGGGTTTGTGGGGAGCTAATAGGTCTACCTAATGTGTCATCAGCAGCCATTGCCTGGCCCTCCCTGACCCTAGCTTGGGTGGAGAGGGGGCTTGGATGGTCAGCCTCTAAGGCACTGTCCTGCTAGGTATTGTCACTGTCCCTTGTCCCTGCCATTCATGCGCAGCCTTTATACTGCTCAGCTCAGTCTTTACTGCTGACCTGTCCTTGGGAATCCTTGGGAACCCAGATCCTTAAGGTTGTTTAATGTAGTATTGTAATATCTCTGCTCTTTACGAAGCATAGGTTATGAATATCAAAGTATAAACACTTGAGATATTCTTCCCATAGATCTAATTATCCCCTTTCCATCTACATTTCAATTTAAATCGGTTTCTAGAAGAGGAATATTGTCATCAACATTGGCACTACCTTGAAAAAAAAGTCTAACTCTGTATCCAATTACATTCCTCGTTTTGTTGCCCTAAACCAGCACGTCTAGTGCATAGCAAAAGTTATCTTCTTAGTCTGGCCAATTTATCTCATTTTCAAAACTAATTTTTGAACCTCTGAAGTTCATTATTTTGTCTCCAAAACTTCATTATTTTTCTAACATAGTTTTTACCCTGATCAATTTCTTTTTCTCATTATGAAGGGCCTTTAACTTCTTTGAGTAAATAGTTATTTTTTTTTTTTTTTTTTGTGGATTCCCCTAACCTTCCTCAAGGATGATAGTTATCATATTGATAAGGTCAAACATCTCTCCTCAGAAGACGAACTCTTTAAATTCACTTCTTCAGACATCATTATCTATAGTATATATTATCTACTATATATTATTTGTTAAAATTATTATTAAAAGCCTATTAATGTTTACAAGTTAACAAATGACCTCAAGGTATCCATGGTTATGGGTTACCACGTGCATTATATATGGATACTACCGCCAGAGAGTTATGGAGTCCTTTGACTGGCCGGGCAGTACTACCTTGGATCCTTCTCTCGGGTTACGGTTCATTTTCTCTTTGCCTACACATATACCGAATAGTCTGGCCTATTCTTTACAGATTCTCCTCTGTCCTCATACATCTGACAACACTGAGATTACCAGACAATTCTTCTTCACTCAAGGGGTTAACTACTGCACTGTAACTGTTCAGTGGCTACTTTCCTCTTGGCAAGGGTAGAAGAGTCTCTAGTTATGGTAAGCAGCTCTTCTAGGAGAAGGTCACTCCAAAATCAAACCATTGTTTTCTATTATTATCATTATTATTATTATTATTATTATTATTATTAAATGCTAAGCTACAACCCTAGCTGGAAAAGCAGGACGCTATAAGCCCAGGGGCCCCAACAGGGAAAATAGCCCAGTAAGGAAAGGAAATAAAGAAAAATGAAATATTTTAAGTATATTAATAACATTAAAATAAATATTTCCTATAAAAACTTTAACAAAACAAGAAAAAGAGAAACTAGATAGAAGTGTGCCCGAGTGTACCCTCAAGCAAGAGAACTCTAACCCAAGACAGTGGAAGGCCATGGTACAGAGGCTATGGCACTACCCAAGACTAGAGAACAATGGTTTGATTTTGGAGTGTCCTTCTCCTAGAAGAGCTGCTTATCATAGCTGAAAAGTCTCTTCTACCCTTACCAAGAGGAAAGTAGCCACTGAACAATTACAGTGCAGTAGTTAACCCCTTGGGTGAAGCAGAATTGGGTAGTGACATAACCTCTGTACCATGGTCTTCCACTGTCTTGGGTTGGAGTTCTCTTGCTTGAGGGTACACTCGGGCACACTGTTCTATCTAGTTTCTTTTCCTCTTGTTTTCTTAAAGTTTTTATAGTTTATAAAGCAAATATTTATTTTGGTGTTGTCACTGTTCTTAAAATATTTTATTTTTCCTTATTTCCTTTCCTCACTGGGCTATTTTCCCCGTTGGTGCTCCTGGGCTTATAGCATCCGGCTTTTCCAATTAGGGTTGTAGCTTAGCAAGTGGTAAAAGTAATAATATGAAAATCATGATAGATACGATATCTAACGAATTATGTCTTACTACTTAGTTAATAGAATTTCCAAATAAATTCATATTCCAAGCACAGAAATACGATGGTCAACAGACAACAGTTAGCCTACCAACAACATCCCCCCCCCCTTGCCTAGCCTTTGGCGTAGGAACCATTAGCTTTTTGGAGTCTACGAATACGTTATCTATATATCACTTTGATAATAGGCCAATGTTTTAAGAGAATAAATTACTGCATTAGATATAAACTGTTTTAAAACAATCTATTATTTACAGGACTAGAAATATATTAAATTCAAATATGGATAGTAGGCTAAATAGAAAATTGGAATTTATTTTACTTCTAACCTCATAATGTACATTATTTACCACGAAAACTTACTCTTTTTAATTTAGAGTAAATTCACCACTAATAACTCTGAGATATTGTATTACATTGTATGTTACCTCATCGCCACACATGCCTTAAGATAAAATGATGTACTTACCACAACGAAGTTTTAGTAGATTCATACAAGAAGAAAATGTCTTCAAGTGATGAACTTGTACACTAGTTAATTCTCACTTATTCACTGAATAATCAATTGTTTAAGATGGGACGGGTATAGTGTCACTACCTGCCGTAAATATAATTGTAGTTCCCAGGCTATTTGTTTACATTTGAAAGATACATACTACGCATGCGCGGACTTACAGTCCATCTGGCAGCCTTTGACAGTTACTACATTGAAGTAATTATTTATTTTATAAGTTTCATTATTTAATTCTATTAAATACTTATTATTAACACTATTAGTCATTTAAGTAAGTAATATTTAAGTTATTTGTCCAAATTATTAATCAAGCTTCTGAGGTAATTAACTAATAGTTATTTTACAGTGGGACATAAATGCAACATTTCTTCGCTCTGGGGTTCAACTTTCCTTATTTTAAGCACAAATTTCATCACTGATATATAGTCTAAAATTATCTGAATGATACTCGAGTTCTTTTCAAGATCCAGTAACCCTAATTTCTTATATATACATATATGCATGATAATTTTTTGCACATTTAGACGTGTTTTTTCATATTCAAATAAGCCATATATTTTTGGATACATTAATGTCT
>NC_090727.1:151903279-151905779 GCF_036898095.1 Palaemon carinicauda | reverse complement strand
CATTTTGTCCACAAATAATAAATCTTTGAAAAATTATATGAGAATCTTATCAATATGAATATCAGGGTAATTTCTCAATAAATATACCTATAACGTCTTGGTGAAGTACAAAGTCACTATCCCAAGACGGTAATATAGTACAATTACTGTAATGATAGTCACTTTACCTCAGGCCTTACATATCACATTGTTGGTTTATAAAGTTGTTTTCTGTTAGCTCACTTGAGATCTTTGTATTCCATGTATTTCAATTTTTTGTCTCTTGATTTTTTCATGTAGTTCTTTCTCTTATTCCCTCTAATCATCTGTGAGAAATTCATGGCTGGGGTTTCTAGCCACGACGGAAAGATCTGATGGAGTAGAAGGTGGACAGGACGTACAGTGCTGTATTCACCAGTCCAATGGCCTGAAAGAGTTATTGGTAACAATAATAATTATAGTGGAGTGAGAGACTTTGTTTGTAAGATAATAAATTAATTACTCTTATCTAAAAACTAAGATTTTTTCACAAAAGAATATCTTTCTCATCCTACACTAATTGATTTACATTGGCTGGCTATTAAAGCAAGAATTGAGTTTGAAAAAATATACAATAACCCATGAAATTATCAGGACCAGACGTCCAAAATATCTTAAAGAATTACTACATACAGTGCAGCCAACAAATCGTGTTGACTCGAGAATGGCTACAGATGGTTTCAAATTATTAGAAGCAAGATATAATATATCTACTATGGGTTTTAGAGGTTTCAAATGTGCTGCCCCAAGACGGTACAATAGGCTCCCACTAGACCTCCAAAAGACTGAAAATGTTAAGGCTTTCAAGAGGAAACTGAAGACTTTCTTGTTTTATAAGTGTTTCGATAATCTGTATTTGACAATAAACGAGCAATATGCAGTGTGAAATGCTGGATGCCTTGGATTACATACGATAAAATGACTATGGAGGTCTTGTATAGAGTAGGGTTCCCATACAGTATAGGACCAGAAAAGCAGCCCTTAAAATAAGTAAAGATGTCAGAAATTTTTAAGTAACAGGAACCTTGCTGAGACTTGATTAGCTGTCTAACAAGATTGTGATACTCACCGCAGCTGCTATCTTTGGGTTGTAGAATGGAACGTATCTCCTGTTGTCCATCAGATACACCAAGAAATACACAGATACGGCGAAGTACAGTATCGACACTATCACGTGGTACAGCGTTTCCTGTTGGGAGACGGAATGCAATTATACATATTTTCTCACCAATGTAATCAAAACAGTAGTTTGATTAGAACAATGAAGAACCCCCAGCATTAATGACCATAAGGTAAAAGTAGTTAAAGAAAAGACAAAAATCAAGTATGGGGTCACGAAATCAACAAGGAGTGTTTGTTGGTATAGGCTTGTCTTAATGAGTAAGGATATCCTTAAATGGCCCGATTGGATGTTGGATTAAGAGCTTAGTAGTGAATGAAAAAGTGAGATCTCTTGAAATTTAATTGAATCAGATAAGAGATCGCGTAAATGTATTCAAAATAAGAGATTGGGTGATCGAAGAGTAAATGGGTGAAAACAGGTGGAAAACAATGAAAGTTTGCTGGAGTTTCTTCACCTTCATTTTATGTAGTGTTGATTAATCATCTAAAATTTGTATCTTTAAATAGAGCGGTAGAATTGTATACGACTAAAAACTAAACGAAATGAGTTATCAACGTCCTAATTTTGTTTTAATCACAACCAAAGCAAAAAATAAATTTAAATGAATCAATTTATTTTCCAACAGATTATGAAGCATCGTGCAGTCAAACATTCACAGAAGCATGTCCAGACTTACCATCAGCTGACTAATAAGAATAAAGCGAAGCTTAACAGTTGGCACACCTGCTAGAAGCAAGAATTGCGTCAAACCCTCGGCCTCTGGCTCTAGGGCTGCAGCCAGGGACGTTTATCATCACACAGAGCAAAGCCATCACACCTAAAGTACCTTGTTTTATTGTAGCAACTATCACGCAAAATTCAATCCACATTACCATTATCCCACGTAATAAAATGCATCAGAGATTTGTTATCAAAGACTTTCGTGCTGAAGCGCGCATAGCCAGATTTCCACACGTCTGTTCTAGGAATGTTGCTTGGACTGAGCTGTGTGGAATAGGCGCTAGCAGAGAGTAGCCATGCAGACTTCACAGCAACGCCCAGAGTGCCAGTATCTCCAGCATGAGGTAACCCCATATTACCATTATCCTACGTAATAAAATGCATCAGAGATTTCTTATCAAAGACTTCTGTGCTGAAGACTTCTGCTCTAGGAATGTTGCTTGGACTGAGCTGTGTGGAATAGGCGCTAGCAGAGAGTAGCCATGCAGACTTCATAGCAACACCCACAGTGCCAGTATCTCCAGCATGAGGTAACCCCATATTACCATTATCCTACGTAATAAAATGCATCAGAGATTTCTTATCAAAGACTTCTGTGCTGAAGACTTCTGTTCTAGGAATGTTGCTTGGACTGAGCTG